>NC_059182.1:7807782-8113230 GCF_020631705.1 Daphnia magna
ATGCTTTGTTAGAAATTAGTTCGTTATAAAAGATGAGGACAAATGACGATAGCGGTTTAGAAACCACTTTAGAAAGAAGATCTGTAAGAAAAGGGCCACTAATACAAAGACTTGTTCGATCAGAACGTGAAAGGTTCACTCCTTTAAGATCAGGAGGCGGGTCGACGTCAATTTTGAGAAATAACGAAAATCTAGGTGTCGAACTAGATAGTGATAGCCCACATCAATCCGATATTGATCTTCTTGATTCCAATGAAATTAAAGAATTGAGAAATGATGATCAATGGAACGAAATACTTAATTTGCAAGTATCGTCACAAGACGAAACCGTAGTCGAACCCCTGATAGGCGATGAGACAAGAGAATTGCTATCATATAATCAACTTCTAGAACAGGCTCGGGCAATTACGTACCTTGAAAAAACTGCAGATAGGGTAGAAAACACAGAAGATATCTCTACAGATTTCCAAAACCTAGAACTAATAAATGAAGAGAACCAAGATCGGGCATGGTTTTATCAGCAATACGGAAATACGAGAATAACGGAAATTCCTGTTGACGATCTTATTTTTGAATTGCAGTATTTACTTCGAAATGAAAAAAAAAATAGAGTTAACAAACAAAGAAGTAGGAACAGCCTTAAGAGCATTAATCTTAACCGAGTTCACAATTTTGACACCAATTGAACTCTTTAAGCACTGTGGTCTAAGGTCATACTACGAAAGTACCGATTCAGAGTGCGAATCAGTGCACTCAGGAGAACAACAAAGTAGGTCAGAATCCGACTTAGTGCCCCGATTGGCGGAGATATAGGATCGGTCGAAATAGGCCCCGACGAAATAGTCTCGGCAAATACGACTGGACGAAATAGGACCCTACGAAATAGGCCCACAACATCCAATATCCACAAAATCCAGCTCCACGAGCACCAACAACAACTATGGAATAAATACTTGAATAAAAGAATTGCTTTAAGCAACTGTTATGTAATTAGATACCTGCATCATGTGATGAACAACTGGCTGGATAATCATGGTGAATCTGATTACAGGAAAACAGAAAAGAGACAGGGTTAAACTAGTCTATATTAAATATCAATAACAGTGTTAAAGACTAACCTTGCCGACTTAAGAATCTTTTAAGCGTCCATCGTAAGTGAAAGAGAATGATACAAATCCAAACAGAGCTGGTCTGGCATTAAGCTACAAATTAACTTTAGATCTTCAATTATACAATTGCTAAAGATTTTTGTGGACAGCATTTCTGGTATAATTATAACGAATTTTTACCGATGCAAAATCACAAAGAGGAAAATAACATCCAAGTTGTGTGTGATTAAGATGACGCCATGACCACGCTATTGATGACTCGTCTGCTAAACGAGTGTGCATTTTCAATAATTAAAAATGGATTATATTCATTTCAAAATGGATAGATGTTAGAACACATTAAATAATTTTTTAAAAATGTAAAATAATAAAAAATTTGTGTACAGTGCCGGTCCACTTATACGACCACTTGGTGCAGCGGTCGTATAACCGGATGGTCGGATGACTGGTCGGACGCTATAGTAGTGATTAGCAGGTGACGACTGATTTTAATTTGATATGATGCGATATCGTTTGGCTTGTCTCAGTACAAAAGCGTATGAAATATTTAAAATGTGGGCTCAAATCAAATACGCGGATATACATTTTCTTTTACTTTTCCCATTCTTCACAAGTACAATAGCGATGCGTTCTGATCCACTTACAACAGAACACTGGCTGACGTAATGCACTTTTGTTCAAAAAAGTCCAGCCCTCTCACCTTAATGAAAGTCAATAGTCATTTTAAAAAATAGACCTCGAAAAGGGATTAAAATAATGCAACTGTCGGTACATTTAGCGGCATAAAAGTTTGAACAGGGGCTGTTCGCGCCAAAAAGTCGTGCAAGCAGAAGGGTGGTCGTATAACCGGGTTGGGCGTATGAGTAGGCGGTCGTATAAGTGGACCGGCACTGTATTAAAGTTATTTGATAATTTTCATGTTGAAAATTAAACGCTGGTTAGTGATTAACACATGGTGCCATCTTCATGACGCTATCAAACCACGACATTTTTACGGATAGATGGAAATGTTGGACAACTGGACTTTGGTATTCAAAACTATATAGTAATTTTCGCTTCGTGCTTTAAAAAAATTAAATAATTTACGAAAATGTTTTAAATGACGAGTGTCGTGTAAAGCCCAACCGGTGATTTATTCAATGCAATATTGTCGCGGGTGAAAAGGGAGATAGGTTATCTCTTCGCAGAGATGAGTCATCCGCTCCTTGGACAACGCTGCGATCGTGGTGAAGAAATTATCGGGAGAAGTCCGCTCTAAGAAAGATACGCAGATATGCAGTCCGGAAGGGGAGTAATTCGCGCGACAGTATAAAATGCTGCCCCGAATCTGCGTTAGATGAGTCTCCATCGGGTGAGCTCCCGGAGCTGGGCTCCGTAAGACGAGTTCCCTGGTTTCCCAAGAGGTCTTCAGACGCTTCTTCAACTTTTGGTAATGGTTATCCGTTTTGTTTGGGTTAAACCATTGTTTAGAATTTAAGTCATCACTTGTTGTATTCGTTTGTCCTTGTTCTAATACAACTCGTGTGACAATATGTAGCCGAGTGGTATTACAGTGCTTGATGTAGTTGTGCTATTTAATTTTCAAGATAATTTTTCTGAAATTTCTATTTTGACTTGTCTGGGATTCGAACACAGGTTTTTTCGAATGGCAGTCCGGTTTGATGACCATTAGAACACCCGTTGACATAGAGCAAAAAATATAACATGGGAGCTTATGGTATGGCCCAAGTAAACTCCCTTGCACTGACCCGTCTCCCACGGGTGCGGGCAATTCCCCCGCTCGACCACCCTTCTGGCCGGCTTGCCGGCTTGGGCAGCGCGTCAGCCCCGTAAAACTCAACAGTAATGTTCGTTTCGTGCTTTAAAAACATTAAATTATTTATGAAAATGTTTTAAATACATCCAAAAGAGTTATTTCATCAAATATGTTTCATTTCCTACTTCATCCGAACACTGGCCTTGGCATCGGTAGAGAGGAGATACGCGTTCAATGCTGAGCCGCTAAAGGGGGGAGATGCGTTCAAGGCTGAGCAGAAAAATGGCGAAGCAAGCACGGAAATTTGTTCATTTTTCAAATTAACGATAGTTGTGAAGTGAAAACGACATTTGAAACAAATGAACTTTATAGTTAAGATAAAGGGGAATAGGTTCATGAAAAAATAAAGACGGAAATCGGTTAACTAACATATGAATAACGAGACGGCAATGTGTTAATTTCACTCATCATGGTTTTAGCTACGGCAAAGTATATATAAAGGGTGACGGTACTAACATCTCTCATAGAGATTAGGTTGGAAATTTCATTGAATTTGTTTCAGAGTTCATTTTGGAACTCAGAAAAAAAAGGAGAAATAGGCCCACTTTGACGGAGAAATAGGACCACTTTAAAAAATGTTATGTGGGCCTATTTCGTGGGGTCCTATTTCGTCCGGTCCTATTTTCCGGGCCTATTTCGTCGGGGCCTATTTTGATCGGTCATATTTCTCCGGCTGCCAGTGCCCCAATCTTTATTAACACTCGAAACTGAAGAGGAAACTTCTAAAAACAGCGTAACCATCAAAATTGTAAGAGCGGAAATCCACACGCAAGGTGATCAGATTCCTTCAGATTGTCCTAAATCGACCCCTAGTACCACAACAATCACTTGTCCGTCGGTTAATCATTCACAGTCAAGTATGAATACTCAAACTCCTCAATCACAGTTAGCGTCCACTACGTGTAACTATTTACCGTATCAAGGACTACAAATTCGGAAAGTCTCCTTAAGTTTAGCGTCGATCGTTGACCAGTAAAAAAATCATGCAAAACAAACCGCCAGAAGAAACAAACCAAGACGTGTCCATTAAAATAAACATAAAAGAATTGAGCCGTTTGATGGAATCCGGAATGGATTATGAGGATGCTTCTAAAGCAGCTAATTGTATTGTGCAACACGTTCTAACAAATACTAAACGTTGCATTAATTCCTCTCAGAAAATGAAGCATAATGGACAGCCTGTTTTGACAACTAGCTCTCAGCCTTCATATCTTACCTCAACCCCTTTACATACACAACCACTTGCGTTAAGTGGACAAAGTGTAAAAATCTCAAGCATGTACAAGAAGCAAAGTAATAACGTAACAACTCCAAAGTATTCAGTTACCAGCTCAATTCCTAAAATGAATCCCTTAGTAATGTGTCCGTCAAAAGTAAACAGCATAGGAAACACAAACAATTTTATTTCTAACGCCATCAATAAAAATAAAAAGTTACAATAAAGCCAAGCAATGACGTTATTTAGTAACGTCGGAATTTACGTAGACCGTGATCGCTCCGGTCGCTTTGATGACTGGCTTGCACATCTAGAATCAGTACTGGTTTTAGGCGATTTTGAGGAGCCAAGAAAAATTATTGTACTACGATCGAAATTGTATGGTGAAGCGGCTGATGAGTTTGATAACTTTGAACTTGAAAACCCAATTAGCGCGCAAATTTACGACAGAGTAAAGGAGCGTTTAATTAAACTTTTCCACTCTACAGAGACCAGGTCTAAACAAAGCGTTGAATATCATAATATGCAACGGGAACCCAAGAGAATATGAGACGTTATGCGAATCGTATACGCAAGGCCTTCCATTTAGCGTATCCTATAAAATCCACGATAGATAAAGCAACAGCTTTTTCCAGAGAACAAATCATGATGGACAGGTTTCTGGAAGGGCTGTCTTTCGACGTCCAGACCAGAATAAAGTATAAGGAATTTAAAACTTTTGAAAAACTCATAGAAAAAGCTAAAATGACGGCCATGGCAGTAGAAGAAGCCCAAGTTAGATCCAGACTAAATGCTTTTCAGGCCAAATACGTCGAACCTAATAGAGAATTGACTAAAGTAAAGGAGGCTTTAGATCGCCTTAGTACCCATGTGGAATCAAACACTCATCAAAAACATTTAGAAGAAAACATGGAGAAAATGCAAAGGCAATTATCTACCAGAAGAAACGTGAGTTTTTCAAAGCGCTCACCACAGTCAAACCCTCCAATCAATAAAACAGGAAATTTATATTTTTGTTATTTTCACAACGATTGGGGCTATCACTCAATAAGCAATTATAAAGCAAGGGAGAGTCAAGCTAATGATAAATGTTTTCGTTGTAAAGAAATTGGACACCGAGCAAACTTTTGCCCCCAGATAAAAAATTTGAAACCCAGTCCTCCAGAGGGCTATGACGGAAATGGAAAAAAAACTCATTTCGTTTAAAGAAAGGGGAAACTACAAACTACCGATGTAAGCGGTGGAACTAAGAAAAAGCCCTGACATCATATAAATAGTTTTGCAGTAAAATCTACAGTTCCTAGGATATGAATAAAAATAGGAAATTCTGTTGTAAAGGTGCTGTTTGACACTGGAGCCGAGAGAAACGTTATTAGCAGCACATTTTTTCATAAGCTGAACGAAGGAAAGGAATTAATTAATTTCACTAAAGAGGTAGATGTGGATCTTTTCAGCATAAATGACAGGCGCCTCGTCACGGAAGGAATAATCACCGTTAACTTTTTTGTGGCAGAAGAAACGCCACGCCAAGCACTTAGGCAGAAATTCATTGTCGTAAATGAAATTGTTGAAGATTGCGTTCTAGGGCGCGATGCACTTTGGAAACATCAGTTTATCTATAACGGAAGACAACCCGGGTAGGAATTTTATCTAGGTCCAATGTTGTTGCCGATACAGAATCGGCCATTGGTTCAGGATCAGAATCGCACATCGGCCCGGGTCATTTCCAACTTGAGTCGCCAAACCTTGTCCATTTCTGTTATGCCAATATTACACATGTATTTTGGTAGAACACCGGCAAGCAGTGTTGATCCGGGATTAATTTATCAATATTGGCATAACAAAAATGGACAAGGTTTGGCGACTCAAGTTGGAAATTACCCGGGCCGATGTGCGATTTCGATATGCAGCCAATAATGGCGCAAAACAACATTGTATCAATGTTAAAAATTTAACACCTAACCAATGTTATAAATTTATTTTGGTAGAACATTGGCGAGCAGTGTTTATCCGGGATAATTTTATCAGTAGTGGCATAACAGAAATGGACAAGGTTTGGCGACTCAAGTTGGAATTGACCCGGGCCGATGTGCGATTTCGATATGCAGCCAATAATGGCGCAAGACAACATTGGACCAACATTCAACATTCCAAAATCAAAAATTAAATAGTAGCCTAAAACAAAACAATAGCTTTATTCATCGTAACATAAAGTAAACACAGACTTAGCCGGATTTGCCGGATTTGAACCCTAGACCACTGTACAACAACTTCATCTTTCAGACGCTTTATCCACTTAGCTATTTCTATACATATCAAGTAATATGTTTTCCGGAGTAATTCCGGAATTTGGTTAAAAACTTAGAAAAAATTTCCCAGTGAAAACCAAAGTTAGTTTAAATTTAGTACGTGGTTACAGTTTTATTATTTTTACTGATTATAGATACTAATTTACACAACAATCATTTGATTTTCATGTTTAATCGTTAATTTAGACCAAACATTTCAAAAATACAACAAAAAATGTAATTAAGAATAACAAATTTAAAAAGCACACCCGGGTAGGAAACAATACTGACCATTCTGTTTTCTTCATCCGATGTTGATTTTTGGTCGGTTCACATCGTAAATGCGTTATCAGTTACATGAGATTGGTCCATGGTTGGAAAAATATTGGAATGTGGTTTTCCAAAAACCAAATCAATTCCATACTGGGCCATTCTTAGAAAGTTGAGTTTTAACGATGCATGTATCCCGCTACTAAACCAATGTCGATACAATTTCGAACCTTTGCCAAAACCCAAAACCCAAATTTCAACGATTTATATATCCCAATATTTATCCAATGTCAATACAATTTCGAATTTTTGATGCTGTTTGATATCGAAATGCCAATAGTACCCCAAAGTCAGAAATTCAAGTTTAAACGATATATATATCCATATACTAATCCAATGTTGGTACAATTCCAAATTTTAGCTGCTGTTCGATATCAAAATGCCAATAGTACCCCAAAGTCAAAAACCCAAGTTCAAACGATGTATATATCTATCTACTAATCCAATGTTGGTACAATTTCAAAATTTTGCTCTTGTTCGATATTGAAATGCCAATAGTACCCCAAAGTCAGAAACCCAAGTTTAAACGATATATATATCCATGTACAAATCCAATGTTGGTACAATTTCAAATTTTTGCTCTTGTTCGATATCGAAATGCCAATAGTACCCCAAAGTCAGAAACCCAAGTTTAAACGATATTTATATATCCATATACTAATTCAATTTTGGTACAATTTCAAATTTTTGCTCTTGTTCGATATTGATTAGCCAACAGTAAACCAATGTCAGAAATCGATGTTTATCTCCCGATACTAATCTAATGTTGAAACAATTTCGAATTTTTGCTGTTGATCGATATCAATTTGACAATACTAAACCAAAATTAGGAAAAAAAGATTAAATGATCTATATATTCCGATACTAATCCAATGTCGATACAATTTCGAATTTATGTTATTGTTCGATATATACCCGGGCAGGAAACAACATTTGCCAAAACTAATCCGATGTTCGTATAGGCTTGGATTGATGCACAAAAATACAAGCTTTCTATTGGCAAGCCAATGCTCGGCCAATGATGGAATTCTGCACTTATATCAGTTATCGAATGACGAGACTAGGTAACATCGTAGGACCTATGTTAAAAATTCCTCGCTAAAATTAAACCCGGTTCCAAAAACCAGTTCCAAACACAGGGTGTTTACCGTTCCCCGACTTCTACCCCAAAACTATACATATATACATACATACCAATAATATTATCGTTAAACAACAACAAAAATTCGTATCGCATCGACATTTGGTTGGTATCGTGGTATAAAGATCGATTAATCTTGTTTGTCCAATATTGGCTTATAATTGGCTAATCGATATCGATCAAGAGCAAAAAATTGAAATTATACCAACATTGGATTAGTATATGGATATATAAATCGTTTAAACTTCGGTTTCTGACTTTGGGATACTATTGGCATTTCGATATCGAACAAGAGCAAAAATTTGAAATTATACCAACATTGGATTAGTATATGGATATATAAATCGTTTAAACTTCGGTTTCTGACTTTGGGATACTATTGGCATTTCGATATCGAACAAGAGCAAAAATTTGAAATTGTACCAACATTGGATTAGTATATTGATATATAAATCGTTTAAACTTGGGTTTTTGACTTTGAAATACTATTGACTTTTCGATATCGAACAAGAGCAAAAATTTGAAATTGTACCAACATTGGATTTGTATAGGGATATATGAATCGTTTAAACTTCGGTTTCTGACTTTGTGGTACTAGTGGCATTTCGATATCGAACAGCAGCAAAAATTCGAAATTGTACCAGCATTGGATTAGTATATGGATATATATATCGTTTAAACTTGAGTTTCTAACTATGGGGTACTAGTGGCATTTTGATATCAAACAGCAGCAAAAATTTGAAATTGTACCAACATTGGATTAGTATATGGATATATGTATCGTTTAAACTTGGGTTTCTGTTTTTGGGGTACTATTGGCATTTCGATATCGAACAGCAGCAAAAATTCGAAATTGTATTGACATTGGATAAATATTGGGATATATACATCGTTAAAATTTGTGTTTTGGACATTGGGTTATTATTGGCTAGTCGATATCGAACAACAGCAAAGGTTCGAAATTGTATCTACATTGGTTTAGTAGCGGGATACATGCATCGTTAAAAATCAACTTTCTAAGAATGGCCCAGGATGGATTTGAGTTGGTTTTTGAAAAACCACATTCCAATATTTTTCCAACCATGGACCAATCTCATGTAACTTATAACGCATTTACGACGTGAACCGACCTAAAATCAACATCGGATTAAGAATGGTCAGTATTGTTTCCTACCCGGGCAACAGTCAATCTACCGAGTCCCGGAAATTGATCACTTCCAGGAAACAGAAAATCCCTTTGTGATAAGCAAATCTTTGAGAATTCCTCCAAATTCCACTAGTCTCCTAGAGACTAGAGAAGAGGAAACTCACCCTTTCAACCCTCTCAATACTTGTCATTTTGTTAGATGCTGTAATATTCCGTCCGGGCTTAGCCTGGAACCCTACATCTCTACGACACAAAATCGTTCGCTCCGTGTGGTGGATGTTAATGGAACAGATAAAACCATATTTCTACCTCGCCTTACAGTTTTAGGAACCCTTCGTATTTCCAGACCTTCAAGAAAGCCTGTTGAAACAATGGCTTCAATTAGCGTTGCTTCAGATCCAATCAACACAGCAGCCGTTGAGTCGGCTCTTCCAGACGTAGATGAGGAAAACAAAGAGAAATTGCGTAGATTAATAATAAACAGTTTTGCTTTTAAAACAAGTGAGTTAGGCTATACTACTTTAGTAAAACCTGTCATTGACACACAAGGTAAAGGTCCTATTCGTCAAAGGGCATATCGCACGTCTCCAAAACAAAAAGAGATAGCTAAAAATATCATCAAGGAACTGATGCAAAAAAAAAATAATAATTTGTTATTCAATGTCCCCGTGGGCAGCCCCAATAGTATTAGTAAGTAAGAAAACAGGGATGTCCGTTTGTGTGTAGATTAAAAAAAATAAAATGCAATTACAAAAAAAAAATTCTTTCCCTTTACCTCATATTGACGACGTTTTAGATTTACTGGTGGGACAGAGATATTTTTCCACATTAGATCTTGCCTCCAGATATCGGCAAATTGAGCTCGAAGAGGAATCCAAAGAAAAAACAGCCTTCATAGTCGATGAAAATTTGTACGAATGGGATCGTTTGGCGTATGGTTTAACCAACGCCCCGCGAACGTTTCAAAGACTGATGAATTTGGTTTTACGAATAGTTATTGGAAAGATTTGTCTCGTTTATCTTGACGACATAATAATTTTTTCAAGAATAATTGAAGAGCATTTTACCAATCTGAAGACTCTTTTCTCCCTTTTAGAAAACGCGCACCTAAAAATGAAGTTGTCAAAATGTGAATTTTTAGCGCAATCTGTTTCCTATGCTGGGCACGTAATCACGGCTGAAGGAATAAAACCAGACCCTGCTAAAATTGAAACCCATGTGAATTACAAAAGACGTGGTACATTAAAAGAATTACAATCTTTTTTGGGACTAGCCAGTTACTACAGACGATTTGTAAAAAATTTCTCTCCCGTCGCCCACCCCTTGTTATCACAGACTAAAGGAAAACCTACTGATAGTGTAACTTGGAAAACAGATGAAATTGTAGCTTTTGAGAACTTGCGACAATGTTTAATATCAGAACCTATCTTGATATACCCGGATTTTTCGAAGGAATTTCTGATTTACACGGACGCAAGTAAATATGGCTTAGGAGCCGTCCTCTCTCAGATGAAAGACGGAAAGGACCAACATATAGCCTATGCAAGCAGACATCTCAATAAAGGGGAAATAAAGTATTCGACAATAGAAAAAGAGGCCGCAGCAGTATAGTGTTTGGGATAAAACGTTTCTGACATTACTTACAAGATCAACCTTTTTGTTATTGTAAGCAGTCACAGGCCTCTTCAATGATTGCAGACTTTTAAAGACGAAACAGGGCGACAAGGTAGATGGGCGATTTTGTTATCTAATATGAAGTTCAGTGTTCAGTACCGACCAGGTCGACTACATGAGAATGCTGATTTTCTTTCAAGAATACCGATGAATCTAATATCTGCCATTCCTGCAGACAACAACATAATGTGTCAAGAACAGCAGAAAGATTCTCTGTGCAAAGCAATCATTACGTTTTTGGAACAAAATGAACCTTGGAAAAAAGAAGATGGCCCGATACCTTCTTGGGTCTGTGAAATAGATTATTTCTTTGTTGAAAATGGTCTTTTATGTAAACACTACCAACCTACGTCAGTAAAAAGAAAAAACTTTGAACAGTGTCAAGTGGTTGTTCCACTTTCTCTGAGAAAGCAACTTTTACAAGAATACCATGATTCCCCATTGTCAGGACATATGGCAACTAGGCGGACATTCTTTCGTCTAAGGGACAAGTACTATTGGCCTACCATGTTACGGGATGTTAAGGAATATTGCACTTCTTTTGAATCTTGTGCGCTGGGACGTCGAGTGCACAGTACGAAAGCCTATCTCAACCCGTTAGACCTCGCTACAAGACCTTTTGAAGTATTAGGCTTAGATTTTCTAGGTTCAATCAAACCTCATTCACTTCAAGGAAACAATTATATATTAGTAATCACGGATTACTTTTCTAAATGGATAGAAGTCATTCCTCTTACCAACTGTACCGCCCTCAGTACTAGTAAAGCCTTAGTAGAATGAATTATTTTACATCATGGTCCCCCAAAAGCAATAATTACAGATCGAGGCAGTAATTTTACTTCTGAATTATGTTCGGCGCTTTGAAAAGCTTTAAACATTAAACGCATGAAAACAACTGCGTATCATCCTCAGACTAATGGGCAAACAGAGCGATTCAACAAAACTGTTGTTGAAATGATAAGGAAATAGTTGGAGAATGGATTCGAGCGGTGGGAGGATATTTTAGGCCCCGTTGTTTTCGCTTATAATAATTCTGTCCACTCGTCAACACTTGAGACTCCATATTGTCTAAATCACGGTCGTGATCCAGTCATGCCGATTGATCAATTCCTTCGTCCTCTCCCCCCAGTAACAGTTACTCCCTTAGACTATAAAACTCAAATTATGAAACGCTTACACGAAGCCTTTCAGCTTTCCAAATCAATCTTTCCCAAGCTCATGAACAACAAAAAGCCCATTACGATAAACGCGTAAAAGAGTAAAAATTTAACGTAGGAGATAAAGTTTTACTGGATATGCGAACGCCCTTTGGCGGGAATTAGTAAAAAACTCCAATTCCACGTTTTATAGGCCCTTTTCGAATTTTGAAAGTAAGCAACAATAGTACTGTGGAAATAAAACAAGACGTAGGAAAACAAACTCAGCTTGTACATGTGAATCGAATAACCCTCAATTTGAGTCAATGATCTGGAAAGACGAGCCAGGTGTCGACTTTTTAGATGTAAGAATTGAGAACCAGGCCGAAAAATTCGTACAAGAAACCGCAGATGAACTCGAAACTTTCCCTCTACCCCTAGAAACAAACCTTCAATCTGAGTTAGAACAAATTCCTTGTGAAAAAGAAACTCCTACTCAAAATTTGAGGAGACCCCCACCCACAATTCCTCCTACTCCAAATTTAATGATTAGTTCACCAACAATTTCGTTACCTTCCAACCCGATTCCAGAGACGTCGACCTTACCCATACAACCAGAGCGTCGCCTCGGTTTACGTCCTCGGAATCTTTTAAAACCAGTTGTCAAATTCTGAAATTGTATTGCTGTTATTTTTTTTGTAAATCACGTTCGAATCACTTCAACTATCTTTAGGCCGTGTTCAAATTCTAATTATTGTGTATTAACGGATTTCTTTACCCTTTAGTAATAGTAAAAAAATAATTATTAATAAAATAAATAAGTAAAAAAAAAATAAATAAAAAACTTTGTATTAGTAATCTTAATAATTCATAGAATGGATCCCTGAAATTGATTTTGAAATTACTTTTCTCATAGATTATGCTTTCTACCTCTTCTCATCATACCATTTTTTGTCGCCTCCATGCTCTTAACATCACTATTTGTAATTGTACGGCTTCTCAGACAAAAGGGTTCATAAAATTCACGAGCGAAGACTGTGATAATCAAATAAGCCCCCTTCTCGCTATTCCAGTATATTATGATGTCTATTCTACTCTTCCCCAAATCACCCGTTTTGTTGGCCATTCGTGTACCATGTGGCTGGAAAAGAAAAACATCTATACTGACTTCTGGGGTTGGCAAACTCCAAGCCAATCAAGAGTGTTAATAGAGCAAGTGACTGACGCGTACCCCCATTGTTTTACGAACGCACCTTGGTGTTTTAAGATTAGCTTTTGCGGCTGGAAGCCATGTTGGTTTCGAGATAACCATGGCCGCCAGCCGCAATTTCTCTCTTAAAATAGTAAGGTGCGTTCGTAAAAGAGTAGGGGGTACGCGTCAGTCACTTGCTCTATAGAAGTCAATGCACATGAATGTGAAAAAATGCGAGATTCCCGATTGTGCCATGGCAAAAGCATGGACTACTTAGGAAACAATAAGTGGTCGTTCGAACGTATTCCAAATGTGCAGAGCTGCTTGCTGGCTTGCTGGCTTCAAGTCACAGCTGATCAGCTGATCAACTATAGATTAGAAGAAGTTATTTTAGAAACTGAGTGCGCTAACTGTACGATAAGCTCACCCAACGGATCCGCTTCTCACAACCTAGTGACCATTGTCTGGAAAGAATCGTTAAGAGAAGTTCAACAGTGCAAACTAAGGCTTGTGGAAACAGGTATCGCTCAACGTTACCTGACTAACAACAGTGAAATAGAAAGAATTCATGACGTCGAACAACAACTTGACTTTGTTTACAATACAACTAACAAGAAATATTGTAATTCATCAGAAAAAAGTTACAAACAAGTAATCGGAATGGAAAAAGTTATTTTACGTTTACATTCTTTAACTGACACCAATGCTCATCCGAGTAAACCACTGGAAGAAGACATCGAAAATATTGCTGACATTATCCGTGCTGAAATCAGCGGAGCGGCATATTCTCAATACGCACGAAACTGAACTACCGATGGAATAAATGGAGTTGCTCGAAAAATTTGAGCTCTACAATGTGAAAATCGGGTGCTGGCACACGAAACCGCTTATCGTTACCTTAATTTGCCCACATGTAGCAAATTGATAGCCACTGGTGAATCGATCAGCGTCTATCAATGCTCCCCGAAAAATTCAACAATCACCACTGAAATCACAAGCTGTGGTCCTCAAACCAAACTCGGCGACTACGCTTTAGACACTAAAGGACACAGGGCCTTACAACCCCTGTTACTGGCATAAAAATTTCGTCAACATTAACCGACGAGCACATTTCTACAAAAACAGTTCTTGGCATCCTAATTTTTATTAGGTTATTTCAATTCATTTTCGAAACATTATTATTTCGCTGATTCCTATGAGGCTTGTCGTGAAAAAGAGAATATAGCAACACTACAATCTGATATCAATTCAACATCTGAAACCGAACAAAATATGGGAAAAGTACATAGAAATAAGAAGCCAACAAAACGATTCATGCAAGATACTGATGTACATGATTCCAGCAGTGCTGACAGTAGGGTCGGAATGTACGGGCGCACTCAACCAGGGCTTCTTTATATTCCTGCGGGATTGGCTGAAAATGCTGTTGAACATAGCAGACAAGTTGTTAATGGCTCTACGCATTTAGTTCAACAAAACGCAGATTTGAGTCAATCGTTATCTTTCGATTTTTCCTTAGCTGGGCCGTTAATGGCTCCCGCTGAATGATTTTCAATTGAGAGATCCACTCTTTGTGTTCTACAAAGCCAGCAGTTAAGTGGATTGTTTGATTTTAACTCTCCGTTAGCAGGTCCATCGTTAACGTCTGCAGATGGAAGAGTAAATGTTAATGGTAATCAAGTTATATTGCTCAGCCAACTATGCAGTATTTTCCTGTGAACTCTGCATTGGCAAATCCAATGATGATTTACAACAATTACGACAAGCTAGAATCTCGCCTGGGTTAAATAATCGCAATTTTCCAGCACCGGCAATTAACACCGAAGATATAATCGATATTCTCGATTATTTTTAATATCCGAAATCTTTCATTTGCTCGGCTACATTCTGTTTCATTTATGCCATTTTTATTTTTTTCTTAAATGCCAGGTTCAGAAAACATGGTGAAAAGGTTGGTGAGGGAAGTTTTAAAACAACAAGAAAACATATCAAATGTTATGGAGAAACTTATCGTAATCGAAGGCAAGATGGAAAACCTCTGCCAACCTGCTATAACACCACCAGATAATCCCACACTGTTGCTTGAACCCTTGAAGGAGGAAAAATGGAAGAACAATTACTCGATCAAGATTATTATTTTCAATTAGTAATCAAAGTAAAAGTGAATATAACTAATCAATGTCATATCTCATTCATTTTTTTTTTTTTCTTTTAAAGGTCAGGATGATTCGTAACCTTGGAGGGGCCTCTGTTCGGGACGCATTGAAGCGGGCCTGGTATTCCATTTTTTCGATCAAAGTTATGGCCAATGTCAACTGGGAAGGAAAACCCAAAAAAAGATCACAACAAAAACAGGGACTTCAGGATTCTATCATTACTGCAGCCGTGTTTGGTATGTATTCAAAACAGTTTTAATTGTCAATTTTAATAGTTAACAACAACTTTTACTGTTCTAGCTTGAATTAAAACAGCTGCCCGTAAACCTGACAAGTTCGAAATGGAAAATGAAACAAGAAAGATAATGAGGGGTATACCGGAAAAATACAGAAAAAATTGTGATTCAGAAAAAGAAGATGAAATGGATACAGGGAATGGACCGGTAAATGGTCCGCAACCGGGCGTTCAGTAGTATATTGCTGGTAAGTTTTTAATGTTTTTCATCATCGTTCGAGAAAAGAGAAACCACGGTGTGCGTTTCGGGATGAAGCGCAATTCAATCTGCCAATCTGAGAAATATCTTGTCACTTCTGGGCTGTCATAAAGTTTCTTGAGGATGCGAGCGGCACTCTCGAAGGTTGTCGGAGAGTATCATCCTATGCTGGAAGTGATGAGAAATCAGGTTTTGGCATACCAATATGAAATTAGCTGTAGAGAGGTCTTCCACTAGTTCAAGGTGGATGGCACGTGAAGTTGTGCAAGTGAAGAGGCAGATGTATGCCTTTACTTCTGGCTGACCAGGTAGGAAGTGGATGGGAAACGGGCCGTCGAAATCAATGCCCGTTATGGCAAATGCTCTGTCTCCACGGACGTGAAAACTTGGAAGAGTGGCTGGATTGGGAGCTCTATACGGAGGTCCATTTACCCGGCGGCAATTTGTGCAGACCCGCACGTTGGCTTTTACGTGTTGTAGGATGGAAGTTATCCAAAACCGTTGATGGATGCTGCAGATAGTGGATGAAACACCTGAATGAAAGGCTTAATCATGGTGATGACGGATAATGAGACGCGTGATGTCCGTATTCTTTGGAAAGAGAATGGGATTTCGAGCGTCTGTCGATAAATCAGCATTTTGTAGACGTCCCCAGCAGCGTATGAGTGAATCTTGATCCAAGTCGACGTCTAATTGTGAGACTAACGCTGAGCGACGCCCTTTTTGGTCACCACGAAGATACTCAAATTCGTCGGCCAAGAAACGGAACTGAAAGGAGGTTCATTGAATCTCGGCCTGCTTGAGCTCCTTTGTGGTTAGGAAACTTTGAATCCAATCATCCTTTCTTTGACCAAAGTTATGAAGCTGGCGGAAAAAACACGCTTTCGTTCTCTTAAACTTGCTCTAGTTGAAACGGGTGATGTCGATTACTTTAGAAATATCCACTGGGAGAGGAAGTGCGATTGTTGAAACCTCGGCAAGATGAAATATTCGTACAGAAGAGAGACTGGAAACGTTCCACTGCGGCCAGCTGTTACGAAAAAGCAACCACGATGGTCCACAGATCCAAATGGAGGAAGCTTGGAGTTGGTGTAGTGTAACACCTCGAGTCACCAGGTCCACGGGGTTTGACACAGTAGGACAGTAATGCCAACTGGCAGAGTAGAGACGGTTGAAGTCCAGAATGGATGAAACACGGTTGGTTAAGAAGAGGTTTTTGATTCTGTCACTCTTCGAGAGCCAGTACGAAAGGATTTGACTGTCTGACCACATGGTGATCGACAGAGAGTTCCCAAGAGATTTGAAGGCGTTGACGATTGAGATCGTGAATGACGAGACGACGAGTGCCGATTACTGCTGCCATGAGTTCTAGTTGGGGAAGGGTTAATTGGGGCCCGATATCTTTTAGTGGTGCAACTCTTACTTTTGACACGACGAACGGGCTGTGTTCACCTTCAAGTTTCCATATCTCGTGTATGAGAATCTTTGCTGATATAGAAAGAGGTGAAATAAATCCGAGTGGATCGTAGATGGAAGAGATTCCCCTTAGTAGATCACGCTTCGTAGCAGTAGGAGAGCAGAATGGCAAGAGAGAAAGAAAAGGGGGGAGAGCCGAGGGATGCTACCACTCGAGGGGCGTAAAATTCACCTTCTGCCGAACCAAGAGAAGGGAAGGGCTCGGGGAAAGAAGTGGTTAATAAAGCAGCGTTGTGACGCGGAGGAAAATAAACGTGAGAGGAAATAATATTTCCTACAATTTATTAATAATCGGGGATGGCACCGAGTACCGAAATCACCGCACCGATAAAGATCATCCCCGCACCGAATCGACTAAAAAGTTCCCCGATTGGTGCAGTGCCGAGCGCTAGGATTATGTCCTCGAGTGTCGGCGTAGTGTGGCGTTCCCTTTGAATGCCTTTGTTTGCTTCCGTCATGTCTACACAAATCCTTAAGCCGTCGTGTGATTTCTTGGTGACCACGGTTGGTTATAACCGCGGCGTTAGGCCATCTACCGGCTCAGTGATGTCCATTTCAATCAGATAATGCAATTCTTTTTCAACAGGTTCACGAAGGTAAAACTGTACCAAAATTCACTGAACTGAGACGTATTCAAAAGTCTTAGAAACACGCTGTAAGGGCTCAATAATCTCAGATACAAGGCACAGCGTTGCCAGGTATTTAAACATGGTTGTGGGATAGTACAGGTATGTACAATGTAATTATATATACTAGGGAAACCTAATCCTGTAGATGAAACAGATCTTGATTTGGTGCCTAGCGTTAAGGCTGGCATGCCACGCATAACTGGAACTGCTATAAGAGACATCAGGAGACATAGTAGAAGGTTGCCTATAGATAAATCAATTTCACTATTGAGTATCAATACACGTAACAGAGGTAACTATGGATCACTTTTTTTGCATTCATGTACAGTATCCCCCAGAAAAAAGAGGCACCCCCCAGTCGCAAAAACATTTATTTTATAAATCGACTGCTAGATGGCATTACGTTTTTAAGGGATAAAAACATAAGAAAACACGTAATTCTTTTTTGTGTTTTATTTTGACGGGAAGATTCCGGACAGTTGCTGGCGACAATTGTTCCAGAAATTTTCCTTTGCAACGAAAAAACGCAATCCGACGATTTTCAAACTGTCGGAAAAAGCCAACAAAGTCAAAATTCTAACCCTTTCTTCAACACCTCTTTTTCACTCACATCTTATTTTTTCATTTTCGCTCGCAATGAAAAAGTATTCAAAAAATTGCGATTCTAAAAATTAAACATTTTTTCAATTTTTAATATTAAATCAATCTAATAAAAAACAGAGTTCATAAAATAATTTTCAACATTATTTATTAAACTATGTAATGCTAAAAAACCCCTTGCCCGCCCTGCCTCGGTTGAAAAAACGGCACCTAAATCCAGTCCAGAATGCCCTACGGGGCGGTTAACTCAATTAGAGCTAATCGGGGCCGATCGTCGAATCAAAGTTTCATTTTAAATTGTCAAAATAAATTTTGTTTCAAAAAAACGTCTTCAAATTTTGCCCTTGAACTTATTTTTATTTTGAGTCTAGCAAGTATTACGAAAGATATTTAAAAATAAATAGGTGGTTATCTATTTGCCTGGATGGTTAAAAATCTATTTTATTACAAAGAATGAATAAAATATATGAATAAGTAGTGAGTTTGTTTGCACAGGCTTGCCGTTTAGCTTACGGGAACCAAAGTGTTCGAAATTAACTCCCGAGGAGAATTTTCCGTAGCGAAACGCGATTTGAATACGTTTTTTATAGAAACGCTTGGTTGAGAAGCATACCACGGAATGCATCTTTTTTGAATTGTAGAAGACCTTGTTTGTGTTTTTTTCTTCATTACTGGATGCATTTTTGCAAACGCAACTGAAATTAGTTTCAAAATGCGTTTTTATGTATTTATTTTGCATTTGAATTGAATTTAATCACGTATCAAATTTTACCTTATACAAACAACTTTTACTCATCTATTTTCTTGTTATATCTCTTCTCCACACATCTTTTTTTTAAAATAAATTTTCGGACACATGTCGAGCTAATCACCGAATATAAAAAACCCTAACTTTCAGTAAAATAAACACTGACCTAACGGTTGAGGTGGAATCTCCCATGATTCAAAACTTTTGTGGTCGTCTTCCGTGGTTGCTGCCATGCAATTTGAAATTTTTCGGATTTCGTATGTTGCTTCGTCGTAGGAGACTAGTTGGGAAAAGAAAGAGGTGTAAAATATTACCAAAAATCAAATAATTAAAATATTACTTGGTCTGCATTCAGGCACGACATCCGTCTTTTTTATCATTCTTTTTTTGAAGCACACCAACGTCCAGTCCCATGGATACATGCCGTTAATATGAAAATCTGGTCTTGGATACAGGAAACTCCCGAAGTCGGTGTCTACCCAATGTTCTGGTACCATATGCACGAGTTCCACTTGTTCTCCGCAAAGACTTATTTGATTAGTCGAAACTAGATGGAAAGACAAACTGGCGGATACTGAACCATACGGAACGCCAATTATTGGATAGTTGCCTTGAAATTTCTGTTCATTAAACCGCATGCTTGTCTAAAGAATATAACAACTTATCAGTCGTAAAGCACGAATATACCAGCACCAAATTTGACAAAAGAACAATGTAAGAAAAATTACTTACTTCGTTCACTACTTTTGGAACTCAGGAACTCGTACCGTCGTAGTTCGCCATAGTGATCAGCAGCACGTCAATCACTAAATGAAAAAGCCTCTGTCAGCTCTGCAAGATGGCTATGGGCAACTACCCACATCCATTTCTTTATTGAGCACACTTCAATAATCAATGATTATTGTAATCAAATTCGCTTTATAGCCACTAGAATCGCAGACAACTATACACCTCATTTTACCACGATGAAAAACAAAGGATTTCTCTTGTCTAAATATTTTACATACCTCTAAGGCCGTTAATTCAAACTTGATAGGCTCCTGTTCCTTGGCAGCACTGGGTGAACTAAGCCTGAAGGCCTGCCCATTTTGCCGCTCTTTCCCGCATGCAGAACGATGCCGTTGTCTTATGATGGGCCACCTGAAGTACTTTGGTCAAAGTGGCAGGTTCATCCGTCAAGTAATGACGCTTCTCCCACAAAAGCTAAATACCAAAGGAATTTTATTAGTAATCGATACACACAATGCAAACGCGTATATTACAGTACCTCGCGTTGATAGAGATCCATTTTGGCAAAGGATCAACTTTGGATGATATCCATGAGCGAACGTTGGGTGTTGTCATCCAAGGCGCTGAAATTACGCAACTCACCACTTGGAATGACGGTAGGTTCAACAAGCGGAAAATGAATATCAGCGTCATCCAAATCAGTCATTTCAATACTGAGCAAAGGAGTCGAATGACCACGAGGATGGCGCCCGGCCGTGGGCACATATCCTGAACGCTTGTCCGAAGCTGGCGGCCATAAAGGAAGCAGTCGACTACCTAGAGTAATAATAACATCTGTAGAAAATTAGAAACTAGACTAATTAATTTAGACTAAAAGCAGTCGCACCTTGAACGAGGGTACAATTAGGATCGCCGTAAGTAAAAAAATTCTGTGCTGTCCATCCAAGTTCGACGCGTTCAGCTTCTGATCCACTTCCTGGATCACCTTCCGCCACTTTTCTTCGACCGTAGACAGTAAGAACAAGGCGTGATTCACGCAGGAGAGTACAAATGGCCACGGTACTGGAGGTGATCACTTCATCAAAGACGATACGGTTCGGAAAGAAAGTGGCTGACCTGGAACTTGCAGTGCCAAACACCACCTGACCATGGCCCAAAAAATTAATTACATACTTTTCGGAAAACAATGGAATAAATAGTTAATAATTTTACCTTTGACGGACTACAGCAGACCTTTGGTTGTGTGTTGCTAGAGTTTACCAAGAGTCGATCAATTTCTCCGTGAATAATGTCGATGAAAACGGAGACTGTCGCGTGAGTGAGTGCATCTCCCGGCTCTCTAGACAGCAGATCGTCAACTTTGATATCATCTTCTGCAGTCCTAAGCAAAGGCCTGGATACTTCGTCTACATTAAGCAGACACAACAAGATATCCTTTTCCAGTTTGATACAGTGGCGGACGTACTCGTAGTCGCAAAGGCACGAATTGGGTAATAAAATTCGGCCATGCCCCAGACCTTGGGCGCATATTCTTCCGACTTGGGCTGAGTGGTGGCACCCAATTCACAAACGACGTGGCTTATAACGTGATCTACTCGACTGCTAATGCCACATGTGAAATTGGTGACGACGTGGTCCATAGAGAAATGTACTGCCAATTTCACTGATATGGACTCGGTGCAACTTGACTCCAGTATCGGACTAATCTAGTAAATAGATTTCAAAAATGTAATAATAATGATGGTTCAGTTATTATGAAAGGTATATTTTCTTACCACGTAACCTGTGTTGGTATTCAATGTGAATACACTGTTATACAATGAGTTTTTACTTTTATTCTTGCTGGTGTTGGTTTCTTGCTGTTGTTGAGCTTGGGTGTTGAAAGTACAACTGGTGAGGTTAAAGAACTTGTTGGTATTGGTTGTGAAAGGGGGTTTCCCATAGCAGTTTTGCGTCAAACCATACACACAGGAATTTAAAAGAGGGTTTGGGTCAGATGTGGTGCCCGCCAAGGAAAAGAAGGCGGTAATTTCCAGGTTTCTAGGCTCGCGTGAAAACTACCTTTGCGCATTTTTCTGCTGCGAATTTGAACTTCCACCTTTTTCCCCATCGGCGGACCTGATCCAGGAAAGGTTGTAATGTGATTTTCTCATCCTCCAGTTGGTTTTTTTGCAAGCATAGGGTTACATCATCGGCGTAGAGAAGGGTTTTGACATCTGGGGTAGACGGGAGGAAGTCAATGAGCATAACGTTAAACAGGATAGGGATAAGGACTGCCCCTTGGGGTACTCTGTTTTCTACTGGCGTTAATGAGGATACAACGCTGCTGACTATTACACACACGGGCTACGTCCCATTAAGAACACTTGCACCCAGCCAAGGAAATGCCCTGCGATTCCCAGATTCACCATTTTATACATGAGACCTTGGATCCACACGGAGTCTTAGGCTTTACTGATATCTAGGAAGGTAGCGACAGTACTTTTTTTTTTGGTTGAACCCTGCCTTTATATAGCTGTCGAGTTGGTCGATGCGGTCCGTCGTGCTGCATCCTC
This sequence comes from Daphnia magna, assembly GCF_020631705.1. Classification (NCBI taxonomy): domain Eukaryota; kingdom Metazoa; phylum Arthropoda; class Branchiopoda; order Diplostraca; family Daphniidae; genus Daphnia; species Daphnia magna. Next base: position 7,830,219 of record NC_059182.1, read on the forward strand.
TTCTGAAGCCTGCCTGGGCTATGTTTATGAGGCCTTTAGATTCGAGGAACCAGTGTAGCCGGTTGGCTAGGATTCTTTCAAACACTTTTCCCAGGCAGGAAGTTAGTGAGACTGGTCGGTACGAGTTGGAGTCCTCGGCTGGCTTATTTGGTTTTAAAAGCGGTATAACCACCGCACTCTTCCATATTTCAGGGACGTACCCACTGGTAAACAACCTGTTGAAGAGATGTAGCAGAAAAGACGTATTGGCGGCGGATAGGTTCTTGAGAGAAAAGTTTTGGATCAAGTTGAGACCTACTGTCTTAAGATTTTGGGGTGGAATTTTCTAGTTCTTCAAATGTGATGGCATGGTTGAGAGGATTGGGTGTTTGTGAGTTCAGGTTGTTGGCGATCAGGGTTTTCTAGAAAACTGTTTTTTACGATGTCCCTGGGGTAGGCACCACTGAAAATGCTAAGGAAGAGTTCCGCCTTTTCTTGTGAGGTGTTGTGTATGTTGTGGTTCGTTCTGATTGAGTAGCCTTCAACGGCAGGTATGGATTCTTTCCTCACCATGTTCTTCACGAAAGACCACATTTTTGGTTGGTCATTGTGGCCAAGGCTGGTTACGAACGTTGCCCAGGCCAGTTTTTTCGCCGAGATGATGGTCTTTCTCTTTTTTTGCCTCCGCTTTTTTCCACTCTGTTTGCTTATTAGGACATAGGGGGATTCCTTTCACACTCTGAAGGCCCTCAACGATTCTTTTACCAGCTTTTGACATGTAGCGTTCCACCAGGGACGTGCAGGATCTTGTTCTATGTATGGTTGTCAGGACGGATTTGTCTTTTTGAAACATAGGGCGTTGCCGAACTCAATGGCTTCTGTGAAGGTTACTGTGGCCACTTGTGGGTCGTTAATGAAGTAGAAATCTCGATTGTAAAGGTGGTTTTCTATCTGTTGGTTCCATAGCAGCCACTTGTTTTCATCCAGGACCCAACTCTCTGGGTGACATATTTGTCGTTCAGGGTGGCGTTCAGCTTGATGATCCCAGGGAGATGGTCGCTGCCCATGTAGGGACCCGTGTTGATTGTCGCGGATGTAGAGAGCGAAGAGGAGGAGAGAGTCAGTTTATCGTCGTTGACTTTCCGGATGCCGGATCTATCTGAGTGTTTAAATTCGGTGGTGTGATGAGGCTGGCGTTAGGGTCGTTAATTAAAGCTTCAAAAATAGACTTGCCAGCCTTGTTTTCGACGCCATTGGGTTCCCAGAGACTGTGATGGCCATTTAGGTCCCCACCTACTAGAAATTTGTTGTCTCTTTTTAGTAGAAGCTCTATGTCGCCCTTCTCCCAGTCGCCTTTGGGGATATATACAGAAATAAAGTTAATGTGCTTCTTGTTGGGTTGGTGCATAAGATGCTGACACCGATTGTTTCAACGGTGTCCGGCGTGGTTATGGATATGGCGTAAACTGAAGGGATTTTCGGATGAGAATGGCCACTCCTCCCCCCAACCTATTAGGGCGATCCTTTCTGAGGATGTAGTGAGACTTAAACTTGGGGGCGAAATCACTGTTCCAGTGAGTTTCGCTTAATAAAACGACTTCTGGATTTAGAATGGATACTTGTTGGCGGAATTCTTCCAGTTAAGCTTTAGACAGGCCTCTTGCGTTCTCTTGTATGCATTTTAAATTGTTGGACGAGATGTTAGTCATAGTGACTGGATGCGTGGCCCATGTCTTCATGTATCATTCCATGGCGAAATAGGGGTTCTTAGCATGTACAGTACCCACGCCAGGTATTGGATCACCTCGGTCCAAAAAAGGCGTTTTAACCCGCGCGAGATAGGCCTAACGGTGTCTCGCGCGTGAATTTTTTTTACATACTAAGATTGCTCGTACGAGGTTAATTTTTTTTTATCAGAAAGATAAAGAACTAGTCTTTATCTTTCTGATTTTTAATTTGTAAAAAGTATAGTTGTTGTATGGGAAAAAGGATCATTTTGAAATATTGGATCACCCCCGACATGTGCTGCATTCGTTGTCCCTACCCGCGGCTATGCCGTCGGGAAACTTGATTGTAATTTGGGTACCTTTTTCACCATTTGACCCTCTCCCATATCCGACGGCATAGCCGCGGGTAGGGACAACGAATGCAACACATGTCGGGGGTGATCCAATATTTCAAAATGATCCTTTTTCCCATACAACAACTATACTTTTTACAAATTAAAAATCAGAAAGATAAAGACTAGTTCTTTATCTTTCTGATAAAAAAAAATTAACCTCGTACGAGCAATCTTAGTATGTAAAAAAAATTCACGCGCGAGACACCGTTAGGCCTATCTCACGCGGGTTAAAACGCCTTTTTTGGACCGAGGTGATCCAATACCTGGCGTGGGTACTGTAGTTGGAAAGGCGTAATAGTGGTGAGCGCTCGGTTTCAGTTGGCTGCATGACTTTGGGGCTTGATTGTATTAGGCCCTGTTGTTTGGGTGTGTTTAACATGAGATGTGTGGAGATGTTAGAGAGCATTAGTTCCAGGTTGTCAAACCTTGTCGTTTGATAGCAAGCGCTTTTCTTCTTATTTTTCCTGCAAGACATAAAAACGTACGCTTAAGTGGTCGATTTTATTCTTTGTTTCTGACAGGTCCATCGTTAGGCTTCCAATATTTTTATTAATTTTGGGGATAATGGACTCTTTATGGAGTCTCATTTCCTCTTTTAGCGCTAGTATCTGAGCCTGCAGTGAGCTTATCTCCGGTGGCGGTTGGTGTTCTTGGTTGTTGGGCCGGGTGCTTCTCTTGGCGGAGGCGCTAACCAGGCTGGTGACTCTTGAGCTGGCTTCTGACACCGTGATACCTTCCAGGTACGTCATTTTAAGCACTTTCTTCATTTCAATGTATGCTGGGCACTCGTTACAGCTGGATTCGTGCGTAGGGCTTGCGCAATTGACACATCTTAACAAGCAGTCTTGCTCCTGGGGGTGTGTTTTGCCACATTTTTTTACAGATGTCAAAGGTGGTGCCACATCGGGCTGCGGTATGGCCCAGGTAACATTTGATACATCTAATAGATTTGGAACTGAGATTTGTACCTGGTAGCTCATCGAAGTTACTTTTACTCTCTCGGGTAGGGATGAAGAGAAGGCGAGGAGGATTGTCTCCGAAGGATCATTTGGCCTCCCACGTATAGGCAAACGTTTGACTTGAATACGTGTTGGTCCACTAAGCCCTTCTGTATTTCCTCTACCGAGATGCTGGTTGGGACTCCAAATATGACACCTACTTTGTTAGCAGTGGAGCTTAGGGGAAGGGAGCAAGAAACCGGTCTTCCTTCTAGAGATTTCATGTTAAGAAGGCAAGATTGTTAACCTTCGTCGAATGCATATATAGCTAGGTCACCACCCATTAGGACTGTTGAGTCCCTTGGTTCTCCTGCTGCACGGAATATGTCCTCTTGCAGTCTTTTACGTTGAGCTATGGAAATATTTTTGAAGTTGGAATTCCCGTCAGTCAGCTTGACGATTACGGGGGGAAGTTGGGTCACGTTGTTACACGCCTTTTTGTGGGGTGGGCTACAATAGAGCGTGGGGATGGTGCGATCCATTGTTGTATTGTCACGCATTATATTCAATTGAATGAAATCAAAATTTATTTAACGTTCTGTTTGTGGATTTACTACTGGAATACTAGATATGTTACACCTGTTAACAAAAAGGTTATTTAAGGAAAACTTAACCACAAAACCCTGGCTGAATCCCATAGAACAGCTATGGGAACTATTAGACTCCATGATCAAACGAATCCCAAGAACAGCAGCGACCAATTTTTACTCCTAAACATTGCCTGTCATTATATTTTTACTGAAAGCCTTACTCTGAATATTAATAGCATGGAAAGGCGGTGTCAGGCCGTAACTGAAGTCAAAGGAGGCCACACCGACTATGGATGGAGGCATTGCCAAAATAATCTATGTTATTATTTCAACTTAATGTTGTATTACATTCTTGTGTATTGCCTAGTCCATAGATTTTCATATTTATAATAAAAAATCACAAAGAGTATTATTTCAATGGTGTTCAGCCACCATCGACAAATATTTGTACCTTGATGGCACCAAAATTGACTATAAGATTGTAGTTTAATTTATGCAGATTAGATTGTTAACATTGACACCCTAGTCTATGGTGGAATTAACGCAAACCATATTTTAGTGTAAAAATCCAGGACACCTCGCATTTAAAAAATCCGTTCGTTAAATCAATAGTTTGAAATGTAGAAAATATATGGTCGGCATGCCGATCAACAAATCTTAACGATAATAAAATTTAAAAAAAATGTTTTAGATAGCCTGCTTTTTTATAAATGACGGCAAAAAATGTTTTTATTGTATCTTAAATTTCCTTTATTTACCCGTCTGCGTAACTCACCCACTTCTGTATGGGTTTGATGGACAAAATGCCTCTGCTTTGACACAGTCCCATCGTATACCTGTTAATCAGTTAATTCTAAACGAAAAAATACTGTTTGTGGCCAGAAGAGTATCTTTAATATAATCTTATAATTAAAAATTTTGCCATGTTGATGGTAAAATTACATCTTTTAACAAAAAGATGATTAAGGAAAACTTAACAATAAAACCCAGCCTGGATCTCCTAGAACAGCTATGGGAACTATTAGACTCCATGATCAAACGAATCCCAAGAACATCAACGACCTATTTATACATAGTCCTAAACATTGCCTGGCATTATATTTCTACTAAAATTCTTACTAACAATATTAATAGCATGCAAAGGCGGTGTCAGGCCGTAACTGAAGTCAAAGGCAACTTGATCTCGGTCGCTGGGGTGAATCCTACCGTCTTTCATGGGTACACAAAAAGGTGGTAGGGTTCGCTCCGGTGACACTAGGGGGTCTTATTTACATCGTGAAGCAGCGCATCTTTCCTCCTCTACACAAAACCCCCGAGCCATTTTATCTTTGTTTTGTATTTGTTATTATTTTTGTTTATTGTTTATTTTTCTGTCTGTTTCGTTTCCGAAACACAATAGACCTCTTGCAGAATGCGGATAGCAGGATTCCTGTAGTCCGGAAATGATGCTATCCGCCATATTGGGAAAACCACACCCTTGTTAAACAGGATCTCTTATGGGATTATTTTTTATAGTTGAATAATTTCTAACTTGGTTAATGATAGGAATAGTACACAAGGTGATGAACTGTACTATTCAGGTAACATTTATAATTCAAAATTTTTATCCTAAGTGTAATGGAACTAATTTTCATTTCAGGTTTTGTAGAGTTCGTCTGCTGTTGGCCACAAAAAAAAAATCACTGGTGATTTCCCTTACCAATGTTGATTTTCTTGTTAGCACCATAAACCACAGCAGACGAACTCAACAAATCCATAAATTAACATTTTTCCAAAACACTTACGGTCGTGTCGAGTGAGTTGTCATCCGATAGAGGGCCTGATACATCGAGAGTGTGAAGCATGAAAGACCACATTACTACATGCTGTCAGAAGCTAATCTGATGAATATCAGTGTCATCATGGCAGATTTTGTCCTCCGACCTCCAGGAACATTTAATTTTGACGACAGTGATTAGGCGACGCAGTGGGACTCGTGGAAGAATCAATTTAATTGGTTTTTAAAAGCAACTAAGAAATACAAAGAGGATGAAGATGTACAGTATGTTCCAAAAAAATCCGACTACCCCCCTTTAAAAAAAGTGCCACCTACTAGCGTGTGGTCAAATTACATGGAGTTTTTGGCCGAATATTGGGGTCGGATTAAGTGCGGGTGGACAACAGTAAAAATTGCCATGGAAACGAGACATGCAAGTTGCCCTACCCTCCCGCTATTAGTTTCATAATTTTTGTCTTTTGAAATTTATCTAAGAGCGGGAGGGTAGGGCAACTTGCCGTTAGGCATAGCCAACTATTTTTGCAAACTACTAAATTTTTTTTTCAACTACGCTACGAGACACAGACTTAGGGATGGGAAGTCTCGTCGCTATGGTAACCAGACATTTGTTGTAAGGGATATTCAGAACCAAAAAATAAATAATTAATTTAATAACTTTTTTTGTATATTTCATTAAAAATATTTACAAAGACAACATTTTGTAAATTTCATTTTTAATATTTTGTCCAAAAACCATTGGCCTCTACGACTAAATTTAACCGCTTTGGCATCGAATTAGACAGAATCTGCCAATAGTTTGGTCACTGATTTTAACGGATCCAGTTATCGCGGGCGTGATTGAAGACGTCGTCTGCGGTCCTGGCATGGCGCCAGTAAAAATCTTTAACAATGTCGCCCCACACATTTTCGATGGGGTTCATGTCCGCACCCTTGGAATGCCACGGCAGTAAGTCAATTTGAGGGTGCTCACTAAACCATTGAGCGATGATGCGGGCTGTGTGTATGGGAGACTTATCCTGCACAAAATGAACTTGTTGTTCGCCATAATGTTGGCAAACCCATGGAAGAAGTTCCTCTTCCAAAATTTCTATATATTTTTCTTTAACAAATCGGCCATTAATTTTTATAAATGGCCCGGCTCCAGCGACGGACGAAAAACAAGCCCAAACGGGAACGGTTTTTCTGCCGCTGGTGTCATACACTTAAACATGTTCGCGATTGAACCTCGTTCCATTTGGTCTATAGGCATAACACGGTCACACTCGTCAGACCTAATAACAACAACATTATTATCAAAACTATTATAAATTATTAGGATTGAAAACGTCCGGCTGCCATGCCATTTGAGTGGGGGGGGGCGGGGTTGCCTGATCACCCCGTTTACCCACCCGCTCAAATGCCAGCTGGACGTTTTCCTATCCTTTTCCAGGTAATTTTTTCATCAACGCGAAATGCAAAATGGGTGTTTTATAAATAAAACGGGATAAGTTAGTTAAAACAAATGTCTTAAATAGATAGATAAAGTGTATTTCTCTACCCGAAAGTTTTTTCATCACTGAAAATAACATTGCCTCACCATTCTGCAGGGTAATTGCGGTATTGAAGAGCAAATTGAAGCCGGTTCTCCGCATGTCTTTCAGTTAATGAAAACTTTCTGGCAGCGCGTCTCAGATGAAGATTTATCTCCTTCATTCCGTGTCCCTATTCAATTCCCAATTCTATGTGGAAAAACGGATTAGATTGCTGCCCAATTGTTCCCAAAATTTCTCCCCCAGACATATTCATCTATTTGGTCGAAACCAAAAGTTATCAAAACCACTTGGAGGCCCTTGGTGCATACAAGGGCATTTCTTTTGAATCGGAACAGCCGGGTTGGAAGCTATACTTTTAAAAAGTATCGGTATCCCGATACCGGTCTAGCGACCCAAAAATCCTGTCAGGACTGATTAAAAGCCGCAAAGCCGCAAATCCATTCTGTCTCTATTCAAGTAACTATCCTTATGCCGCTCCCTACAAAGGTTTTGCAGGGCAGGATTTGTTTGGTCAAAAATCTCATCTCATCCTGGGTCTTGAAGAGTAGTAGAAACTACCTGAAATTTGAAAATAATTTACTTCAAAGAACAGGAACAGGTAATAGAAAAATGAATCAGACTTACGTTTTTTAGACAACAAAGTTATGTATCACATCACAATATAACTGTTACCTGAAAACAGACAAAGATAAAATCAATAAATTTAATATAACCATCAACATGGCACAATTTATAATCATAAGATAATTAAAGATACCCTTCTGGCCAAAAACGTTATTGTTTTAATTTAGAATTAACTGATTAACAGGTATACGATGGGACTGTGTCAAAGCAGAGGCATTTCCCAAACAGCACACTGACGTCTTTTAAACGATACTTATTTATCCTAGTGGCCCTACTAGGATTTCTTTATTCTGTCCTGAAATCCTACAATGACGACTTAAAGACGTATTTAGAAGGTGTTGATGATCGGTAAAAACTGCTATAATACACGGATTTGTATGGTCACCAAAGATCTCATTTGGGCATTCACTGGGACGACTTTTTGCTCTACCAAAATCGACGCTAAAAATATTACTCTGCCATCAGATGAGAACACGAGTCTCCCGCATGACAGACGAGAATTCTACCACATATACATACATACATGCTAACTAACATTACAGTGAAATACTTTTACCTTCAATCATTAAGAAATAAATATTTTTATAAAATTTAGCATTTAAAAAATCGAGACTTTGCGCTCTTTGATCAAAATACCAGAAAAGAAACATAATTGTTATGAGTTTCGATCATTGGACTCCCGCATCATAGACTGAGCTTCTTCTTCTTAACCAATCACTACGTATTGAAAAAAGCAATTCTATATTATTATTTGAGATGGTTTACGTAATTCTTACAAAGTTGAACCCCAACACTACACTGTGAATTGTGGCAACGTTGCTTTTAAAGAAATGGATTGGAATAAGACGTCTTTTGAGGGAGGTGATTTATTTTTAAAAAGAGACGTCGTTTAAGCGTGTCCTTATAACGTCCTTTGGCGGTCCAGTACTCCACGTCCTAGTAAGAAACATTTAGGATGAGTTACTGCATTAAATTGTTATGTGGGTATGTCCACCTGCTGTTATGTCTGGGTGCGTGCCGTTTGGCCACGCCAATGTATTTCTCGAAGATGAGCCACACAAGATACGATGATCTGGTTTACACAAAGGTGCAAGAGAGACTGCCGTACTGCTCCCAAGCCCCGCAGCGCCACCACCGTCAAGCGGGGTAGACAGGGACATAACAACTCCCTTCCAAGCGGCGACAGATATACGGATGGAGCCGCTTGACACAAAACAACAATACAAACATTTTCAGGGTTCGGAAGGGAACAGACACGGTACTGCAGCGGGGGGCACACACGCGCAATGACAAATGATCCGTTTGACACAAAAAAATACAAGATTTCAGATAACGTATACACGTATTGATAAGTAATACATGAACGACGCGGTAATGCGAAAGCGCCTTAAACGGCAAATCGTACATTCGGTTTGCGGATTCGCAGGCTTCGTCGGGGAATGGATCGCGCCGGTGGAACCGCTTGTTGACGAGCCGTGTCTGGATCAGGGGCTGGATCGTCGCCGAAGTCGCCGTCGTTGTCCGTCTTGTTAGCGGTGCCGGATGGTGGCGGGGCTGGTTCGTTGTCAGTAATCAGTGGCCGCAGATGTCGTCGATTCCGCCATAGCACACTCCCGCTGGTGAATTCGACTCGATATGAACGATACTTGCCCACGACGACGCCTTCCTTGTCCCATAATAGAGTTGACGTGTCTTGAACACGAACCCGGGATCCGATGAGAAGTGGTGATAGTGGACGAGCCCGCTCGTCATATATCCATTTCACGGCTCCGTCGAGCTCCAGCTGCCGATCGCGGGCTACCATGATCTCCCGCCATCTGGGATCAAACGAGGATTTGTGAGCAGGGAGGATGGATCGGAGTTGACGGCCGAAGACCATTTCAGCGGGGGACATCCCGTTTTCTCTTGGCGTGTTCCTGAATTCGAGTAGGCCTTGGAGGAATTCGTCGGAGTTGAGGTCCCCGGCAGGGGCAATTTTCTCCACCAAGCGTTTTATGGCGTCCACCGCGGTCTCGGCATGGCCATTGCTTTGGGCGTAGTACGGTGACGAATTCTGCCATTCCACGCCCCAATTCCGTAGCGCGTTCTGAAAAGCGTTCGCTGCGAACTGTGGGCCGCCGTCGCTCCTGAATCGAGTGGGGACGCTTAGGTCGACCAAATTTCTGGTTACTGCCTGAATTAATTCGCGTGCAGTCGGGGCGTGATGCCAACGGTGGATGACCGGCCATCCCGATAGACGGTCGGTATAAACCAGCACGTGCAGGCGGCCAGATTCAAACAGGTCCGCCGTTACTTCCTCGAAGACGCGCTCCGGTAGGACGTCGCGGAGGAGGGGCTCCCGTTGTTGAGACGGGAGCCGTTCTTGGCAGGCCTGGCAGCGCTCGATCATCGATATTATATCGTTGTTTAGGCCGGGCCAGTAGATCGTTTGACGAGCTCGTCTTTTCATTCTCATGATCCCCTGGTGGGCGACGTGAAGTTTCGCGAGGATGTCGCGGCGGGAGCGTTGGGGTATGACGATGCGCTTTCCGAAAAGCACCAGGCCGTCGTCCACAGATAATTCCTGCCGGATCGTCCAGTATTGCCGCACGGATGGGGAGGTCCTGTCGCGACGAGCGGAGAATCCGGATTCGACGGCGGCTATGAGTTCCCAATACGCTGCGTCGGCTGCTGCTACCTCGCGTAGGCTGTCGATCACCATGTCCCTGCGTACGGACGGTGAATCGAGCGACGGTTCTGATTGATCGTCATCGTCCGAGCTTGTGGCGGTGATGGCTGCTACCCGCCTCAACGTCATGGTCCGAGCAAATGCTTGAACGTCATCATTGGCCGCCTCATCCTCTAGTCCAGAGTCGTTCACTGAAGCGCGTGACAATGCGTCCGGAATCGCGTGATCCCGCCCCTTCCTCCACACGGTTGTGAAGACGAAAGGCGTCAGCCGCTCCTTTAGGCGTTGCAATTTCGGATTTTCGACCGCGTCCAAGGTGTAACGGTCCAAAATTGTTACTAGCGCCTGGTGGTCGATCATCAGGGTGAACGTTGGGAGCCCCAGCAAATATAATTTGCATTTTCGCATGGCCCACTCCACAGCTGCGAGTTCCAGCTCCACTATCGCGTACCTGGTCTCGGTGTCGGTGCACCATCGCGAATTGGCGTCGACAAGCTTCCATACTTCGTTGTGGCGTTGCAGGAGGGCATACCCCATCCCATTTTTTCGGGAAGCGTCCACCTGGAGCGCTGTGTCGAGTTCCGGGTTGAAGTGGGCCAGTATCGGCGGCGCCGTTACCGCCACTTTGACCTCAACGAAGGCACTTTCTTGGTCCGGTGTCCACACATAAGGATTTCGGGAACTTAGCAATGGCCGTAATGGGCCCTTGGCGGCCGCCACGTCCGTGGAAAATCCAGCTAATTGATCTACGAGCCCCATGAATGAGCGGAGCTCCGTTATATTGGCCGGTCGGGGAAAATCCGAAATAGCCTTAAGTTTGTCCGGGGCTACGGCAAAACCGCAGCGCTGTATCTGCAACCCGACCCCCTCCACGGATCGTCGCGATCGAATTTGTTTTCATTCAAGGTGATGCCGGCGTTTTGTGCGGCGGTCAGGACTGCGCGTACCCCCGCCACATGGGCCGAAAAGGAGGAGTCGTAGCGAAGGATGTCGTCGACCACCCGAACTACCTGGGCCACTTGAACGAAAGCAGCGTCCGCGTGGAGATTGTACTCGTCGCTCGAACTGCATAGACCCATGGAAGCCCGAAGAAACTTGTAACGGCCCCAAGGGGTCATGAAGATCGTCAGATGTTGGCTATCGGGGTGGAGCGGGATCTGGAAATATCCATTGGCGGCGTCGAAGGTACTGAAGAACTGGGCGTCGCCGGCTATTTCCGCGACAGCATTGCGAGGCGGATAAGTGGGTCGGTGGACATGTTGGTTGAGCTTCGTATGATCCACACATATGCGGATGGAATTATCCTGCTTCCTGGCCACCACTAAAGGTGCCACCCACTCGGATGGTTCCGTGACCAGTTCGATGATGCCTTTGTCCTGCAATTCGTCCAGCTGCTGCTTCACTTTTGGTCGGTCGGCGAATGCAATGGGTCGGGCGCCGTTAACATAATACGGAACGGCGTCGTCTTTCAGGCTGATGACCATTTCTGGTCCGTCCATGCATCGCAACCCCGTAGATTGGTCGAATACCTTAGCGAATTCCGCCACAAGTTCCTTTCTCACGCTCTCTGTCAGCTCGTCCGACGGGTCGTCCGGATTTTCTGTCGGAACGATCATGGGCGTCTCACTGCAGGCTCCGCTATCTGGCACTGACTTGAACTGAGTACGACGAATTGGCATTGGATAGTTCTCGGGTAAAATACCGAGGGTGATGCAGTCATACCAGGAGATAAGCAGGCCGGATATTTCCGGGCAAATGACGATTGTTATTTCGGTGGTGACGTCGCCGTAACTAGCCATCGCAACCACCTGGCCGACGACAAGAAGGGGAGATGAGCGATCCGCCATGACCAGATCGTAGGATGAAGAAGTTAAGTCCCCCTCCGTCATACCGAGCTGAGAGAGGGTGTTCAACCCGCCGACTGAAATCTCAGCGCCGACGTCGGGTATCGCGTCATCGATGGTCGTAAGCGTACACCCCTCCCTGGGTGTCCAGGATCCGTAATGAGACGGTAGGGGCGCGGCGCCCTCGTCGGCTGGCGTTTACAGACCCGACGAGAATCCGGCCGATTCTACCCTTGTGTCGGGCTCCTGGTAAACTGGCGGCGTTACCAGCCGTACCGTTGTCGCCATTGGAAGCGTCTCCACCACCATTTGAACTGGCATTTTCCCGCGGTTTAGGGCAGCATGGTGAAAAATGATTGGTGCCACCGCAATTATGGCACAATTTTCCCACTGCTGGGCACGTCTCATTTGGTCGATGGGCGTTCCGCCCGCACGATCCACAGGGCGTCGGCGATGTTGGCAAATTACTGCGCTGGCCTTGGTGGACGTGATGAACCGCCGATTGGTTGCTCAGAGATTTCTCGTTAATTCTCGCCGCTTCCTCGCTCCTGCACACGTTGATTGCTTGCTGGGCCGACGGAAATGGAGAGAGGGCCAGCAATTTTCTCTTCGTTTCTGTATCTCGAATACCTGCCATGATCCGCGTGGCGATGCGGGCGTCCGCACAAGTTCCACATAGGTCGGCCGTGTCTGCCAGACGTCGGAACCGGATATAAAAGTCTTCGAACGATTCGGATGTCGCCTGATGGCACTCATCGAAGGCTACCCGATCCAGCGCAATGTTTCTCTTGGCCCGGATGTAGTCTGCGATTAGATCTAAAATTTCGTCGGGCGTAAGAGGTGGGGTAGGTGGGATATTCAGTGCCACCTCGACCACTTGTTGCATGGAAGGATCGAGTGCCATGCGGAATGCCGCTGTCTGTTCGTTTGGAGGATATTATGACAGCTGGTTCAGTTGGCGAAAGTCATTCCACCGATTCCGCCATGTCCGCAGCTGCGGAAGTTGAACGTCACCGTTGAGTTTTTCCAGTCCCGACGGGTCGATGCGACGTCGAGCAGGAGGCAGTGCGGGCTGAGTCAGCCCAGCTGGTCCGAGACCCCCGCCACCACCGCCACCACCGCCACCACCGCCACCACCAGCGCTACCGCCACCCCCGGCGCCACCACCGCCGCCACCGCCGCCGCCTGCTCCACCGACGCCCCCACCGGCCGCTGCTGCGGCCGTGATCAGGGCCTGAAGTTGGGTCGCAATATTGTTCAGTTGAAGTTCCACGGCGTCAATACGATTGCCAACGGTTGTAGCGGTTGTGGCAGCTGCGTTTACGGCTGACAATGCGTCCGCTGCTGTTGGTGTCGCCATTTTGTACCGTGAACGTAGGCGATAAGAAATGGGGTCAGCGTCGGTCATATAAACATAACACTTTGACCGAAGAGTTACGCTAGTCGGTGACTGTATGGTTCGGACCGAGGCACAGAGTCGCCACACGGATCTCGAAGCTAGACAAGGGACCACTTCGCCCGGGCTGAACGCCGAAATGGCAATACGGTGGCCCGACGCGATGAAATGGTCGCTGTTAGAGCCTCAATTGGGCAGACAACGATTGTTACACTCGTTCACCGGTATTCACTTGTCAGAGGTTCCGTCTGGAAGATGAGAGGGGCTATATGATACCCCGCAAAACAAAATGGCGGCATCCATAGACCGCATGGAAAGTGAGAAAAATGGCGTCCTCCACACACGGCGTGGGGAATAGGGGCACAAAAATGGATGGCACTCGAAGACTCGTTAAGCATTCAGTTAGTTAATGAGGGCTTTAAGAACTGTAGGTTAGAGATAGCAACTGCGCCATGTTATGTCTGGGTGCGTGCCGTTTGGCCACGCCACTGTATTTCTCGAAGATGAGCCACACAAGATACGATGATCTGGTTTACACAAAGGTGCAAGAGAGTTTGCCGTACTGCTCCCAAGCCCCGCAGCGCCACCACCGTAGAGCGGGGTAGACGGGGACATAACACCTGCATCATACAGAAGCGGGTGAGTTACGCAGACGGGTAAATGAAGGAAATTTTAGATACAATAAAAACATTTTTTGCCGTCATTTATAAATCTAAAACATTATTTTTTAAATTTTATTATCGTTAAGATTTGTTGATCGGCATTTCAATCATACATATTTCTACACTTCAAACTATTGATTTAACGGATGGATTTTTTTTATGCGAGGGTATCTGGATTTTAACACTAAAATATGGTTTGCGTTCTGCATAAATTAAACTACAATCTTATAGTCGATGGTGGTGCCATCGAGGTACAAACATATTTATCAGTGGTGGCTAAACACAATGAAAATACACTCTAGTTGATTTTTATTATGAATATTAAGATCCATGGACTAGGCAATACACAAGAAGGTAATAGAAAATGAAAATGACATAATTACATGGATTATTTTGGCAATGCCTCCATCAATAGTGGGTGTGGTCTCCTTTGACTTCAGTTATGGCATGACACCGCCTTTGCATGCTATTAATATTCTTAGTAAGGGATTCAGTGGAAATATAATGCCAGGCAATGTTTAGGACCGTGTATAAATAGGTCGTTGATGTTCTTGGGATTCGTTTGATAATGGAGTCTAATAGTTCCAATAGCTGTTCTATGGGATCCAGCCTGGGTTTTTTGGTTAAGTTTTAATTAAATAACCTTTTTATTAAGAGATGCAATATATTTAGGACTCCAATAAAAAAAACAATCATAGTAAAAACAAATTTATATCATTAAGTTGAATCTAAATTTTAAATTTTTTTCTTCGATAGGTTTTTCTCCACCGTTTTGGCTTATCCGTCCAGCCATGCGTTTTAATGATGACATGGACAATAGCTACATAAATACTACTTATAGTTTACACAAACAACAATAATGAATGTCGTTAAGAAATTAGATAATCTATTCTATTTACATTTGCAAACTTTACTTCAACATCATCTATTTCGATTAGCACTGTCCTTTCTTCTTTTTCGTCTTTTGCTGGACCCAAAAACCAGTCAGGACGACTGTTATAAAAAGCCGCAAAGGCGAAAATTCATCCACTCTTTATACAAGTAAGTATCCTAAAGCCGCTCCCGATAAAGGTTTTGCAGGGCCGGATTGCTTGAGCAACAAATCTCATCTCATCCTGAGTCTTGAAGAGTAGTAGAAACTATCTGAAATAAAAAAAAATAGTCAACTTCAAAGAACAGGAACAGGTAATAGAAACATGATTATACTTGGAAATTACAGGAGTGATCGCGAAGCGATCACGAAGGGTAGTTTAAATTGTATAAGGAAGAATGAGAGAGACCCTAAGGGTGTAGACTCATTAGTTTTAGCCTTTTAAAGATTTTGAAGGCCACCTTGCCCTCTTCCCCCGTACAACGCACTTTTTATCTCAGACTTATTTTTCTTTATGAAAACATCGCAAGACGGGTTACAACATATAATCAAACATTGCAACAAAATGGAACATAAACAGATGGGCATAAAAAACTGGCCGGCATTGCCAGAAAAAGCCGCTTCTTATGAACAAAGGTAAAGTTTGGCAAATGGTGACTTCATGAAACAGGGGAACAAAAATTGATTGAAGATATTATTCTTCATTCCGTTTGTCTGGCTCCTCGACCCCTCTTCGACTGTCTCTCCGGTTGGATCCTGGACTTGGCGACAAATAAGCAACATTTAGGAAAAAATATGTGAGGGTTTGAATGAGACGGGAGGATTGTGGGATAGGTTAGAAGACCCCTAGGATCTCTCTCATTCTTCCTCATACAATTTAAATTACCCTTCGTGATCTACCCTAAGGGTGATTTTAAAGATTTCGCGTCGTTTAAGACTGATGTTGCAAATGTTGCGTCGACTCCTCGATTGCAATATCGACTAAATGTCGTTTGGCTGGCCCAATGGCTGGCCTGTAATATAACATCTAACGGAAGTACTCGCGCGACGGCCAACGAGGATGCCGTACTTCGAGTCGAATGAGCGCTAAATATTGTCGCGGGTGAAAAGGGGTAAACATTATCTCCTAACACAGATGATTCACCCGCTCGTTGGACTATGTTGCGAGCGTGGGAATGATTCATCTTAAGTTTATCTGTACTAAAGAAGATACGGAGACATGCGCTCCGGAAAAGGGCGTATATTGTATTTCGGTATAAATACCAGCGTAAAATTCAGTTAAAGTGTAGTTCCCTGGAGTCTTCAGACGCTCTCCGAGTTTGGTATGGTCATCCCTTATTGTTATTAGTTAAAAGTGAATAATTGTCTAGAATTGAAGTCATCACTTGTTGTATTCGTGTATTCTTGTCCTAATACAACTCGTGTGACAATTGGTGGAGATACAGTCCGTTACCCGTGAGTAACGAATTCGTGCTTTAAGTGGCAATTGTTAAGAACGCAGCTCGTTACCAGTAAGTGACGAAGTCGTGCTGCAGTTGTGGTTAGCTGATGCCGACGAAGAAAAACCCACGACTACCCAGTTGTCCAAGAGACCCCAGCCGACGATTACACCCACTTCAAGAACTGTCAAGCGCTCCCGAAGAGGCTTTACTCACCCCAGACTCATCATTGGAGAGTGGAACTTCCGTTGTTGGTGAAGCCCAAACTCTTGAAGGTACCATTTCAAGAGAGCCCCTAATTGAAGAAGCTGACAGCCAGGGCGAATCAACCGAGGCTGAAGATTTAAACTCGGATCCAGAAACCGAGGTCGTGTTGAGAGCTGCAAATCCAGTTGTTCCATTAGGCGGACAACAAGTTATAGTGCCAACAGGGCATATTATACAGCAGCAAAGACAAGCTATGACAGCTGTCAGGAAATTCATCATCCCGCCTATATTTCGAGGTGGTCCGGATGAAGATGCGCGCCAATGGATGGAGCGTTATGAGACGATTTCTTCCCACAATGGATGGGGCGATGCTGAAAAACGTAATAATTTCAGCATGTACTTGGATGACACTGCAAGAAACTGGTTCCTGTGCGCAAGAGTCCCGAACGACTGGAACGACGTTGCGGCTCAACCTGCAGCAGGAGGAAACCCTGCCACGCCTGCAGTTACCGGTCTTCGTTCGATGTTTTTAAAAGAGTTTCAACCTGATAACTACGGTCTTTTTCAAGAGACAAGGCTAAGGAGCAGAACACAAGGAATGGATGAACCAGCCGTTAGGTACTATTACGAAATCCTCAACCTTTGCAGAATGGTCGATCCAAATATGACGGAAGCACACCGATTGGAACATCTTTTTCGAGGACTTCGACCGGCTCTTCTTAGAAAAATCTATCCGATGAAACCGAAAACATGTGAAGAATTTTTGACACTGGCAAAATCATATACAGAAGCATCGCTCATGTCCGAAGCAAGAGGATGGAAAGACGCAGCAATGGAATCACAGAGACCCCCTGAGCAGTCACCGAACCTTTCCGTCGTCTATCCAGACCAGCAGGCAGAATTTATGAAATCAATGCGCGAATTAATCCAAGAAACCTGTGAGAAATTAATGGCAAAGGAGAAAAACGAGCAAGGAAAAGCAAAAGTATCCTTTAACCCTAAGGGACGTACCATTGATGGTAAACCGAACTGCTTCCATTGCAAGAAGTCCGGACATATCGCCCGGCACTGTTTTAAAAATCCGGAATCTCCAAATTACAAAGCTCCGAAACTGGATGGAGCATCGGCAGCGACGCCAACGGCGAACGCAGCAGTTAACCTGGCGACTCAAGATCCTAACGAGCAGGAAGAAAAGCACCTATTAAATTTCGATGGAACAAACTTGATTAAAGAACCTGTGTTTTGTGGTGAGGTAAAGGCAACGACAGTAATTGACACTGGTGCTGCTGTGACAGTGATCTCTCCCGATTTATTGAAGAAAACACAATTCATTCAGCAGCCATGGGATGGTTCTGGAATTATCCTCGCAAATGGATCACGAGTAATGCCCCTTGGAGCAGCCGAAATTCTCGTGACGCACAAAAACAGATCTGTGAAAGGAAAAGCAATAGTTATGGCAATGTCAGGAATGGAACTGTTAATGGGAAATGATTTCCTCGCACAATTTGGATCGATACGGATTAATTACCAGGCAGAGAAACCTCTTCTCACCATGGGTGATTTTCCGCTTGCGGCTATCTCTCTTCCAGCCGAGGAAGAATCAGAAGCCACCGTGTTAGTGTCTAATGAACGTCAGGAAATTCCTGCGTATTCAATTAAACCAGTTCCAGCAAAAGTGTCGAGCAAAATGGAAGGTGCTTGTGTCTTGAAACCTTCGAATTCGCTTATGGCCACAACAAGTCTGTCTACGGGACACGCCATCGTGCAGAACGACCTGGAAAATATTCCCGTAGCAAACCTGTCCCCCCAATCAGTATGGCTGGAAAAAGGTGTAACTCTGGGTACATTAGAAGAATTCCAAGAGGGGGAAAACGCCGAAGAATCTAATGAAGCTTTAGGAGAAGTGAGTCAAAAAGAAGAAAAATTATTGGATAATTTGAAAAGCAAAATCGGAAAAAACCTGGATAAAAATCAGAAAAGTGAGGTGTTGAAAATCCTTAGAAATTCCATGAGTTGTTTTGCCTTTGATGAAGATGATTTGGGACACTGTACGTTGGTGGAGCATGACATTAACACTGGAGTTAACCCTCCAATTCACCAGCTCCCTTATAAGAGTGCCTGGAAAGAACGAGCAGTGATCCAAACACAGGTGGAGGGAATGCTACGTCAGGGAATAATTGAACACTCGGACAGCCCTTGGTCTTCGCCTGTAGTCCTAGTAAAGAAGAAAGATGGAACTTGGCGTTTTTGTGTGGATTACCGCAAACTAAATGCGGTTACCGTAAAAGATTCCTATCCACTGCCTCGGATAGCTGATACATTGAGCCGCCTGGAGGGCGCTACAATTTTCTCCAGCATGGATCTTCAAGCCGGATATCATCAGGTTCCGGTTACCAGCAGGGATAGACCGAAGACAGCGTTCATAACGGCGGATGGATTGTATCAGTTCCGCGCTCTTCCATTTGGATTGACCAATGCCCCGGGCACCTTTCAGCGGGCAATGGATATTATTTTGGCTGGACTTCGATGGACGACGTGTTTGGTGTACCTAGATGACGTCATCGTCTACTCAGCAACGTTTGAACAACATTTGGAACGACTTCAATCAGTGATGGATTGCCTTGCGAAAGCCAATCTGAAACTGAAATGGTCAAAATGTTCATTTGCCGAGAATAACCTAAAAGTATTAGGACACGTCGTTACCCAGGAAGGTGTTGGCCCGGACCCTGAAAAATTAAAGGCAGTGGAAAAGTTCCCATGCTCGGCAGACGGTCACTCGATAGCAAACAAAATCAAACGAGTGCAAAGTTTTCTAGGATTGTGCTCCTATTATCGACGTCACATCCAAAATTTTGCAGCCATTGCACGCCCGCTCACCTCGCTAACAAAGAAAGACATTCCATTCATTTGGGGAGTAGATCAAGTTAAAAGTTTCAACGCTCTAAAAATTGCACTTACATCGGCTCCAGTGCTCGCTCATCCAAATTACGATTTGCCAATGGAAATTCTACCAGATGCCTGTGGTTTTGGAATAGGAGGTGTGTTAGCCCAACACATCGATGGAGTCGAAAGACCAGTGGCATACGCAAGCCGATTGCTATCTAAATCAGAAACGAATTATTCAATCACGGAAAAAGAGTGTCTTGCATTAGTGTGGTGTCTTACCAAGTTCAGATGTTTTGTGTGAGGCTGCCAAGTGAAAGTGATCACTGATCATCAAGCATTGTGTTGGCTAATGAGCAAACGGGACCTCGCTGGACGTCTAGCACGTTGGAGTCTTTCACTGCAGGAGTACGATATAACTATCGTATATCGTAGTGGAAAGGTTCACGACAACGCCGACTGCCTATCAAGAAACCCACTTCAGCAGGTGGAAGAAATGGAAGATGACCGTTGCTTTATCGTTGCAGCTGTCGGATCAGAGGCATCGGACATCCTTTCTCTCGAAGACAATGATTCAGTCGTCAGCAAACAGAGAGTTCATCGTGAGTGGAACGAAAAAATCTTGAATCTCCAGGAAGGCAAGAAAAGAGTGAAAAACTTTGTGCTGTGCAACAGAAAACTTTACAAAGAAACGTTTAAGGGTGGAAAAAATTACAGAAGATTATGTGTACCCGCGGATTTTCGCGAAAAAATTTTGCAAGCTTTTCACGATGACATTGTTTCCGGCCATTTAGGCATCAAACGAACTCTCCAGAAAATTGGGAATAGATTCTTTTGGCCCAAAATGAATCTTGACATAACCCGCTACGTTCAGAGTTGCGTGAGCTGTCAAGGAAGAAAAGGAGTTCCAGACCGACCTCCAGGATTCCTGCAATGCATAAAAGTAGAAAGACCTTTTGAGAAATTGGGTATGGATCTGCTAGGTCCATTCCCTTTGTCTCATAAGGGTAACAAAATGATAATTGTTGCAGTGGATTACCTTACTAAGTGGGTCGAATTAAAGGCTATGCCAACCGGCAAAGCAGATGACGTCGCTGAATTCTTCGTTAACCAAATTTTCCTACGCCATGGAGCTCCAGAACAAATCATCACCGACCGAGGAAAATGCTTCGTGGCTGAATTAACCCAAGCGGTGGTCAAGAAGTTACACACCAACCACAAGACGACATCCAGTTATCATCCTCAAGCGAATGGGGCTGTGGAAAGAATGAATCATACGTTAGCAGCGATGATTTCTATGTATGTTAGTACAGACCAGCGTGATTGGGACGAGACCCTGCAGTACGTGTGCTTCGCGTACAACACAGCTAGGCAGGAATCCACCGGATACTCCCCATTCTTTCTCCTATAAGGACGCGAGCCGAAATTGCCAATCGACTTGGAGCTGGGTGCTGATGCAAATCCATTACTGACCGAAGATGACGCCACTTTAGACTACGCTGATCGCCTATTGGTTGAATTATCAACAGCAAGAGAAATAGTGAAAATTAGAATGGAAGAAGAAAAAATAAACAGAAAGAAAGGTATGACTCACTTCACCGGGAGTTATCCTTCCGAGCAGGAGATTTAGTGCTAGTCTACAAGCCATTCAGAAAAGTGGGAAAATCCGAAAAACTTCTCCATCGATGGTTAGGACCTTTTAAAGTGTTAAGGAAAACCACACCGGTGAATTATGAAGTAATATCAGCAACGGGACGAGGAAAAACGGATATTGTGCACGTCATCCGTATGAAGCCATTTTTCGAAATTCCCATAGAGTGGCAACGACCACAAGAGATGCCTCCCAGCAATTCAGAGGAAAACGCTGGAAAAGAACAAAAAGATAAAGAAGCCGAATCACAAGATGTACCTGTTGTGGCCAATCCCCAAACAGTAGCAGACAACGAGGGAACACTCCCCGCACATGGAGAAGGAACTCCCCGCACAAGGAAGAACTTGACTTAGACCATTTTGAGTACTTCTTCCAGCTAGATGACACCTTTGAGGCAATGTACCAGATCCTACAATGGTTACACCAACTCGCTGACAGCCTCAATATTGGATTCAGCCTATTAGCAAATGGACATTTAGCACCACAAATCATCGCTCCAGCAAGATTCAATGCAGTTATAAAAAATGTTAACAGACAGTTACCTAGAGGATGGTCCATTTCCAGCGATGAGTTTTGGGTCGCTTATCGAGAAGCGACAGCCACAGCTGCCTCCGAAAACCCTTGCAGGCTGTAGGATCTCCGGAGAGTTTCCAAGCGGCCAGCTTGAGCGCACCTGATTGGAGCAATGGGTATGGTGTGTCGTGTACCGACGTTACGAGGCTCTTCGATGGTAACATTAGGCGAGTCGATGGAACATTACGAATATGCGCGTCCTCCACCTGAACCGTAAAAATTTTTGATGGGAATGAAAGATCGCAACTGTAAAGTAGGCATCCTGCAGGTCTACTTTGACCATCCAATCGCCTTCCCTGATTAAAAAACGGACCGAGTCGAGTTTCTCCATTTTAAAATGCTGATATTTAATGAAACGGTTGAGCGGTTTCAAATTAACAGTGTTTGGAACGTCATTGGTTGACGTAACGTCAAATTTCACGTTTGCCGTGACGATTGACGTGTGACAAATTTCTGAATGACGTTTGTCGGCGACGTTTGACGTTGTTAGTTGGCACTTGGCAACGTCGACCTAAAACAAGACGAATTTTCTGTTGCGTTATATTTTGTTATTATCATTGATAAAGAATGGCTAGTGTTCAACTAATTAAAACTCAGTGGTTTGAGACTGGGGTTTTTAATTTTTTAAGCTAACCTCTGAAGTCATAGAGAAATTTACAATTGATTCAAAGGCAAGTGAAATAGTTCGTAGAGATGAAAAACGTAAGCTAGGAGAAGAGTGGATGCATGGAACGTTCAAGTTCTGCAAATACAACTCAAAGGTCCAATACAAAAACACGTCCAACTGGGTCCGACATTTACTAGTAAGCTTTTGTCTTTCTACCATCCATAACAATTGACAACCTACCTATATGTTAATTCTTATAGCAACATCCAGTGGAGCATCAAAAATATAAAATTTTGATGAGTGAATCCAGTTCTAAGGAAAAAAAAAGGCCAAGATCCCCCGATTCCTCATTTCTTCCAGAATCTAGCACCCAGAATCAGAGTATAAGGTCCAAACAGGAAAGTATTGTCGTTGCCTTAAATCCCGACAACATTGCAAAAAAGAGAGATGTGTTGGAAGAAGGGAAAAAATTACCACAAGAAGTTCAAGATAAGATTAACATTCGGACATTTGAACTGATTGTTGCTGAAGTCTTGCCACTTTCTATCATTGAGAGCGTATATTTCCGTAATTATTCTAAGGAGATCGACTCACGGGTCAATGTGTTGTGTATGAAATCTTTAAAATTACTTATTGCAAAAGAATTCGTAAAGTTTAAGTCCCATATCAAAAACGAATTCCAAATGGCAATGCATGTCTGTTTGACAGCTGACGTTTGGGGTGCAAAGAGACACAGTTTTATGGGTGTTACAGCCCACTGGCTTAAGATGCTTCCTGATGGAACTATTATTCGGATGTCAGCTGCGATTTCTTGCCTTAGGTTCCCAGGTGATTACATATTTTTATGTGAAGAAAATAAGAAACTCATTTTTCTCATTTTATTCTACAGGGTCGCATACTCACGACAAAGTAGCAGAATATATTAAGCAAGTCATGGATGAATACGGTTTGCCGGCATACAAAGTGAGTCATGTTGTAACGGACAACGGATCGAATTTCGTTAAAACATTCAAACAGTTTTCCGTAAGTAAAGTTTTGTCTAAGTCCTTTTACCTGAAACATTTGTTTATTTCGAATATGAACTTTGTAGGCCGAAATGAAGAAATCTCTCGTCGAGTTTGCTGAAGCTAAGCTAGCCGAACATGTTGCCAACGAGGCTCAACAATTTGAATTTGAGGACGAAGTTGCTGCAACTTCTGGTTTGCTGGATGAGCTGGACTCTGAAGAGTTAGAAGACCCTTCAGTGATTGATGAAGCAGCATCTCTAGCGACCAGTGCTTACGATCTGTTACAGCAAAACTACGAGGACTCATTTGCAAGGATCTCTCTGCCAGGCCATATGAGGTTTTATTGATTTTAAAAATTGGCAAAATATTCTTTACATCTGTAAAAGCTATGTTTCATTAGGTGCGCATCCCATACTTTGGATTTAATAGCTAAAACTGACACCGATCTGTCTAAATTCGATGCAAAAGAATTTCCAAAGAAAAGGATATTGCGTCAAGCTTGGGGAAATTGGAGGTTTTCGGTATAAATTATGCACAAATCATAAAGAAAATAGTTCATTGAAATTTGAAATAATATTTCCTTTTTTAGGCGTTTCTCTTCCCACACCCTGTGCAACCCGATGGAATACGTACTACGACTGCATCGCAGCATTCCTGAAAAATCATAAGAGCATCAAAACAGTCAACGGACTTCTGCAATCCATCGGCCTTACATCAATGTTTTCTAAAGAAGACATTGATTATCTTCAGGAGTATGCTGTGCTAATGAAGCCAATTGCGAGTGCACTGGACATACTTCAAGGAGAAAATAAATGCTTCCACGGGATAGGAATGGTACTGCCTCTTCTAACAAGGATTAAGAAGCAGCTTCGTGAGAGGTTTTTTGCCAATCTCGGACCAATGCGTGACAGAATTATACAGAAAATTGATGAAAGGTGATTAATTTAGATATTTCAAATGTGAGATTTCAATCAAAACAATTTACATTTCCCAGAATTGAGAAGGTGTTTGATGATGAATGCTACTTGATTGCAGCCGCAACTCATCCCTTCTTTAAATGTAAGTGGATGAGTGGAGAAGCAGCAAAAAGTACGAAATTGAAACTGAAAATAACTATCGGTCTAAATTTCCTCCCCTGCTTTTTCTTAATGCAGAAAAACGAGCACACGAAGCCGTCGGAGTCGTCCGTGATCTCAGTTATCGCTTGTTTAGATAAAAGTTTGTTAACTTGTTTGTCACAAATGGCCGTTATCTCTTCTGACATAGTAATTTCAGACGGGAGAAATTTTTGAACAGGCTCGGCAGTAAACTCTAGAAGCAAACCTTCGCTAACTGTCTTAAGTACCTAAAGATCGTCCGTAACCGACGTCCAATGGGAACCAAAATTCTTCAGTCTGGACGCGACGCCCATCGGGGCAGTAGTTCCCCCATAAATACTGGAATAAAACTTACTAGCTGGTTTACTGACTGATTTGGAGCGGGGTTTAGAGTCATCTTTGCGAGAGGCCAAAGGATCAGGATTTAAATAAACATACCTTCGGCCCCCTTGCAGCCACGCATTGTGGCGTTGACTTCTGCTTCTGCCGCTCCTTCTGCACCGGCTACCTCTTCCGCCTCGGCTGACTTGAATGCCGTCGAAACGCGGGGTCTGGTGAAACGATGCGACCGTCTGCTCTGGGGGGAAACGGAACCGCCTCGGATTCTGAGCTTTGGGTGCAATAGCGGCTGCAGCTGCTGCCGCTACTCTAGCTGCTTGAGCCAGAGTATTGTCCTGACTAGCGTCCGTTAACATTGCCTGCAGATATTTTTCTGTGAAGAGAAAGGAACGCGCCTCCTTTCCGCTTTCAAACGTATCCGGATCACGCAACAAATATTCCGATGCGGGTTCGGCAAGCGCTATTGCGGCGCTGCGACGCTTTCGTGTGATATGAAAAAAAGTGCGGCCCCATTGCTGTATTGCGGCCTGTACTGATGTTTTCGCTGCGTCACTGCCTGGCAAAGAACTTAAACGAGAATAGAGATCAATCAGTGGCGGTGCGATGTCCATTATTTTTAGTTGTGTTTTAGACTCTTAGCTAAAGCTAAGCTAAATAGTCTTCCGTCACATTACTTGTTTTAAGGAGGCCTTTGTCGGGTTTCAACTGCGCCCACCGGCCGATCCATCCGTCCAGTTTAGGTGGTTTGATCGCAAATTCTGTGTCCACGTACTCAAGCGGAAATTCTTTCGATATTGCCTTGAAGGCCTCAGTCGAAATACCGTTTGTCACCCAGCATGAAATCTCATCGGAGATGGCTTTCGAGACGGCCAGTGGCTGAGCGACCGAACTGCCTTGCAGACTTAGACTTCCTACAAGTAATGTCGGAATTATGTCGTCGGCCGATTCCGCAGCTTCTACTACTTCACCTTCTTCTTGTCTTGAAATAACTGATGCGCGCGCTGGGTGCCTATCCTCTGGTTCGTGTGTAATCGACCGTCGTTCGTGTGGGTTTTTTGGACTCCGGCATTCGGTCGAAGAGTGCTCACCTAAACTAAACTTTCGTTCGTTGGGGCTTGCGTATTCTATCGATATTTTTTCGCACAAACCCGCCTAATCTGGGCGCTCTTTATTTTAACTCTTAAAACGATAAGAGAATCCTTCGTCGTCGTAGCAAAGCCCATCGTATCTATACAGATAAAAACTGTCCTCGCCGCAACGGTACTCACGTGCCTCGCCCTGGTCGTCGCGCATTGCGGTATGCAAGGATCGCCTGTGATCGTTCGCTTCGTCAAAATGTCTTTCCCGATCGCCACGGCCGTCACGTTAAAAAAATTGGTCGAACCGGTCGTAAGAGCGGTTGTTGTGGAAATCTGCGTTAAATTCCGAAGCAAAACCTTCGTGCTCGGAATATCCACGATCTCTGTTAGCCCACTGCAGCACGTAACGTGGCGAAGCAATCGGCGATCTGTCTCTCCCGTGGAGTCTAGGATGTCTACGACGTGATTCGATTCGAAATTGACGCTCACAGACTTTCTCTCGATCGACGTCCGGCTGCTCGATGCTACCGGCACGTGCATCGAAAACCCGACAGTCAAAAAATCACTCGGCGGTTGTCGGTTTCTACTGGTCCTTGACATTATGTCTGAGCGTTTTTTCCTATGTGAAAGAAAAAATGAGTCTGAAAATGAACTTTTAAACGTTGTACGGGGGAAGAGGGCAAGGTGGCCTTCAAAATCTTTAAAAGGCTAAAATACATGATTCTACACTCTTAGGTAGAGCGGAATGGGTTCCGCTATACAATTACGCTTTTGTAGACAACTGGGTAATGTACCACATCACTCGAAGCGGTCAACAAAATTTTGTAAAAGAAACGCCAGGTCTGGTGTTGCAGGCACAGCAGCGACTATTGCAAGCGTCGAAGCCACAACAGGGATAGAAACACCAATGGCCATCGTAGTAACGTAGGGCATCACCTAAACGTTTGGTGGGGTTGACGGGACCGGTATACTCGGCGCCGGGGGTGTTAATCCCAGTTTCTCCAGCTCTCGCAAACGTATTAAAAATCCGCGAAATCTGTGGGCAACAGGCTAGTAAGCATCGCGACGTGGACTGGGTTGGCGATACCTCGTTAAAGTAATTTAATAACGTCGGCCTCTGGCAACGCAACTGGGCAACGAAGGCATATCCGTCGCTTATCCAGAGCGTATTCCAGGCAGGATTCCCCTTTCATCTGCCCTCTTGTTTCCACTAACAAAATCCGCTCCAAAAAGAAAGGGTACGCATAAAGTTGTTAACCAAAACTGCCGACCAAAGTGGCCATGTAGCTGTAGCATACCCTGACTGTACATGCCATTGCGATGCAGTATTGTTGAGGCGTGTCATTGCTACTAAAAGGCAGTCCTCCTCCGTCCGTCTCTCTAATCCAGCCACTCGGTGGACGTGGTCGACCTAACTTTGGGGATCTTCGTGAACTCCGCCAAAGAAAGCGTGGTATAGAGCTGACGGCGACTGTAGACGGACGGACCATCTAAGGGCCCGGTAACGCTGCCAAGAGAGCTTAAATGGCCTGATGGTTTCGCTGCTGTTGGTTATTAATGACGTCTACCAAGTGCGCGATTTGGTTTTGGTGGGCTGCACCATCAGCTACTACCTGCCCATCGCTACGATAAATTCCTCGTTTCCTGCCATCTATGCCTTGGTAGACGCTTTGGAAGGGATGATGACAAATTCAGGCTTAAATTTTCTAGCGTCGTTAGGTAGACAACGTGGACTTGGACGAAATATTCGAGGTCTAACTGGTGGATCTGATTGTTGGGTACGGCTTCTTAGACGATACTGTGGCTCGAAACCATAAAAAGGTTCTCTAATTTCTGAGTCTAAATCCGACATGCATGCCCAACCACCTGCCCAAACACACAACAACAAAAACTAACGCGACTATCAGCCAGTCAAATGGAAAAAGGGGAAACAAATAAATAAATGAGGAATATCAAGAACACGGATAGTACGCATATGCATAAGCCAATAAACGTAAAACGACAAAAAAAAAATGCAAAGGTGAAAGCTAAGTTGAAACAAAAAAAACTATTACTAAGCCGCAAAAAAAAATTAGTACAAAAAGTAAATTAGGGTGCAAAGAAAAGAAAAAAAGGTTAGCGTGCACAAAGGAAAAGAAAAGAACCCCCGGGGAAAAAATGGAAAATAAGTGACAAGAAACAAATCACTCTTGGCTTTATGCCCCTACAAACACAAAAAGACAAAAAAAATTTATATTCCACGGCGTGACACCTGGTGCGCGAGTAGGGTACTGCAACACGAAGCCAATATAGCGGTGTTCAAGTCAAACACGTGAGCTATCCAATATGGCGGCGCCCAAACACACGCCAATATGAACAATGGTGGCCACAAATTCAGTCGACACACGGCAATAAAAGTAAACTAGATAGAATTGATGCTAGAAAACACAATTAAGAAAGGGAGGAATGAATACCGCACCCACTGAAACAAAGAAAAGGGGGGAAATCTAAATTAAAGTTATTAAAACTTATTTTTTAACGTGAAGGAGTTGGTTTTCAATAAGACGCTGCAGCCACAGCAGACCAACTTGGTTACAAATGAGATTTCCGCATTTCTAGAGAACGCGCATCCCTGGATGTTTTACTGCGCTATTAGTTGCTATGCGGATTAGATGATATGCAAAAGCAGAGTAAATGGGAGAGAGTAAAATTTGGACATAATTGTAAAGGGATAATGGGTTGATTCATTCTTCCCATTACCGAAAAATTAAATTAAAAGCGGTTTTAATAAATAACTGAGACGGCTGATGTACAGTGCAAATGTATTCGCTGCCATATCTTACTATACAATTATAAAATAAATAAGGTGTGACATACCAATTGGAAACGGTTGAATATTATGAGAGGGAATACCCCATTCGCCGAGTTAAGTTAAACAGAACTGTTAGGTCACAGAGCTCGAAAAGAACCGAGATGGAACCGGAAAGTAAACTAATAAGGAACTGTATGGTGAGAGGAAAGTCATGGTTTTTTTATACGGAAAAGATGCAGCCATGACCCGAATAAGAAAAAAAATAGGAAAAGATGGCTCCGTGCCAAAGCCACCCACGACTCGAGTTGACAGTTCTGTTAGAATCAGTTCTACCGACCAGAGTGTTGGCAGAGTAATGGAAATAAAAAGTAAAAAATGTCAGGAAATCGGAAGTTTCAAATAACCTACCGAGTTCGAACATTTTTACTTAGCTACTAACATTTAATCGGCCAAAACTCATCAAAAGAAATGTAAAGAATTGGTCAGCTGATTCGAAAACTGTACGTTTATTAATTATAGTGTAGCGCAAATGTACTTTCTCGCTCAGCCCCGAATGCTGAGTGGCCTAAATGTGCAATGGTCAATGGACTTTGCCACTCTGGCCGGATGGCAGAGGCCTTAAAAGCCCGTCTATGGCTGGCCAGAGGAGCAGTCCAGTGTAGTGATTCTGTGTAGCTGTAGTGTTGTTGGTGCTGTTTAGTGCTGTCGTGTACTGCTTTGTATCGTGTAACCTACCTACGAGTAATACACCCAGGGAATCTGTTACAATAGTAAATAAAGTGGAGGTGATTTCGAAATGGAAATTTTTGAACTAAATTTGTATTACTATGGGGCACATTTTTGTAGAAGATTTCGTATTTTTACCTGTAGTAATGTAGTCTTTACTGCTTCGC
Organism: Daphnia magna; assembly: GCF_020631705.1. Lineage (NCBI taxonomy): Eukaryota > Metazoa > Arthropoda > Branchiopoda > Diplostraca > Daphniidae > Daphnia > Daphnia magna. The sequence continues at coordinate 7,859,788 of NC_059182.1, forward strand.
ACTCTGAATGAGACGGGTGTATTGGTCAGGCCCTGTATCGGATGACGACTCACTGTCAGCTGACTATACAACATCTTCCTTTTTTTAATAACTAACAAAGAGAGAAATAGACATGATATTGTTGCTACGGCACTAACACCAGGAACAGGAAATAACGAAACACAAAAAAGAGTTACACTCAGTGAACCATTGAGGAAACCCATCAATCATCGCGAAAGTGAAATAATCCAAGGATAATTTTGACGTAGAATGACGATAAGGATAAGGAATTATTCGATAAGGAATTATTCTGGAACAAAACATGATCACTGTTGACAATATCTACTAGCTGTACCGCTAACGATTGATACCACATCGGCGTTTAGAACGTGTCACTCGTGCATCACGGGAACACACCAAATGCGACCTGGCCGGACTTTCCTGAGATTGAAAACTCCCCTTGTTTCCGCGGATTGAGAGCGCCTTGAGGAGTGTCGAACACGGTAGGGTATCTGGCGGTGAGAGACTGACTCTAATCCGTGGAAGGCCTCCATGAAATCGTCGAACGTATCCGCATTTTTCACTGATTCAGGCTGCTCCACAGGAGAGTTAAGGGTAACTGGTCGAGGAGTGGCGGGGTCTGCGACTCCTGAGATCCAATCATCAACGAATACTCTCGACGCTCTGGTTACTCTAGAATATGGGAAAGGCCGGGGACAATCACTGTTGTGAGACTTCGCATCTGGTGCCGTTGGAAGTTGTCGCAGGGCTGCTGTGTTCACATTGATCGCCTGCCGATTTCTACTGAATAGCCGCTTACAATTTGTTATCACAAGGTTTGAGTTTGGCTCAGGACACACAGACTTCACTACACCTTCAATACACTTTTTGAAAAACTTGATTTTCCTGACGGCGTTGAACTAGTACTTTCACAGCCTTCTCATCGATATTTTGAGACTCTAGAGCTCGCTTAGTAAACAATAATCCACCACGAAGATTTCGTTGTTGAAGGAGTACTGCCGGAGTGGGCAATTCGTTTCCGACTGGAGTCGAGCGGAGCACTGGTAATATATCAAGAAGGGTTTTTTTTTCGCCCTATGATTTGATGAAAGACTCCTTGACCGTCTATACTGTCCTTTCAGCTAGACCGTTTGATTTGGGATACTCGGGGCTAGACGTGGTTAAACAAATTTTATAATGGGTGCAAAAACGACGGAACTCCGATGAATCAAACTGTCTGCCGTTGTCCGATACAAATTGTTCAGGAAATCCAAAATCAACAAAAAAGCTCCTACACCACTTATGCACTAGTAATCCCACGCAACTGAACAACACATGGCCACTTACTATAGTAGTCAACCGCCAGGAGATAGTGAACACCCGCTATTTCATATAAATCCACTGCCACTTTCCGAAAGGCCTAATCAGGAATCGGCACTGGAAAACAGTGGTGCCTGTGCTCTTGACATACACCACAAGATTCGACCATGTTTTTTTTTCGTCCACATAGTTAGGCCAATAGACCGTCATTTTCGCCTTTGATGCTCTTGGAAATTCCGAGATGACCTTCATGGATCTGTCGCAAAACGTTTGATTGCAGAACAGTTGGAACAACGACTTGCCCTCCCTTAAGCAGAAGATCGCCGCACTCACTCAAATCGCAACGATGACTCCAAAAGGGTCTGCCCGCAGGATTTCAATTTCTCGTGTGTTCTGGCCAACCTTTTCGAACCAATTGCTTGACCATGGCCAAAGTTGAATCTGCTGCCGTTGCGGATGCAAACTTGTCGTGAGACGTAGGGGCCACCGTCAGTGATGCCACACTCGTCGCTCAGCTGGGCGGAGTCTTCAACATATTGTCGTTTCTCTGGCGCTCGGCTGAGAGCGTCCACCACATAAAGATCTTTACCGGGTTTGTAAACTATTTCAAAGTAATAAATCTGCATCAAGAGTCGCATCCGCTGAATGCTGGGACTGCACGATACTATATGCTTTTGCAGAATACTGAATAATGGTTTATGATCCAATTCAATCAGTAGCGTCTGTCCGTAGACGTATTGATGGAAATGTTGGATACCGAATTGTACAGCCAAAAGTTCCTTCTCGATCTGCGCATATCTCTGCTGAGTATCAGTCAAGGTTCTGGACGCAAATTCTAAGGGTTGGCCCAATTGCATAAGAACTGCACTAACACCTATCGGCGAGGCGTCGACAGACAAAACCATCGGAAGAGCTGAGTTGCACAGTCGGAGAACAGGCAAGCTAGACACTGCTGCTTTAATACTGTCAAATACTTTGGCAGTATTGTTGTCTCACTGTCATTCAGTTTTTGATTTTAGAAATGCCCGCAAGGGAGCCAATTTCTCGGATAGGGTATCACAATACTTGGCAAAATAATTGACCATTCACAGGAATCTCTGAAGATCTTATTTATTCTCAGGCTGTTTGAATGACGTAATCACCACCACCTTCTCTGGATCCGGTTTGCTTACTTTGTTCCCAATGACGTGACCGATATACTTAAATTCTGGTTGAAGAAATTTACACTTGTCCATGTTGAGTTTTAAATTAACTGCTGCACAACGTTCAAATAGAGACTCTAGTCTAGAATTATGCTCTTCAAGGGTCTCCCCCCCCCCCCACAAAAAAAAGTCATCGAAGTAGACTTCTAGTTCCGGAAAGTCACAAAATAATTTGATCATCATTTACTGATATGCCTCGGGAATAGACGCTAAGCCAAAAGGCAATCTCAAAAAACGAAACCTTCCAAATGGGGGGGCCATGGTGGTGAGAAACGTCGAATCTTCCGTCAACTGAACCTGGAGAAATCCGGAAGTCGCATCTAACGTTGAGAAGTACTGAGCTCTTCCAATCCCCGAGAATATCTCCTGGGCTGACGGAACTTGAAAATGTTGGCACTTTACTGCCTTGTTTAGATCATAAGGGTCAAAACATATTCTAATGTCCCCATTCGATTTTCACGCCACTACCATCGGGCTCACTTTTTCAATTAATTTAAGGTCCTCCATTTCACTGAGTTTTGCTAGCACAGAAGATCGGATTTTACAGGGTATCCGTTGAGCCGGGCGAACTACTGGAACAGCTCCTTGCTTGATTTGAATGTGATGCTTCGTTGGAAGTTTACCGATTCCTTTTAACACTGTTGCATACTTTGAGCAGAACGTCAATTAAAGCGTTACTTAAACTTGTCGAAGTACGCTTCAATTCGCGAGGAAATTCCACAGAGTTAACTAACCACACCACGTTCAGTTGCTTGCAGGATGGCAGTCCTAGAATTCGGACATCTACTTCATCAGCAATTACACATGGCATTTGTAACTGATGCCCATTATACACAACATTTAGTCGTTGTTTCCCGAGAACTTTAATTGGCTGACGATTGTACGCCGTCACACGAGGACCTGGGTGCAACCATTTTATCTTTACAATTGAGTCCTAGAGTTGTTTTGGCAACACATTACACTGAACCCCTGTGTCCACTTTGAATTTTACTGGGACTTCTTCTACATGTAAAAATATGAACCATGAGTCTTCCAGATCTGGGACACTAATGGATAATATGATTACTTTTCCAAGTATTACCTCCGTATCAGTTTGTAGAGACGAGCAGTTCTTGTTTTGATGATTCAGCTGCTGTTGATTGTTCAACTTCCAATGTGGTCTATCGGAGCGTTTCGAAGTCCTTCGCTGAGACTGCTGATAAGATGACTGTTCACACACTTTTGCGAAGTTAATGTTTAAACCACGTTTAGCGCACGACTTGCCATACGCAGGACATTTTCCCCTAGCATTTTGATTTCAGGTGAATCATTGGCTTTGTTCCTTGTAGTTGTGTGATAGTTTAGAGCTTGGCAAGCCTTTGCTGGTGCCCAGCAAATTTACGTGCAACTGTGCCTGAGTTGCTTCCATTCCCATCTGAATTTGACCGGCTAATTTTCTTGCTGAATCACGTGCTCGGCAAATGTCTACGGTTGTCTTCAAGTAAAGTGTCGATTTGCACAACAATTGCTCTCGAGTGTCGTTGTCAAGTATACCATTCACTAACTGGTCCCTCAGTGAGGAGTCTTGTTGTGTGTCATAGTTGCAGGATGCTATCAACCCTTTATGATCCAACAAAAATATGTCAAATGGCTCGTCGAGAGCTTGTCTGCGCGATATAAACTTGAACGTTTCAAACGTTTCACTTTTTTGTGGACAAAAATGGTTGTCAAATTGTGCGAGCACCGGGTTGATTTTTAGTTTATCTCCTTGATCAGCAAAAACAAATGAATCGAAAATTTGTGCACCTTCCAGTCCCAGACACGTGATGAGGACGCTCACTTGTACAGTATGTTCCAAAGAAATCCAACTACCCCCCTTAAAAAAAATGCTACCTACTAGCGTGTGGTCAAATTACATGGAGTTTTTGGCCGAATATTGGGATCGGATAAAATGCGGTAGGACAACAGTAAAAATTGCCATGGAAACGAGACATGCAAGTTGCCCTACCCTCCCGCTCTTAGTTTCATAATTTTTGTCGTTTGAAATTTATCTAAGAGCAGGAGGGTAGGGCAACTTGCCGCATAGCCAACAATTTTTGCAAACTACTGCAAATTTTCTTTCAACTACGCTACGAGACACAGACTTAGGGATGGAAAGTATCGTATCTATGGTAACTTATTTAATGAATAGTTGCATGCGCGCCGTTTTTTCTAATCTTTGTTCTTATGCTACTAATTGATATAAAAGCGGAGTAAACGAAACACAAACTTTTTCAGCGAAACTTTTAAATTTATTCATATTTCGCACAATAGCAAAATACAGTCATAGCAGACAGAATCGGCCGTCGAATGCTGGGTTGCGCGATAAAATCAAATGCGAAAAAAGATGTCGAACAGCCCTATAGCACCCTTAAGTCCACTTTTGATGAATTGGATCCTCAAAACGCATCATTGGATATATTTTATGCCTCTGTCATGATAGAAAAAAAATTCCGAAAAGGATGCTGTGATTTATATCAAGTGATCAAATATGTTCTGATCTTAAGCAACGGAAACGCAACTGTGGCATCAGGATTCTCTATCAACGAAAACCTTTTAGTAGGAAACATGAAGGAATCGTCTCTTATTAATCCGAGGATTGTTTACGATGCAATCAAATCGCATGGAGGGGTTCAAAATGTACCTATCACTGACGATATGATCACTGAATCAAAGTTCGCCCGTCAACGCTACAGAACTGCCCTTGAGGAGAACAAGAAAAAAAAGAGAGGAGAGCGCGACTGTTGAAGAGCAGATGAAGAGAAACGTTGTGAATGAATTAAAGGAACTTAAGAAGGTAAGCGAGGCTTAAGTAAGCGAGGCTAGTTGGCGAGCAACAAGAAGAATTAGCAGTTTTGAACTCCGAACAGCGGTAATTAGAAACACGTCTGACGCACTTATGAACAACTCCACTCATTCTTTTAAAACTAAGTCAGACCTTTTTTTAACAATTTAATCCGCTTTAATTTATAATGATTATAACTGTGTCTCGTTAACTAAGTAAATTGATTCTGTTTTAGTCATCAAGAAATAATATGTGTTGTTACAACCAAGCTATTCTGAAATAAAGAGGGGTTTATTGCAGAAAACATAACAAAAGATGGTCACGGATTATTTTTTTTCATGGAAAATCTGGGAAAAGTCAGGGGGAAAATTATATCTTGCAGCGCGGGAACCATGAGTAGGGTGTCCACGTGACTAGTCAACCTCCGATACTCGATACACAGGTACACCAACAGTGACACGGGGAACAGGCATCCGATCAACCATTCCAAAGAATAACGCTTGGCCCGCTCTTCTTCCCATTGGCGTCGTAGGCGTTCAACCACTTTCAGATTTGAGCTCTTCCCCTCTAGGTCTATACGCGTAGGTTTCCTCCATGATGAGGTTCTTTGTCACTGTTTGCAATTGCTCCAATTCTGAGGCTAATAAGCCGCTCAGCAACCCTGCAGGTTCCTCGTCGATGACACTCGTTACGTTCTCTGGCAGCATCTGTCGGAAGCTCGCTTGCAGAACCCATTCATCCGAGGTGTCCGAACACAACCTTGGAATTTTTATGACCCCCGCTGCTGGTAGCACTTGCTAAAGGCCAATTCCGCCGATCCTTTTTCCAGGCACTGGAGAACTACGGTTACGTTGTCTTTACCAGCTTCCTCAAATGTATAACAGGTCAATGCCGGTCCACTTCTTACTTTCTAGGCGACAGTTCCTCTGGATTCCTTCCTGCTCCTGCAGAAAGACCGCTTCTGTGCAGCTCTTCATCCTTCCTTTTTGGGCAATCGGCTTTAAAAGTAGGCACAGACTGTCCATGTAGGGAGCGCATTTCCGGGCATTGTTCACGTTGAACTCGACGAACAGCTGCCGATCTGGTGATACCCCAAAGTATGAAGCCAATCCCGCGTATGAATGGGATACCGACTCCTCTTTGCTGGTGGCTACCGGCATAGGAAACACACTGTAAATCTGCAAGGCATAATTAAACTCAAATACCGGCAGATGAATTATAAATTTTAATTAGAAGACTAATTAAAATACGATACTTTAACGGTGTAGATCACTTTGTATTTAGCTCCTCCCAAGAATACTGAAGCGATAGCAGTGCCATCGCCAATATACGGGAGAATACCCTCTAAGTCCACCGATCTCTTTTAGTTCCTGCTCAGTAAAGACATCAAAGTGTCTGCCGCGTCTATCGAATCTAGTGCTTCAGTTCTACGTCAACGTGCTCTTTTTTCTTCGGCGAATCCTCCGGCACGTGAAAATTCGCCTTTTTATTCCTGGGTTTCTATACCGGATCCCGACCCTTTATCTAATCTGCCTAACGATTGCAACAGCCCACAGCAACAGCGCGATCGTAATCAACGCCCACGTGGTGATCGGAGAGTCTCTCGCTCTCGATCTCGTTCCCGCTCGAGGCGCTCATGAACTCGTTCGCTTTCTATCGTTCGATCACGTAGTCGTTCACCAAACACTGTTGCTTCTGATGGTAAATATTTTAATATTTCTCGTGCTTAATCTCTTCAGGTTCGTAAATGCTTATTGCAAGGCTTACCTGCCAACTAGGCCGAGGCTTTACGCCTTAATTTCAAGCCAGACTTTGATGTTACATTCGATTTATTGGGCCCTAAACTTGATGAGTTCATTGAATGTCAGTTGTTGAGAAGCAAGAATTTGCCCAAATTGAAAGACTATCAGGGTAGAGTATTGGTGTTAGGAGTATAATGAGCAATCTAACGTTGCCGTTCGCAAGCGCCGCCTGGCCTCCTGGTACGGTTGCCTGCCATTTTCCCCTCGTATGCTGGTGTCAGTTCCCAGCCTTGGGGCAAGGTTTGTCGAACCGAATTCAGCGCTTTAGCCAGCACATTTGGAGGACAAAGGGGTGGTGACAGTCTACCTATAGATGCATCTGCTAAGCCGGTTTGCCAGCCGTGCAGGGCGTCAGCCGTCAAATCCAGCACCCTATTTGCCTTCTCCACTGACCTCATTATTTTCTGTAGGAGGAGTAATTCTCTGGCAAGGTGGGTCCAGCTGTCATTGAAGACTTTCCTCAGCTGCGCCTGCTCTCGGCGCATCTGACCCACCGCTGCCATAAGAGCGCTGATTTCGGACTCATGGTCCGCACGCCTGCTCCTGGAGAAGGTGCAACACCTCCTTTCTTGTCAAATTACTCGAGCTTAGAGTACACTGATTCCAGGTCCTTTATCGTAGCGGTCCCGAAGAGCAAGTTAAGCAGCTTGCCACCTCCGTCGAACAGCCCGCCCTTCCCCCTGGTTCCGTCGCCTTTCAGAGCTTTTTTTAACTCCCGAAATTCCTGCCTCCGGCGCTCGCTCCTATCTTAATTTCCGCCAAGTAACGTGCCGGACTTAAAATAGGGAAATTCTTCATGATTGCTTTGTCAAATGCACACGCCATATCGTCTTCCCAAGCGGTGATAAGTTTAATTATTTGTTCAGCTCGCTTAGTGGGCACGTCATAGATGACTACCCATTCCGAGTCTCCCAGGGCCAAAGTCCCTTCGGGATGAAACACCGCTCCTTCGGTCGCGACGTACTTCCGTCTCATTTCATTTGCTTGAACCATTTGGCCTACAACACAGACCACTGTGAAGAACATCATATTCTTCATCCAACCGGGTGCCCATTTCTTCCTGGTCAGATGACCCGCCGGTGATTCCGCCGCTGCTGGGATCGCGGAATCCTTTCCGTCTTGTAGGCCTTCGTCCATTTCGGCAATCGGCTTCAATGGCCGGTACCTCATTCTCCCTTTTTCTTTCCTGGCTGATGACTTCACCGGTGCTGCAGCAGTGCTGGTGTCGGGTGTCACCCCAGTGTCGGCTACAGGCGTCTCACCCGTGTCTGTTTCGGCACACGCCATACCCGCTTCAGTTTTTGCACGATCTTCTTCCGAGCCGTTGTCGGCACGTGCGATATCCAAGTCAGCATACTCTGGCTTCTCATCCTCTTCGTCGCTATCGGAATCCTCATCCGATTCCACAACAAACTTCTTCATTTGCGACACTTGCACCACAAGAGTTTTTTTCCACTTGGTTTCCGAAGTTCGTAGTTCAACTCAGTGACTGCCTGATGAGATTGTGGGGCCCCACGTCTTGATGCAGTAATTTCTACGCGAGCCCCCTCTTCCGCTGCGGGCGAAAAATTAACACTAGGTCTCCGGGTTCGTACACTTGTGCGGCACTGACTCTGTAATCGTACTGCGTCTTCTGACATTGCTGTACCATGGCCAGCTGGTCCTTTAGACCTTCTCTAAGCTCCATCATCACCTTCATTAGGTCTTCCATACCGACGAGCTTCATCTGGCTTGGCCCCGTCGCCTCCAGCAGATTCACTGGAATCGCTTCTCTTCCATACACCATCATGAAAGGTGTGTGGTTGGTACTCTCTTGCCGTGCGGTGTTGTAGGCAAATATCACAAATCCGAGGAATTCATCCCAGTGTTCGTGGCTCTCATCCACGTGCATCGCTAACATGTTGCCAGCGTCTTGTTCTGTCTTTCCACAGGGCCGTTCGCCTGTTGATGGTAGGGCACCGTCATGCGATGTGTCAGTCACAACATAGCCAACACTTCACGGGTGACTTCAGCCGTAAAACACTTCCCCTGGTCCAAGGTCAACTCCCGTGGAAATCCATGTCGTACTACGCTCGAAGGGTTCCCCCACCTGCGTTATCTCCATCAACCCCTTTTCTTCCCTTGGTCCGGTTTCCGGGTCTGGCAACTCTTGCAGCTTTAGACATAACGCGTAACCGCCCTGTCTATTTTAGGCCAATAAAATCTCTGCCTAGCTCTCTTCAGAGTCTTTGCTTGCCTTGGGTATCCAGCCGTGGGTTCATCATGAAACCACGACAATGCCTCCTTCCGCCGTTCCGGTGGCACACAAAACCGATAAAATTCTTGCCCGAAGCTGATTGGTCTCTGGTACAGCAAGCTCTCCTTCAGAATGAAGTTTCCGTACTGGGTGGAGCAATTCTTGATCATTCCTTGCTTGATCCACCACCACTGCTTCATCCGGTCTTAACCATCCGCCCAAGACCACATATCAAAGCCTATGGCCATGACTGGGATGACCACGCCTGCTCTTCCTCACCCCTTTCTTGTATAGGGTAACGCGATAGGGCTTCTGCGTCCTCCTGCAAGCTGGCTTTCTTGTAGCGGATGGAAATGTCGTACTCTTGCAACGACAAACTCCATCTCTCCAGCCAGCTGCTTAGCTTCTGCTTGGTCATCATTCTCCCCAACGAAAAACCCCTTTAACTTCCATTACCGTAAGCGGGTACGCCACCAGGGTGAAGTTCGGAACAAACTTGTGGTAAAATGAGCTAAACCGTACAAAGGTCTTCACCCACTTCCTCCTCACCTTTTCGTTGGCATTAATGTTCGGCCCCGGGAACATTTCTATGGCCTTACAGTACTACGGGTCAGGTTTGATTCTGGATTTGCTAACCACGTGACCCGGCATCCACACACGCTCGTTCTCGAAGGCACATTTTTCCATCTTCAGCTTTTAATTAGCATTTCGGAAGTACAACAAGACTTTTCCCAGTCTCTTCAAATGCTCTTTGGCATCTTTTCTAAAGATGACCACGTCATCTATGTAGACCAGGCAATCGGTCTACTTCAATCCTGCCAACACCATATCCATTAGCGGTTGGAATGTGCTCAGAGCTGAGCATAGCCCAAACGGCATCCACCGGAACTGGTACAGGCCATCCGGTGTAACGAATGCTGTCTTCGGCTTATCAGCTTCCGCAACTGGCACTTGCCAATACCCGCTCTGAAGGTCTACATCACTAAACAGAGCCGCTCCCTCAAATTTGGACAGTGCATCTTCTCTGCGCGGGAGTGGGTAAACATCTTTCATTGTCACTTCATTCAGCCGCCTGTAGTCAATACAGAATCGCCAAATCCGGTCCTTTTTCTTCAACCGGACGATTGGCGATGACCACGGGCTATGGGAAGGCTCTTTAACCCCCTGCTTAAGGACCTTGTTGACCTCATCCTTAATCAATCCCGTTCCCTCCATGCACGTCTCCTTGGAAGTTGTTTAATCGGTGCCGCCCCTCCCGTTGGGATAGCATGTTAAAGCACAGTTCACTGGCCCAAACAATCACCGCTGTCAGCAAACACATCCTGGAACTCTATCAGTAGCTCAATTAGGTCGTTTTGACCTTGCGCCGCTAAGGTCGACGCCACACATTGATCGAATGCCACTGGCTCCTACGGTTTTCCTGACCGGCCGCTCACTTCCCTAGCTGCATTCCTCCCCTCACCATCTTCCAGAGAGAGATTGCTGGTCTGGTCGATGCGCACCATGAGACCGTTAGATGTTCCCTCTACGATCAAATGATCCGCATGATCGACGTTCATCACGTGAACCACTGTATCCGTCTTAGAGCAGTTTATCAGCGCGTGACCCACCGACAGTCCACTATTCTGCAGCAATTTCTTCAACGGAGTAACATAATCGTGTCATCTCCTCCCGACTTAGGGATTGACACTTTTACTGGCACCGCACTTCTTTTCGTACCGTCACCCACACCATCGCTGTCACTTTCCTCACTGCTTCAATCCCACTGCTCGCTTCCATATGGATGGCACTGATTTCCACTATTGGCGGATCGCTTAAAAAAATTTTCAGCTCTCCAAACAGCTTCAGTAGATTTCTCCCCATGATAAATTCTGGTCCAAACGTCTTCAGAACCAAGGCTTCACCCTCCAAGGACACGTGTTTATTAGTGGCAGTTAAGAAAACCTTTCCCATGGGGTCATCCATTGTCCATCAGTGGTCACGACCATCGGTCCTTCCCACGGGACTATTTTCAACTACAATTTACTCGCCAATGATGGCAAAATAACTGAAATTTTTTCTCCCGTGTCAACCAAGGCATTGACTGGACGTCCACTAATCCAAATTTCTTCGGTCGGCTGACGATCGCAATTGGTAATTTCCGTAGTCTGGTCTCCAACAATCACAGCGCAGGCCGCCTTAGGCTCCTCCCCCTCGGAATTCTTAGGTTTCGCCACCATCGCCTTATTTTCTTTCTGGCAGCTTCTCGCAATGTGTCCTTCTTCATTGCAATTAAAACAGCGAATCAGATTTTTCGTTTTCTGCTTCTTGTTCCATTCGCTTTTCCCCCTTCTTTCTCCTTCCTCTTCGAAGGATCTCCTGCACGGGCTAGCTCGTCCCTCAGTTCTTGAATCTGGCACTGTAGGTCTTGCATCTCGTCAAGGCCTACTGCCCCGACTGCAGGCTTCTCGCGCTCTCTATGCGCATCCTCGTACCCTTCTCGTAGGCTGTTTTTACGGCATCTGCGTGGAGTCTCGTCTCCTCCAGACATTCCTCACACGATTTGTTTCCTAACACGTAAAGCCTATTGTAAAGGGCTGGGCTCAGCCCCCTGAAAAGGTGATCTATGAGCACCTCTTCAACCATGTCTGGCTTAACAATACGACACATATCCATAACATCATGGTACGTTTCTCCATACCATTCCGAGATGTCTTCCTCCATCCCTTGGACCCGCATGCGTAGCTTCCTTTCTGTCTGCCGCTTCGGGTTTACTGCCACTATTTGCTTCAGGAACAGCGTCTTGAGCCCACGCACCTCTCTGTAGTGCGCTAGCTCGTCGTCCATCTCGGCTACTTGGACCGTCTGGTCCTCCCAGCGCTCCGTTCGAGCGTTTCCCGCCGCAAGGGCTACAATCCATTTGTAGGCAGAACCCTCGAGCGACACATCAATAGCCCTTGCAAGATCGTTATTGGATCAACGATTATGGCGACCAATCCTTTCGATTCGGTCTATCTACTCAATTGTGTGTTCCCCTGGCGGGCCCCGAAACTTTTCCGGCTCCTTCTAGTGGATCATTGGGCGTTCCCCTGTGTCTTCCAAAAACGGGTCCCATCCCAGTCCAGGATCCTCCAGAGACTGTCGGCTTGGCGATCAACCGACACTGAAACCGCCACGGAGGATCCTAGTAGCTCTGTGCGTCCTCGAATTCTTCGCCCTGTGGCACGGAATCAGACTGGAATTGTGACGGATCTGGAACCTCCCGCGGTAGGGACACTTCAATGGCAAACCACGTACATTTCTGTCCCAAAGTGAGGTCACTCACTTCTCCCGAAGGGCCTCTTGAACGTCACTTTGACCGAGTTGAAGCTGTGTTTTCTCCCTGCAATCCTGTTGAAGATTGTGCTAGAGGTGTGTCCGCCATCAAACCTGAGTAATAGGTCTGAATCTCCTTAAAATGTTTACCTGGTCAGTGAAAAACGCAGGAGCATCTCCACCATGTAACAGATTCACTGGATTAAGGAATGTATTTCAGCTGAACAGTTCTTTACATTTCTTTTGATAAGTTTGGCAGATTCATGGTAGCTGCTCGAAACCCGGGAAAGACTGAACTATCCCGTCAATTGTTGTAAAAATAAGTAACGGAACTTAGAACATTGCGATAATAAATTATGCTGCCGTGGAGTTAAAATTGAGAAGACCCCATTATATCTGTACCATAGAGGTGGACGAGAACATTGAGTTACCCAATGTTTCTGAAGGTCCTGAAGAAGTTTGCGCCACATTTCTTTCTGAAGACCGCGTTAGTAAGCTCGTTTCCCGAGTAAAGATAGGGGAGGGACTAGATCCTCCGGAACGAGAAATGCTTCTCCAGCTGCTTGAGCGTCGGCAAATGTGCTTCCCGTCGTCTAAGAGGTACATTGGCCACACAAACGAAGTTGTGCATTAAATTAAAACGGGTCAATCCGTCAAGTCTACGCAATACAAGGTTTCGGCATTTTAACGCCAGATTATTGCCGACAATCCTTAAGTGGAAGAAATGCTTAAAGAAGGCGTTATCAAAGAGTCTTTTACCCCTTAGAGCTCGCCAGTGGTTTTAGTCCGCAAAGTGAAGTCGGGAGATTTTCATTTCTGCGTTGATTTTCGACGTTTAAATGCGGTAACGAAATGCGATGTTTATCCGTTGCCGAGAATTCATGATGTTCTTGATAGACTAGCAGGCTTTTTTTTTAACGCCTGGACTTAGCCAGTGGGTAGTACCAGTAGCGGCAGAGGACCGGGAGAAGACAGCTTCTGTCACTCCCGATGGCCTCTATCAATTTTCCCGTTTGTCCTTTGCCCTGAATAATGCCTCAGCAACATTTCAGCTCCTGATGGGTCGACTTTTAGCCGGCTTCAAGTGGCACATGTGCCTAGTTTCTCTAGACGATGTTTTTGTTTTCTGGCGAACCTTTGAGGAACATCTGGCACGGCTAGAGTTTGTACTAACAGCTCTAGAACGAGCAAACCTGACCCTCAACATTGAAAAATGCCTTTTAATTGGCATTTCAAGGCATGGTGACACCCATCTAGGGCATGTATTTAACGGTGAAAGCTTTTGCCCCGAAAACGATTAGGTCCGCGCTTTGACAGCTAGGCCAGTCACTAATTTGAAGTCGTTGCGAGGATTTCTTGGAGTTGCGTCGTATTATCGGCATTTTGTCCTAGATTTTGCATCTCTGGCTCATCCTTTGCATAGTCTCCTCAAAAAGAGTGCTATTTGAAAATAAACGGAGCGTTACGAAATAGCAAAGATCAGTATTATTTAGCGTCTTACGACCGCTCCTGACCAATCAGACCGACGCAAGCCAGACCGGCCTTGGGGCCGTGCCGATCCAAAATGCTGGTGAAGGCCACCGACCTGTGACTTTCATTAGAAGGAGGTTGTCGGACACGGAGACACGGTATCATGCCAATGAGTTAGAGTGTTTAGCAGTGGTATGGGCGCTCAAAAAACTTTGTACATATGTATATGGGCGTCATTTTGTGATAAAGACGGATAGCTCTGCCGTCAAGTTGATGATTGGAAAGAAGGAGCTGAAGGGGAAGTTCATTCGTTGGGTGCTAGATTTGCAAGAATTTACATAAACGATCGAACATGTAAAAGGGATTGACACCAAGTAGCCGATGCTCTGTCCCGAAATCAAAGCTATTGCCGAACACAGTGATCCTAGACAGACGGTTCTCTGTGCATCGCTGTAATTATGCCACATGAGGACTTTGCAACGAGTGAGCTCGCCTTTCTGCAACAGCAGCACGGCCAGCTTCAACCCATTTTTATCTCCTTAAATTCTGGAACTCCTAATAAACTTGCTGATAAGTTTGTTATCTGTAATGGAATTTTATATAGAAAAAATAAGAACTCTGGTAGAAAAAATTTACTTGTAGATCCCTCATTCTACATCGAAAAACCATTTATGCTTGCCATGACTCTCCTCCATCTGGGCTTCAAGGTGTAGAAAGAACATTTTGTAAAATTAAGAGTACATTTTTGGTGGCCACGGCTGGGCAGGAGTGTTGACATTTTTGTATTATTTAAGTCCTGTGTGATCTGTCTTAAACACAAGCACCCAATCGGTCAGTTGGCAGGCAGGCTCCAAACCATTGAGCCACCATCTTCTCCTTTCGAACTCGTCAGCATCGAACATCTTAGTCCTTTTAAAACTATGTCATCCGGGCATAGACACGTTGTGGTCTTAATTGACTATCTGATGAAATGGATCGCAGTTGCTGCCATTTCCGACACGTCAAGTAAGTTCGTGGTGACATTTTTGGAAACAAACATCATCTTTCGTTACCAAACGCCACAGCGAATCATTACTGACAAAGGGTAGGCCTTCACTTCAAAGTTTTTTGCCGGATGGATAACGCACTTGAACGTTAAACATGTTTGTCAACCCCGGAACATCCGCAGTCCAACGGATTGGTCGAAAGACTAAATCGCACCCTTACTATTGCTCTCTGTGCCTTCTTTAAAGAGAAGCATGATGACTGGGACTCTCAACTGGAAGACGCAGCGTATGCAATAAATACTTCTCGATAAGCTACTACCGAAGTTACACCGTTTGAACTTGTTAATGGTCGCGTGCCAGTTCTCCCAGTCGAAAACCTCTTTCCTTGGCCCATAAAAGACCGACTAAAATCGCATGCACAGTTTTTAACTCGCGTCTATGAAATGAGAAACGGTGCGCGCTTGAAAATTATTGAGAAGCAGCGCGGGGTAAAAGAACGTGTCAATCGCAGAAGGAAGGCTGAAATCGAATTTTGCCCTGGTGATCACGTCCTGGTTCGGCGACACCTCCACAAGGCAAACCGGACGAAGAAGCTCCTGCCGAAAATTGTAGGGCCATTTCAGGTGGTAGGGAAACTTTCGCCATCGACTTATCTGGTGGAGGATCTGCCGACGGTGAATTGGAAAAATTCATTTCAGCGTTTCAACGCTCACGTCTGCCAGATCAGTCGCTTTCATGGCCGCTCGGATACCGAGTTGGACGATTCGGAAGACGCCGCAGTTGATAAATCACCATCTTGACCCAGCGACCAAACTTCCTCCTACTCGAAGGAGGAGCCTAGGGAAGTTACTCGCCCACCCACGACCAGAGCCGGGCGACGAACGAGACGGCCGGTGTGAATGGATGACTACCACCCCTGACCGAACACACTCTTATTTCGCTATCCGTTGGTTGTGATCTTTTCTTTTCTTTGGTTGTTGTTGTTTGCACCATTTCGTGGTTAGTCTTTATCCTTTGCTTTCTTTTGTTTAGTTGCGTTTTTTTTTTCTTTTTCTCTGGAACTTCGAGTCAGGAAGTGCCGAATGTTGAATTTGCCCCATGTCACTAATATATGTAAGTAGAAGAGTATTTGATAGAGGTGACCAAGTGCAACGATAGCATCACCAACAATAACGAAATTTTAAACTTCAATCACGCTCATTTCCGATTAAAAAACGCAACCATCAGCCAGGCTTCGGGATTTAATAATCCCAATCCCTTTAATGTTATCAGTTTTAAAGTGACGTGCAACTAAATTTTTTATGTGGGGGTTCAACACAATTAAATTTCGATAAAATAACAGGCAGAGGAGGACGAGAAGAAAGCTTGCACTTTTCTTCTTCCACTTGTCGCTTTACAAATTGTTGGAGAGGCTTCTCATTTTTAATCAAATATTATTTCATCTTGCCATAACAATTTTCAAATCGATAGGCGCTAAAATTTTCAAGAAACACATCAGAGGCAATATAAAACAAAGAATGAACATTATATGAAACAAAATATTGGTCGTAAAGGACGGTGGATTGCTTTATGAAAAGGGAGAGAAGGGAATTGGCACAATCGAGATATAAATGGCCGGATCGTTTCCAGAAATCTATCAATCTATTCAACGACAACAGATGTTGGAAATATACATCAGTATCCCCAACAGCAGACGACCCGGATTGGGCGCCGGTCGCGTATTCCGAACCGTTTTTCTGTGTACGATTTGGGTGGCCCTCGATAGGGGGCCACCACTTTAAATTTATTATATGTATAAAACCACCCTAGGCCTACTGGTCATTGCTATGTACTGGTAAGGAACATTCAGTAACGCAATACACCCCGCACAGTTCACATCTAAGCAAGTGCTCCCGTGTTTTTTTTCTTCTCTTTATTTCATCTTTAATAAGGTAAGATAAGCACACGGGCTGACCTAAACTTCACATGGTCTTTCAAACCAGTTACCTTATTTTAAGTTTAACCTATAAATTAAGTTTTTCTTGTCTGTTAAACTGTGGGGGAGTCGTTGCTCACCCCTTTATTGTAGAGAACCACGCGCGTAGCGTTAGGACCAATATTTTTATTTTATTTTTTCCACATCTCTTTCTTAGAATTCACTGGTTTCAAGAATTAGGGATTGTAAATTTAGAAAGTTTCCCACTCCTTAAATTGTTTTTTTAACTTTTTCTAAAAACCCAGTCTTTGTCCATCAAGGTGGGAACCCACCTTAATAGACAGATTTAAATTTTCATTTTGAGGCTCTTCCGGGAGAGATTCTCCACTTATTATTTTTTTTACTTTTTCCTCTTACACCTTTTGATTTTTTTTCCTCTCTCGGACTTGCCTTAAAGTGGTTATAATTTCCATTTTGTGTGTGCGTGTGTCCCCCCTCTCATCACATGGTCGGTGGCAGCCATCTCTTTTTTGCCTTTTTCTCTTCTTGTCAACTTAAATCGACGGAGTCTTCTCGCCGCTTTAAGCGGCCATATTGCTTTTCTTTTTTTTTCTCTTCTGCTACTTTAATATTCCCAGTCCTTTCCTTGAAGTTTCATTCTCCCAAAAACATTTTCATCGACATTTTCATAGCATCTTCCCACCCAATTCTGAGAATAACGGCCTTATAAAAACATGCATTGTGAAAAAGTATGGTTCGGTCAAACCTTTTGGACGTGGACGGAGACGCGGACGTCCTCACTTGCTTGACGAACCAACTAGCTACCCTATACAGTGCCGGTCCAGTTATAGAACCGGCCTGTGCGCGGTTCTATAACTGAATGGTTCTATAACCAAGCACCCGATCTTAGTGCCACCTATCGTCGGTTCTTTCATCCCTCAAACTTTGACGGTCTTAGAATGTAAGGGCACATAGCAGAGTGGTAATGCTGTTCGCTATGGATCTAGAGTCCCGTGTTCGAACCGCTGCTATGACTAACTTAAAAAGATTTTTAATATATGTGTAATATAGTCTATGGCTATGAATGGTGAGATACTAGTGTATCTTTATTGGTGGGGGACCATCCACAGAGGAAGTGGTTTGATGAACTAGAAGAACTGTTGTCATACCAGAAGGAAAAAGAAATTAGAGTTACTAAATTAGAAGGACTTGAATGGAACAAGGTGCTAGAAGATAAGAATGAATAGTGGAAGCTATTGTATTCTATTGTATTTGGTATGAATAACTTTACCGCCTATTATTATTGTAATTGGTATGAATAACTTTAACGGCTATTATTATTAGTTGGGTCATTGAACCGATGTACAACATTGCCTAAAAAGATAAACCCATTACAGTAATAATTTTTTGCATGTTTTAAAAGGCAAAACCCATTCATTCCCGCCATAGAAAATCGATATAGTTCATAATACGGCCAACGGTGGCGCTGAAACACGGCAAAGAAAAATCGGTTCGATAACCGAGCCGGTTCCATAGCTAGGCGGTTCTATAACTGGACCGGCACTGTACCTACAACTCTGCTGGGGGGAGAAAGAAAGGGGAAAAAAGGATAAATTGATAAATTGGATTTTCAAATTGAAATTCATTGGGTTAAATTTAAATGAAAAAATTTGAAAATGTTGTGTATTGTAGAACTAGCATAGTTCTGTTTTTTCCATCTTTTCCCGTAGTTTTATTACAAATAGTTCACTAATAATAGGTCGTAAAAGTAGCCACATTTCCATAAGGCTCTCTCGCGTGTTCCGATACTTAGGGCTCGGATTAAAAACACCCCTTCCCAACATTGAAAAAATCTTTAAAAAAATCACCTAATAGCTGACCCCTATAACTCCCTACAAAAAAAAATTGGTCGCTTTCCGACGAATGCGCTGTATTTAGGAGCGCCGAGAAAATCGCCTTTTCCCATAAGGTTCTCTCGCGCGTTCCGATACTTTAGGTAGCCACTGTACATAAAAAACAATCCATGAAAACTTGTTTACTATTTTTCTTTACTTGACGGACAATTGTAATAATTAAACTCCAATAACATCTAAAAAAAAATTTTTCTTACATACTTAGAGATTGCCTCAACCAATTTCTATTATTAATTGTCTATTTTCCCGTAGGCTGGCGCCTCATCGATTCAAAACAACTAATCTTCTTTTTTTCAAATTATTGGAATTTCTCATTCAGACTGAACGCATACGCCATCTAGCGGTCAAAATAACAAACCTTTTTTTCAAAAATCTAAATATTTTCTCTCCAAAAGAGAACATGCTACCTGGTGGTCAAAAGACACAAACTTTACTTTTCCTTTCCAGAATTCCAAATTTCCATTTTCTTATCAAAATTGCATATCCATGCCATCTACCGATCAGAACAATTATCTATGGTAATTCTTTTTAAATTTTTTACAATTTCTTCTTCCCAATGCTTGCAATCTTCCCTTGATAATCAACTCCCTTACTATTCCTACCGTCCACATAAGGCATTTGGTGTTGTATCATGAATGATGATAACTTCTCCTACCCGGATCTTGCGACCGTGTCCTCCCTTGCATTGGAACTTGTCGATCTGGAGCCTTCAAATCTTGCCAAAAGGTCGTGGATTGCTTGATCGGATCTTAAGGCTGTTAGATTATTGGAAACGCATCTAAATGTCTAGGCGTTGTCCGAGTACAAAATAGACACGCTACCACTTCTAAAGGAGAATCTTCTAAATGCTAGGAGGAAATCACGCGTAAACATAGTTTTCGTTGACTCCAAATGGACGGCCATAGTCACAGCACAAGTTAAAAGGCAAGCATATCTCTTCTGCTGTTTGATTGTGCCTTTCCATTTGACTGAGGATTCACTCAGTTGGAAATTTTCTTCGTTTTCCTCCGTTAGTTCCATGGTTGGATATTATGCAAGGGGCTCCACGGTTAGGTGCTCTGCCATGGACTCCAAATCCGAACCATCCATTGACGGTGGATCCGTGGAGGCTGTGAAATCCACTTGTTTGCGATTCTTACGTGATGTTGGGTATTTGTAGTACAATGGCCCTGTGATTTCGAAGATATTCGCTTGTTTCAGGCGATTTGGCGTTTGAGGTGCAGCTACTTCTCTGAATGGTGGTGAAGATAGCCGTTGGCATTTGACGCAGGCATGCCTAACTAATTTGGTGTGTTGGTGTCCTTTGATAATCTAGAAAAGTTTCTTTATATCCGAAAGGGTAGTTTTAACTCCAGCGTGCTTCAGCGAGACATACTGGTCTTTGGTGAATTATTTGACGACTGGATGGCAAGCGGACAATAACATGGCAGGTTCAATGTCCCTGTCTCTGAGTGCTAACTCAACCCTTCCTGTTACTCTAACCAATCTGTCTCTTGCATCCCACACGGGTCGGAGTGCAACAATTTTCTCTTTGTGGTGTGGTTGCCACCCTTCGTGTAGGTCTTGAAACGTCTTTGGATAAGCTTCTCTTTGGAGCTGCCTTTAGATAAGTAGCTCCACCTTTGTCAGTTCCTCTACGGTTAGATAACGATATAATAGGAAAGGTACACTCTCGGCTATCCCCAAGACCGGCGGGTGTTCAGTAAAGGGTCCCAAGATTCCCCGCCAGGTTCGCTAGTATAGAAGGCCCATCGCCTCTCGGGGGTATAGTAAAAATTGGGGTTTTTCGTTCGTTATCTATAAAATTACCAATCAATGTGTCCTGAAATTTATTTCATTTAAGCTTAATTTAATTCCCTATCCTTAAATACCTAATTCATCTAGATTAGGCAATTATTTATATGTTATATTTATGATTGAAATTCAAAATTTTTTGAAATTTGCGCTTTTCGCAACATTGCCTATTTCATTATATTAAACATATTTGTCTTCTCTCTAGTGCAGAATTCATTATAAATAGAATTCGTCAATATTTATTAAATATATCCATTTTTAACAAAGGTGTAAAAGTTGCTGCACTAGAGAGAAGACAAACGTGTTTAATATAATGAAATTGGCAATGTTGCGAAAGGCATATGGAGGAAATTTTGGGTTTCTCTCCCAACTGGGCCGCTAGAAGCGAGCTCAACAGCTCCAAGCTTGGTAAGGTGACTTTTTTCTTTGAGAGGGGCGCCACTTTCGTTTTCCTAGCAGGAAAGTGGATGCGGGGTTCACCGTTTTTAGTTTGGAGCCTTGCGTAAGACGGTCATAGCTGATATCCATGTTCTTTTTCTTTTCGGGTTCCCAAAGCTTTTGATAGAGGGTCATTCCATCCAAATACAACCAATTTTTTCGCGACCATCTTTGAAAAATCTTATTTTTTATAGAGTTTTTTTCAAGACATAAGAAAGGGTCTGGCAAATTTTCAACTTCGTCCTTGAAGCCGGAAGCAAAATATAAAGGTGCAAACTTCCCCCTTTTTAGATTTCCGGGTGGCCGTTTTTTCACTAAATCGCTTATAACTCACCCGTTTGAGCTAGACTAAATGTTAAAAAATTAAATTAAATAGATTTATTATCTTGAAAACTGTTTAGTTGCGATCGTCATTTGAATTTGAAAAAAATCACTCATTGACATTTAAAGATTTTCTTTTTAACGGTAATTGCGGCTGTATACCACCTTAGCCTGGAGTATAGATTACGCCACACATAGATCCTTATTTTCTTAATAAACGTCAAAAGTCCCATCGTGTTACCATGTTCCGTTATTTTATTATGATTTTTTTAAGTAGAAAATTTTTGCCCATCGAGGCTGTGAGCATTGCCACACCGAGGTTGTGCGCTTGCCGCTCTCCTCCACGTGCCAACCGTGGGGGGAGTGGCAGCGGCAAATCTTTCTTGTTAACCGTTAACAAACTTCTAAAAGACATGAGACCGATAGCTTGTTTGTTGTTATCCAACTCCATTTTCCAATACAAATTTTGAAGAATGAAGCAGTAAAATAAATTCCAGTAGTCAGTCATTCGAAAGCTCTAGAACTGTGATGTTGTCACTACTGCTAATATGGCTAGTGTTATACCGAAATGTTGTGTTCAGGAATTTGTTCCAAATTTTGCGTGCCATCAAATTTGTTACATTAAAGAAAAAAAACTCATATTACTTGACAATTTGTCTGAGTATGATCAGCGAATAATTAAACTGCGTGTTTGTGTGATATAAAAACAATCTGTGCTCATAGTTTTTATATTTATCATACTTCGTATGAAAAAAGACAAATTGTTTGTAGTAATCCCATTTCCAAACACAAGAAGAAAATCAAAGGGCGATATAAAATATCATTACATTTAAGGGATTCTCTTAAGTGCGTGTTTCTGTTACCTCTGATTCCAGGAAAAAAAACTTTGTTCGAGGTGTTTAAACGAAAAAAAACATGCGTTAGAGTATAGTAAAGCATCTGTTTCGCCCGATGCTGATATTGAGAACAATCCACCGTGTGACGATCCGGAAATGCCGGACGAGGTTTGAAAAGCTGTCGGCAACATATCTGCGTCCGATCTTTCGTTTAATAAAACGTTTACCCCCACAAAAATTATGCAGGCACTGGAGGCCGTATCTGTGATTAATCCAGTCCCAAAAATGAAATTTTCTAAAGAACAAAGACTGGCAGTTTTCGATAAAGTGATTCATTCCGTTAGACAAATTATTTTGAACGAATCCGTCGCCTGTTCGTCTTTGACACTAGATGATTATTTTAGTTTATTGGGGGAAGTGTGCAATAAAATCACGACATCAAACGACCGAAAAGAACGTTATTCGCTCTTAACCTTAGCACCGCAAAGCTGGTCCAACAATCAAGTTGCCAATTACTTCGGCGTTAGTATTCACGCAACCAAAAAAATCATTTCAACTCAAGCGCTAGAGCGGAATATTACCGAAATTCAAAGAATCAAACGTGTGCGGAAAAATATGACAGAAGAGGACAATCGACGGATTGTTGATTTCTACAATAAAGTAGACAACTTCCCGGAATTAAAAACGTGAAAAGTGTTAAGCAAGGGAATAAAAAAGTAAAAATCCTGAAACGTTTACTTCTACTTAACTTGAACGAACTTTACGCAGAATGTAAAAAACAGTCTTCTGTCCTCGGATATAAACGTTTGGATCTTCACGTCAAAAAGGCCGGCTAATGTCGTGACTGTTGGTTCCAGCGGAACTCTTTCTGTTTGTGTATGCGTGTATCAGCAAAACGTCAAGCCCATGTTATCAGCTCTTCATATAAATGACAAGCGCCACTGCTTCATGGATAAAATTGTGTGCTCTGTTTATAACAAGATGATTTATACAGTAATAATATTAACAAAAATAATAATGATATTAATAATACTAAAAACTTGTTAGGAATGCATGATGAACCGCTGCGCGTCCTGCCCAGGAGAAGGATCTCTACACGATTTTCTTAATGAATTGACCGCGGAGAAAGACGAGGAAATTACCTTCAAAAAATGAACGCAGACGGACGGAACGAAATTGGAGACAATAACAGAAGACAAGGAGGAATTCATTGAATCGCTAGTAAAACTGATCAGTAACCTAATGAAGCATCACTACGTCGCCCGCTGTCAAAGCGCAAATTTTTCACGCTGTAAAAGTGAGGTAGAGTCCGATTCATGTGTCTTAGTCAGTGATTTTTCTGAGAATTTTGCGTTCGTTGTACAAGATGCCGTACAAGGGTACTATTGGATGACTGATCATGAAACATTGTTACTTACGCAGTCCTTACATACTGGCAGGTACTGATTTTCTTGAAAGAGTAAGAGATTGCTTTAAGCCAACCCCAAACCTTACTGCACCAATTTCCCTCCTTGAGATTAAAGCTGCTTTTATGGCGATGAAATCAAACCAGTCTCCTGGCACCGATGGCATTACTTACGAGTTTTACGTAGAATTTTGGGACGTGATCACACCCCATTTCTTGGAAATGTTCAATCATATCCTTCAAAGGGAAACTCTGACGTCATCGCAGGGCCTAGCGGCGATCAGGCTAATTCCCAAGTCTTCAGGGCTTTGTGGAATTTTCAATTTTCAGCCAATGTTTCTTCTAAATTGCGAATAGAAAGTCATGGCATCTGTTTTAGCGAGACGATTGAGGCAGATACTGTCATCTACCATAGGGCCTCATAAAAAAGGTGGGGTACCAGGTAGATTGATTTTTGATAATTTAATGCTTTATAGAGATGTCATTCAATTCGTTGATGACCGTGGATGCCAAGACTTTTCCAACTTTGCGATTCGGGGTATGGGCGCTGCCATTGTTGGAGTTTACTTTGAAAAGGCCTACGATCTGGTTAACAGGGAAGTCCTCTGGAGGATTCTGGATGTCATGGGCTGTCACACCACTTTCGTCCGTTGGCTACAGACTATGTATTCTTTAACAGGAATGTCAATTCTCAACGGATCGGAGGTGGCTAGGGTGCTTTCTGATATTCAATCCATTCGCCAGGGATGCCCCCTATCTGTCCATCTCTTTATTCTATATATTGAGCCGTTACTGTTGCGTTTATCTCGAGTTCTCCAGGGCATATCATTATTTAATGAAAAACTCACTGTCAGAGCCTACGTTGATGACGTCACCATTTTCATTTCTTGTGACGAAGATTTTACCAGGGCAGGAGAGGTCCTTGACTTGTTCTGCCAGTGGACAAAGGCAAGGATGAATAAGGAGAAAACAAAAGCCTGGGACTCGGGACTTGAAGCTCTAAGATGACTTGACCTCTTAAAGGGCTTGTGTCGGCAACAACATTGTCCCTATTAGGAATTAAATTCTCCCACTCCATAGTTGAGACAGCTGATAGGGTTTGGAATGATGCATTTGGCTCTCTAAATGGTATTCTGCGAGAGAATACCTGTTGACCTTTCAATCTATACCAGAGGGTTATTTTCATCAAGTCGAAGGCTTTCTCCGGAACTGTGTATATTGCCCAAGTCTTACCATGTAAACAAAATATGGCTGACCAGATTTTAAATGCTATCATGAAATTTCTATGGATTGGAAATGTTGAAAGGCCGACAAAAACTGTAATTTATCGTCCTGTTAGTCAAGGGGCACTGGGAATGGTCAACACACATCTTTTTTACCGTTCCCTTTTCTTGTGTCCTATATATAAAGTCCTGACAGGCCCCAATAGTCCAGAAAGCTCTCTACTTCGTTATTGGATGTCCTTTCCTCTTCGAATCGTACTACCTCTCTACAAGAACAACACCGTACCCGTTGAAGTCATGAAGAGACCCACTTACCTTCAGGAACCCCTGCAACAAATAAAACAACTATTTGCCTCTTCGATCCTGGTGCAAGGGAGTCCAATGGTGCACAGGAAAACATACAACCATTGGATCCTGGAGGTGACCACTTTGGGGAAGCTCGAGATCCTAAGGCCTAACCTGGATTGGCCACGTATCTGGAAGGAGACTGAAGCCCTGCCAAGCAGCATCAGACAAACCATGTTCCTTTTCAACCAGCGACTTCTACCTACCAGGACCAGATGCCATCGGTTAGATCCTTCCAAAGATGCGACATGTCCAATCTGCCATCAGCACCCAGAAACCGATGAGCATCTGACATTCCAATGTCCTGAATGCCACATCGTTTGGAGCTGGTTGGAAGGAACCATAGGTCAAATGGGCTGCAAGTCTTCCAAAGAAGATCTGATTCATGGCCATTTTGGGCCAATAGGTAATCTCCGGCAAACATTTACTCTTCTGGATGCATACATCTTCAAATGCGTTATTTCGCATTTGTTTGTTTTCGTTCATCAACGAATTGACGGGACCGACATTGCCAAATTTATATTTTTGTCTCCCTTACATCGTCTGCATCCAAGGAAAATTATTATTTGTATAGTTTTTTTTTGTTTTGTAAAATGTTAGAGTGCAATGAAAATTAATAGATAATAAAAGAGGATTTTACACACAAAAAAACATTATAACACAACGTTTAATACTCATTTGAGACGCAAACATAATTTTTTTAAATTTTCTTTGTGAAAATTTTAAGTCGCTCATTATGTCTTAAACTTAAATTACCCTAGCCAAAATGGATGCGGTTAGATTCCCTGAAGTGTCTTTTATATATTGCACAAAATTCATCTAATTCGTTATTGCATTCTAATTTTTTACATAAGCTCCCGTGTTTCTAATTCCGGATAGAAGACTGCAACAGATGACACAAAATCAGATGCTTGTATTTTTTTTTGAGCGATATCTTTGATAGCGGTACGGTGTTGAATGCATAATAACAAGTTCGATGGTTCAATACTCATCGAGACACAAACGTTATTTTTTTACCCCTTTTTGCGTATTTTTGTTAAATTTTTAAGTCACTCAGTATGTCTTAAAATTATATTATCCTAACTAATATTTATAGGGCACATTCCCTGAAATTGCCTTTACAAGACAGTTCAATTTGTTGCCTATGTTTGATGAATAATGCTCATGTAATTCATAATTGCATTTTCATTTTTTGTACATATGCTCCCGTGTTGCTAATTCCGTACAGTAGACTGATACAGAAGACACAAAATCTGATGCCTTTTATTTTTGTTAAAATATGTCTCTTATAACCTAATGGAAAGCTGTTGGGCTGCCAATAATAAGGTCGATGTTTCTAAACTGAAGAAGGGTATAATTTTTTTAGCAATTTATGGTTTTTTAGCGAATTTTTGAATAAATTATTAAGGCACTCTTTATGTGTTAAACTTATATTATCCTAACTAATGTTCGTATCATTAGATTATCTTGAATGTCCTTCACAAATTGACTGAATGATTTACTATGTTTGATGAAAAATCTTCATCAAATTTATCATTGTATTCTCTCTTTTTTTTACATTAGCTCCCGTGTTGCTAATTCCGGACAGCAAACTTTCAGATATCTGTAATACCTTATCGGAAAGGTGCTGTGATGCCAACGAAAAGATACAGTACCCACCCCAGGTATTGGATCACCTCGGTCCAAAAAAGGCGTTTTAACCCGCGCGAGATAGGCCTAACGGTGTCTCGCACGGGATTTTTTTTTAATACTAAGATTGCTCGTACGAGGTTATTTTTTTTTAAATCAGAAAGATAAAGAACTAGTCTTTATCTGTCTGATTTTTAATTTGTAAAAAGTATAGTTGTTATATGGGAAAAAGGATCATTTTGAAATATTGGAACACCCCCGACATGTGCTGCATTCGTTGTCCCTAGCCGCGGCTGTGCCGCCGGGTATGGGAGAGGGTGGAGGGGTGAGAAAAGGACCCCCTAAATTTAACGACAATTTCCTCTTTTAAGTGCCACTAGAGGCGCTTGATTAGTCTTTTTCTGCCACCATCACAAGCAGACTATTCTTTGCTGTTTTGTTGTTTGTTTTTTTCGATTCGCTCTCATTTCAAGCTTTGTGAATAATAGTAGTTTGGATTATTCATCCTGGAGTACGTTTAACGTTTGCATATGAAAGAAATTATATTAATTTATGTATCTTTATGATAGCTGTTATGTATCTTTATGAATGAACTGATTGATTTTGACATCACAAGAACGGTTACTGATACAAGTGTTAGCCAAAACCCATAATTTTTACGAGTGTAAAGTAAATAATTGATTTGGATATAAGTAGGGCACTAATAACCCTTATAATTTGATGGTACTGTAGGTGGTTCAAAACTCGCAGAGGATGTAAGAATTATATTTCAAACTATCCGTTTTTTGCGTGTATTTGGAAAAATTTTTTAGTCGCTTAATATGTCTTAAATTTATATTATCCTTACTAAAATTTATATGGTTGGATTCCCTAAAATGGCCTTTACAAGGCAGTTGAATTTTTTCACCTTGTTTGGTGAAAAATCTTCATCTAATTCATGATTGTATTCTCTCTTTTTTTACATAAGCTCCCACGTTGCTAATTCCGGACAGCAGACGACATATAACATGACATGCTATGCATTTTCAATTTGTGACGTCTGTAATAGCTTAGTGGCTAGACACTGTGCTGCTAACTATGAGGTCAATAGTTCAATACTGATTGTGAGAATAAGAATTTTATTTTTTTAATATTTTTCGCCTTTTTGAACAAATTTTCAAGTCGCTTTATGTGTCTAATATTTACATTATCCCTACCAATATTTATACAATTCGATTCCGTTAAGTGTACTTTATAAGACTGTTAAAATCATTATTTTTACTTTTTTTTTCGTTTTTTTTTACGTACGTGGTTTGCTGTCCGGAATTAGCAACATGGGAGTTTATGTAAAAAAAAAGAAATGTAATCACGAATTAGATGAATACTTTTCATCGAATAAAGCTACGAATTCAACAGTCCTGTAAAAAACATTTCAAAGAATCTAAACATATAAATAATGATAAGGATAAAATAAGTTTAAGAGACATTAAGTGAATTAAAATTTTTTTCAAAATGACCATTAAATATTGAATTGCAAGAAAATTGTGTTATATCCTCTACCAGTATTGAAACATAGTGATAAATTCACAGATTAGTAAATAACGTTTCGGGTAATCTAACCATATAATTATTAGTTAGGATAATTTAAGTTTAAGACGTATTAAGTGACTTAAACATTTTACCAAATATACGCAAACAAAAAGGGAATTAGAAATCATTCTTTATTATGTCCTACATGAGTATTGACCAACGAACCTATCGTTGGCAGAGCAACACCTTTCCGCTACGCTATTACAGATTGTTAACAATCAAAATTAATAGCAATTTATTTTGTGTAGTCTGCTGCAGTCTGCTGTCTGGAATTAGCATCGTGGGAGCATATGCACAAAAAAAGGAAACTCAATTACAGAAATGTAAGGGATTTCAATAAAATCCCTCTTACACCTGGGCAAAGCGGTAAAACAAAAGTTAAATAGTTAAATCTATTAGTATTTTGTAAAAATTTCTACAAAAATATATGTGTCCGAATAAGAGAAAACGTTTTCGAAAGGATTAGTCGTTTCCTAGTTAAAAGGCCATAGTAAAATTAGGTATTGTCTTCTAAAAAACATAAACCCTATTGGCTTTAAGATTATTTAATTGTTTATGAATCAATGAAAATTCATTTTAAAAACGAGTTTTATGTATGAGTTCAGACTAGATCCAGAGTCATTAATGAATTATTCTGTGAATAGGGTCGTTGCACCAAAAATAAATACTGTAAAAAAAATTATGGGTATACTCAGTTTTTCATGCTGAGTCGCGTGGTATTTTTTTTTTGTAGCTTCTTAGTAATTTAAATTATTATTTAAAGTTAAGATAAACCCCTCCCCTTTCAAAACGGACCTTCCACCACGTTTGGTGGGTGGTCCTTCATTTGTGATCAAAGTGCAGACGAATTTCGTCCGAAATCACAAATTTGGTAGGCTCTCCTTCCTATATGTGTTTACCTTAGCTATTTCTATTTTTTTAAATTAAATGTTCAAGTTTCGAAATGAAGAACGTTTTCTGTCTTGTACCTGGATGCAACAACTTGCCCAGGAATAACCCAAGTGCCAAATTTGTATCCTTCCCTAGGAATGAAAATAAAAAGAAGGTATGGTTTAAGGCTCTTGGTATTGACAGTTCTAAATTTTCAGTTAAAAGAAGGCTTCATGTGTGTGATCAACTTTCCAGCTGAAACAGGTTTTAATTAAAATTGTCATGCACATCAAAATACTGGAATACTACCTCAAAATGTTGATCACTTCAGACGAAATTCGTCTGCACTTTGATCACAAATGAAGGACCGCCCACCAAACATGGTGGAAGGTCCGTTTTGAAAGGGGAGGGGCTTATCTCAACTTTAAATAATAATTTAAATTACTTAGAAGCTACTAAAAAAAAAAATACTATGCGACTCAGCATGAAAAACTGAGTATACCCATAATTTTTTTTACAGTATTTATTTTTGGTGCAACGACCCTATTGCCTGAAAAGGACACAAAAAAGCATTAAAACATTAAAAACAAACCTCAAGCAAAACGACTAGATTTTATTTAGTATTTTGTAGGGTATTACAAGGATTTATAAGTTGTTTTTTAGTTGAATAACTCATTTTCCCTTTTACTTTTAAATTTTCCCATTAGATTTTGTATTAAATCTTCTTTGCCACTGCAATAAAGGCATGGAAAAAAATGTATTTTTGTGTCCGGAATTAGAAAGAACCTGCCTTGTGTCCGAATTCGCGTTTTTACCCTAGTTCATTGGTGTACTAATTCTGACTACAATTAGCATTCTAAATTCCATCATTCTTCCGGCTGACCGGAATTTTTCTTGTCGCATGGTTTGGTTTAATCCGATGGCAAGGTCTACGTTTCCCAGAGAAGGCCACCGTCTATAAAATAATAATTTATTCAATTAGTTTTTCACAGTCCAGACGAAAGCCAATTTTATCAATTTGTCTAATGAACCGAATTTCCATCTTCATTAATTGGATTCGTCGATATTTCCTTCAGCTGAAGTAAAGCGCTGCAAATCTCGTGTTGATCCGCTTCCCGATTTCTTCCTTGTCGTCTGTGAAAAGCATCCATGTGGATTAGGACAGCAGGTATATAGTGATTGCCACCAGGTTTTCCAGATTTCAATAATTTCCAAAGAGTCTTGGCTCGGTCTGAAAGATTCGATTTACCTATTGAACTCCTAACTTTTTGATGCGCATAACAAAAAAAGCTGATTCTGTCATTTGATAAAACAGTCGTAAATATGTAGATGATGTCCGAAAGACCACCCATGAAAAAAAAATCTTTTCCTAAACGGAATGGCAAAAGTTTGCTGAAGATGGTTAAGACAGCCCCAGCACTAATCGATGCAACTCCACCGATGATAATGAGCGGTGTAAAAAGGGATGACAAGACCACCTGTCTCGTAGACATTTGGCGATTCTTCATATATATGACATGGTCCAATCCTATCAAACGAAGAAGTTACAATTCGCTTTCGAATGTGTTGGCTTTTACATTGCGGATGTCATTGTCGATAAAGTCTAGTGCTACCTCTTGATTTATCATCCAATTGGTTTCGTAAATTGCTTGCCGGCTTCTCAAAAAATCCAAACTACACTCGCGCTCATGGTCTTTTTTGGTGATTTCTTTCACTTTTGTTTCGAGAATACGTTCATCCATTTCCTTCAAAAGACACCGTCACTGATGACTAGGGTGTCCCATATTTGGGCTTTTTTTTATTTTTTGAATTTTTTTTTTATCGGGGTGTGTTTTTTGAAGAAAAACGTCGTAGTGCTATTGATTTAAAAAAAAATAAGTCTAGGGGTCCCCGTAGGCGAAAAACCGCCAAAAAGTGCCAAAAACTACGATTTTTGGTACTAAAAAATTAAAAATAAATACTTAGGTTTCATATTTCACTGCGTTCTTCAAAACAACAATAGATGACCACCTTACTTATGACTTCATAGAAAAAAAAAATTAAATATCAACTTGTAAGGGTACCCGTGAGTGAAATTCAATGTCTTTTTATTTTTTTCGGTGTTTTGATACAATCGGTGATAAATCAAATGAAATTCAACCTAACTGTTCTTTTCTCCCATTTAAAGATACTTGTTGACGATGGTTTTCTACAACTTGAAGTAAAAACTGTTGTTGTTCTTCATTATGGACAACATTTCTGAAGTCGGTAATCAGCTTAACTCCGCGCTCCGCGCTGTCATTTACTACTTCCATTCCATTGATGATGTCTCGAAGAAATCTGTAGTCTTCAAATTTTCCCCGGTGTGATGATTCAAATTGCATCCACTCTATTTCTTTGCTTGTGCAACGTGTAGAAGATGAAAAATGAGCCATGATCGCTGGCCGATGAGGTCAATCAAGGTAGAAATAGTATTCTCAAACTGTGGCATTTTCGGCTTGGCTGAAACAAATGATGTAGGACGTGGAATCTTTTTCAGTTTGTTTATCATCATTGTTCGCCAGAAATGAAAATTTCTTCCATCAAAAATTGCTAAAATAACAAGTTCCTCCGTTAAATACCAAAGGTGTTTTTTGCAAGACGATTCATGACGACGGAATATTGTTTCATTCAAGGTTGTCCTAATCATTATCGTGGTAAGAAAACCTTGGGTGCTGCTACTAATGTAACACATCCAAAAATATTAAGATTATTTTATGTACATTATTTTATTAACATTATTTCATTTTTACGGTACAATGTTGTGATAAAAGTTGTAAATATGCGATATGTCAAACAGTCAAAATAAAGAAAGTCAATTTAATGATAAAATTCATAACATATTGATTAATTTAATGAATAACATAAAATTTCTGGGTTTTGTTACTTTATTCGTACAACATAAATATCATTATTTACACATCGCGCCTAAATTATCCTAAATTCCAAACGACACAAGAATACAGCGATTCACGATTCACTATAAATCGTCACAAAATAAGCGAGAAAGGGTGTCTATAAAACCAATTTTTTAAGGCACCGTTCAATAAACCAATCTTTTTGACATTTTCAATACATGGTCAAGAAGTCACGAACAAAATTACACAGGAAAAAGTAAAAATTTAGCACAAATAGTCAATTTTTAAAATTAAGGTGTGTGAAGACTCTAATCAGTAGGGATAAAGGAAAATTCACCAAAAAGTCTCCTTTAAACCGTTCGCAGCGCCGCAGCGGGAGTCACGAGCATTATCCTGATGGCTGTATAGGAGAAAGTGGTCTTTCTAATATTAGTCTGTGGTTGTAAGGTAACAAGTTAAGTTTCATTTTGTTATAAAGTTCTTTAGAGAAGTAACGTAAACTGATATAGATGGCAAAAAGGTGACTCGTCCCATTGGAACCTTAAGTTACACCTTAACAACATTGAGGATTCTGACCACAGATTGGGTGTTCCTGTATGCTTTTCAGGTAAGTTTGACAAACATTTAGCCTAAGTAACATTTCATTCTAAATGTTGTTGGTGTTCGTATAAAAAAAATATTTGTAAAACTGTCTTAATATTTCTAATATTCCACTTCCACACAGACGATAAAGATTTCCTTCGGCAGAAGAAACTGGAATTAAACAAACTTACTGTGGATAATTTACAGCCCAAAGAAAAGGTAGCTATCCGCAGTCGTCGGCAACTGATTTATCCCGCTCAGCCAGACCAGAGCTCTAAGCGTAATCATCTTGAACAGGTAAAGAAATTTTTATAAAAGTAAATTCCAATTCATTATGAACTGTTTCATTTAGGAAAATGAAGATCTCAAATTGAAAATTCGGGAGCTGGAAGAACAGCTAAAAGACAGTACAAATAGCACAATGGAAGATTGTAAAACTAAAATCTCTACTTTGGAAGAGGAGCTTGATCAAATGGCGCTCCAGCTAGCAGACCGGGAATGCGAAGCAATTGAGCTTCGCGAAAAGCTGGAGTCCTTAGAAAAAAGAAAGCAGTCTGACGATACAATGAATCAACTAGCATCAAGTAAGTGTTGCAGCCTTTTATTTTTTTCACAGGAACAAGTTTTATACATGCTCATCTTTATTCCTGAATATAGGGTTCCAGGAAAATATGGAAAAGCTTCAGGCAATCGTGGATCAGCATCAAACTAATTTTTCAAGTACCCCATCTCGGATGTCTGCTTCGGCAAGTAGCAGCCCGCGCGGATGTAATCCGGATGAAGTGATGGTAAATGATAACAGATTGATGTAGGAAGTGATAACCTTAAAAATGATTGTATTTTACAGGTTCCTTTTCACGGCAACATTTCAATTACTCGTGCCTCAATGCGAAGAATTTTGATTGCTGCGAGACTTGGAAAAACTGAAAAGGACTTAAATAACACAGTTACCACAATATTGGATGCTTTTTATTCTCCTGCCGAGCTTGCTGAATATTCGCGGACAGGTAAAGTTTGCTTAACAAAGCCTGGAACACTGCCAAAAAAGAAATTTCCTGAGGATATATTGAATGCCATATCAGGTAAAATAGATGTTTTTTTGTTTTTTTTTGTGTTTTCAACCGAGTTTTCTATGAAATAGGTTTCATTACAAGCCGTTGGTCGACGTGGCATGAAGGCGCAGTTGTCGAGGAAGCTACCGTTCATGCTGCCGTCGGCCATGGCCTACTTGGATGCCACACGAACACCCGCAAAAGAAAACTGAGGCATCCTGACTTAAATGTGGATGACATTCTCAACGAAGAATTGACTAGGGCCAACGACAGCTTGGGTATGTAATAAAGGCTATGTGCAGTAAAGTCCGTTCGTATTTTAATCCAGATGATCGTTTTACCTGATGAGGTTAATTTAAACTTGTGTTTTCTTTACGTTTTATTCCGCGTTGCGTGATTTGCATATTCATTTCTTTTAGAGTCAAAACCAGTTTTCTTTAACTTGTATGTGTGGTTTGTATACTTATGTACAATGTCTTTCGCGATTCGATCGCAATTTAACGCGGTTGTAATTTGATTTCAATAAAAAAATTAGAAATCAATCTTTTCTTGTATTTCATTTTTTTATTGACCAACCAAAACAAAAAATTCATAAAAATAAAAAAAAAAATAAAAAAATGGTTGCCATGCAGTGTCAATTTCCATACCTTATGTTAACGTAACATTTTTCTAAGAAGGTATTACCTACGTAATTGACTCCTTGCTACTACCTTTCAAATCCTCCAGTGGGTTTCGGTGCAAAATCAACTTAGCGAATTGCAAGCTATGGCAAGCTAACCAGGTCCACTCGCCAAGCTAGTAGTTAGCTAAGGGCAAGCTTTTTTTCCGTACGGGTTGATTGGTCGCACGCGCGACGCCAATCAAGCCATTAAACAAACACCTTCCGATTGGCTGCACGCGCGACATAGCGAAACGTCAACAGCATCACGCCACTTTGACGAGATGCGAGGTTTCATGGTGAACCCAAAATCTAAGAAAGATCAGACAACTAGCAGCTCGCTAAACGTTCAGTTTCCTTCAACAACACTAGTTCGACACCTAGCTTGCCTTAGTGTTTTCTCTTACAAGTGTTTCTCCGCCTACCTGTTTCCTTAAGTGCCTATCTGAGTTGTATTTCCAATCGTCTTCCTATTCGTCTTTAAATTCGCCCGTATCACTCGCGCTACTACGGTAAGATCAATTTACGTTGTCTCCATTTACACTTTGTTTCCCTTTAGTTTCTCGTATTCTTATGCGTGTAGTCTCCCTTATATTTTATGGCCTAGTCTAGTAATACACTGTCGTCACTGTGGGTAAACGCCTCCGAGTTCCGTGTTAATATATATTGGTCTTAATCCGTAAAGTCATTTACCCGAGAGGGAGGATGCTTTACTATAATACTATAATGGTGGCAGCGGTTTTTGGAACTCAACCACAATCAATGATGATGTTGTTACTGGTGGGGGATAAAATCTATTTTACCCGACCAAATATACTGTATTATTACTATACTTTTACTGAATTCAGAGAACCAAGTATACTGAACTGATCTGTATCTACTTGTAAACTGAATAAATGCTCTGCTAGAATTCCAAT
This sequence comes from Daphnia magna, assembly GCF_020631705.1. Lineage (NCBI taxonomy): Eukaryota > Metazoa > Arthropoda > Branchiopoda > Diplostraca > Daphniidae > Daphnia > Daphnia magna. The sequence goes on from NC_059182.1 coordinate 7,895,223, forward strand.
GTTGCCAAAGGTAGGAATGCAATGTTGCCGTTATTAATTGGTAATATCTATTAAATACGTATTAAAGTATATAGATATTGCAAAATATTTATATGAACATAAAGTCATTCAGAGGGAGGATGCTTTACAGGACTGCCAGATTCTGGTTGTCACGAAGTCGGAAGTTGTCTTCTGTTGGTTTACGAAGTTGCTGTACGGTGCATTCAAAGTCGTACAAAAATACGGCTAACAATTTCAAACCATCTTCAGTTTCATTAACATTAATTTTCTTATTCCATTTTTTTTCGATGTTCTCTTTCGGCCGCAAATTCCGTTCATGATTAAGGTAGCTGAAGATATATATGATTCTTTCGTCCAGCTTTTCGATTTTTTTCTTTGATTCCGATTTAGTTTGATCTGACAGTTGTTTTCAGGTGTCCGGGTTGAAGTTTTCTGAGTTGTCCTCCAGGAATCTTTCAACCATTCTTCGATTTTCTTTATTTTCTTGGCTAAGTGTTCGGACATTGCTGGTAATTTTTGAATACGCTCGAATCGCAGGTTGCACTGCCTTTGATGACAGGTGCTGGTTTAGTGCATCGTACCTTCTCTTGATTAAATTGCAGGTAAACTAGATCATCAAAATGTGCCTCATTACTTTGAATTTCTTCCATCAATTGGTCGATATTTGGAGACTGATTTTCTTCCAACGAATCAGACAAAAACGCCTTGCAGAGAGATGTTTTCATTTGCTTTTAAAATGCTCATTTATCTTTGTAAAATGACGGACGAGGCTCTGACGAATGACGGCATTTTTCTTCGTGGCTTCCGTCGATGAAAGAGAACTATCTTTTTGCTGCTCAGATGTTGAGACTATTGTTGCATAACGTTGATTTTCTGAGCAACCATGAAGTCTGGCATACGATGTAACTTTATTTTTTTTAACTCCTCTTTCTTGGTGTAGTATCGAATTTCTAATCTTTGGTAACTTTTAAAACCAAAGTAATTTCCTTGTTGGTTCTGGTCTCCATTGTGGATGAAACCAACATCACCGTTCGCTTGCCCAGATCTGCCGTCTGAACCCGATGCCTTGTAGACAAGGCCTACCTTTGTTTAAATTGTATTGGAATTTCCAGTATAATGGAAGTGGGAGATGATTTTCAAACTCTAATGAAGTCTAAAAAGTAATTTGAGAAGATAAGGTACGTTTTACTTTTCGGATACACTAGTTTGTTTCTCTTTTTAACATGGTTAACCTATTCACTCAAGAGCATGTACAACGTTATTATACATCGCTGCGAATTCTCATTGTTTATAATTGTGAAGGGAAGTTTCCGAACTCTTATGCGAAATGAATATCCATACAGGTATACTGAAGAGAAAACTATTATCACCCATGCAAATCTGTCTATTGGGTCCCACTAAAAAATCTGCGTCGTAAATCTTTTGCAAATCACAAAATTTTTTCATAAAGCTTCAGTAATCTTTTATGTCATTCTTTTGTTGCATTATAGGTCGGTGAAAACGTTGCCGATTAGACCACTCTTTTGAAGATTTTTACTGGAAATTGAATCTCACGTCTAAAAATTGTAAATGACCCTTTATTCGTAACCACTTGTTGATAAACGTTTTTTTCAAATATTTGTTTACCCTTTACTTTACTGATGTTACTGTTTTTGAGTGATGATGCGATGAGTTTTTTATTGCCATATAGACAATAAAAAAGACTTTATGTGACCCAATTTCCAGTTTATCGTGACTTAACGTTCATTTTTACGAGAAAACAAGCGGAAAGGACAAATTTGGTGACATGGCAACAAAACAGATTATAGTCTATGCAGATGTAACGAAGGCCTACAAATACATTTAATTATGACACCCACATTCTTATAATATTATGTTTACTCTCCCTTGGTATATGATTATGTCTACATTTTACTCTCTTGCATTTACTCTTCTTTTGCATATTACTCGATTATTGTAATCCGCATAGTAACCATTTGTCATAGACATCTTAGCGTTGACCCAATTGAACACCTGCTGTCTGACTCACACGTGCGACGCATTATCACGCCACTAAACAAACTTCCGTGATTGGTTACACGTGCGACGCATTATCACGCCATTAAATAAACATCCGTTTGATTGGTCGCACGCGCGACGCCAATCAAGCCATTAAACAAACACCTTCTGATTGGCTGCGCTCGCGACATAGCGACACGTCAACAGCATCACGCCACTTTGACGAGATGCGAGGTTTCATGGTGAACTCAAAATCTAAGAAAGATCAGACAGCTAGCAGCTCGCTAAATGTCCAGTTGCCTTCAACAACACTAGTTCGACATCTAACTTGCCCTAGTGTTTTCTCTACAAGTGTTTCTCTGACTACCTGTTTCCGTAAGTGCCTATCTGAATTGTACCTCCAATCGTCTCCATTTTCGTGTATGTTTTCTCCGTGTTCCGCTTTCGCTACCACAAGCCACTTCGTATCGTTTTACCAACGTGCGCTTCCGTAACGCTCGCGCTACTACGGTGAGCTTAATTTACGTTGTCTCCACTTACACTTTGTTTCCCTTTAGTTTCTCGTATTCTTATGCGTGTAGGCTCCCTTATATTTTTATGGCCTAGTCTAGTAATACACTGTCATCATTGTGGGTAAACGTCTCCGAGTTCAGTGGTAATATATTTGTCTTAATCCGTAAAGTCATTCACCCGAGAGGGAGGATGCTTTACATAATGGTGGCAGCGCTTTTTGGAACTCAACCACAATGAATGATGATGTTGTTACTGGCGGGCATAAACTTGTACATTCCCCTGTAAACAAGCACTTTCAGCCCGAAATAACTGTTACCTTACCCGATCAGGAAACCGTAGCTCGATCCCTTGATTTTGATAACTTGACTACCGAAACTCAGTTTGCACCAGATACACTTCAGAGTGGTAGGACTTTGGAGACCACTGCCGAAGCAATTAGTAGATCCGCTTCCCCAGTTTTAAATCCCAAAGTACACCCAAAGAACTCTCAGTTACGAAAACTACGATCGAACGCTGCGTACAAAGCCGTAGCGGGGCTTGATACAACTCCCTCCCGAAAAACTCGAGCAAGCGCTACGTCCGAGGTTGCGTCAGGAAAACGATCACCTTCCTTTTTCGCTAGATTTGCTGAACGTATTTCACCCTCTAAGTCTCCTCCGAAAGTAGCGACCAAAACTAGTTCTTTAGCACGCACAGTTCTCGGTTTCTTCCATACGAAGAACACACCGAATGGAAAATCACTTGAACCTGAGCCTGAGCCATCTATTCAACAAAGTCAAGAACAATCACGACAAGATATTCCAAACCAAGGCGAGCAAGCTTCCGTCCTAATACTTGCGATCAAGAGCCTGAAGGAGAGAGAAGCGGATTTCCAGTCGAACGATCCGAAGGTGCAGACCCAGATAATTCGTCTGATACAGGACATCCGACTGACGAAGCTATATCAAGACGACCAGAACCCATCGACGGTGTGGAAGGAACCAACGATCCTACTGAAGTACTTGACGTCGATCCTGGAGGTGAGACTCAGTGCACAATCGAAGAAGACGACAGTAACGGAACAACAGACGTCCGAGCTGAAAGCGATTTTCACGTCGTATGCGAGACAGTTCTTGACCTTCCTGCTGGGACAGTTTCACAGCATAACCAACTTGCAGAAAGGCAGGGCTATCTTGGAATTAACCCTGAATTGTGGGACCACATACAGACACAGAGAGGATCAATATCGCCATCTCTCGCAAGAAGTGGAAGACCTTTCCATTCACTTGCAGACGGTATCTCTGGCCTATCAACAAATATTCCTGGCGGACATTCGCAACCTTACGCTATACATACGGGAGCTGCAACTACTGACTCCACTGGAACCACTGACGCCCGAGATCAACTTACTGCTGAGGAAGTTGGACAATTTCCCAGGAGCCAGCAGACCGAACAACGTACAGCTCGCAGAGGGGATCAAACAAACGCTCTCTCAGACCAAAACCCAATTGAAACAACTGCTATCACCGGATATCACGGGACAGATACCACAGCAATCCGTGGCACCACAGCAAGTACCGCCGCTGTCGAGAACCCCTCAACCACCGATACCAGTGCGACACACCGTCCACCGCCCTATTCGTCAACCACACAACCAGCCTACAAATCGACACAACCTTTCCCCGGAACAACGGTCCAGGCGGACAGCAGACGTTGTTGCGAATCTCGATCGCCTACGAGCAGCGTTCCAGCACAGTCTCAGACTTCGCAACAGGGAAATTTAAGATTTCGATTGCCAGTTCAAAACAACAACATGGCCTACTATACTTCCCCCACCAGAGCAGCAACAGTCAGAGATTTGGACGATTTTCAAAATAACCAGCATACTTTCTCCCGGTTACAATTACTTCCTTCTTTCACCGGAAGCCCTATTACTCGTTTGGACTCTTGGTTAGAATCATTTGAAAGTATAGTAGATGGGTCGGGATGGTCAGAAGAAAAAACGATTCAGATGTTACGTGCTAAATTAACGGACAGAGCTTTTTCCGTCATTCAGGCAATTTTAAAAGAACATCCGCATAATTATGAGTCAATTAAAGAAGCATTGCTTGACCATTTTCATGGCGATGAAAATGTTGATTTATATCTTCAAAAGTTTAACAAAGCCAAACGTAAGCCAGGTGAAAAAGTTGTCGATTACGCGCTACGTATACAGGAAATTTTTAAACGCGCGTATCCCGTAGGTCATTCCGAAAAATCGTTTGCAGTTATTCTCATGCAAAAATTTATTGAGGGATTAGACTCCAAATTGCAGACAAAAGTCAAATATAAGGAATTTAAAGATTTTAACGAACTAGTTGCAGCAACACGAGTGTATGCCCTCAGACTAGAAGCGTTGGAAACCGATCGCGAAAAACAGGAGTTTATTCGATCCATAGACGGGTCACAAGACACCAGCAGTGCAGAGTTAAAAGAAATTAAGCAGATGATAATAGACCAAAAGGAAGCTGTGAATAAGGCAGTTGCCAATATTCGCCACGGGGATAAACCTGTCGGAAAAAAGAAAACAGAAAGCGAAGAAATTAAAGATGTACTTAATGAGCTTATGCAAACCGTGAAAAAACTTCAACTAAATAAAAACGACGTCTCTTATCCGGCAAACGCAGCATACAGGAAGCAAGTTTCTTTTCAAACGCCTACTGTTAACCAGTATAGTAATGGTAGACCGTTCCCACCGCGCTTCCCTAACAATAGTGGGAATCGACAATTCTCAAACACACAGAATAGGCCTACAAACGCTACACCAGCGTTTCCGAGATCATCTAACGACACCAACAATAGGCCTACACAGCCGTCGATAATTTGCAATTTTTGTGGCTATCGCGGTCACATTCAATCTAATTGTCGTAGTTATCAACGTCAACAACTAGAACAAGCTCAGCCGCCTATATGTTATTCTTGCCGGGACATCGGCCATAAATCTAATAATTGCCCTAAGTTCAGAAGCACCAATAGGCCTAACATACCAGGTTCCCCGCAAAACCAGGGAAACCAGTAGGAATCAACTGTAGCTTCGGGTCAGTTGATGAAGAGCCTCATTTTAAATCCCGACAAGTCGCGAAATTAACAACCATTACGAATGAATCAACTCCAAGAATTCCATTAAAAATTTTCCAGGTCCCGTTACAAGCATTATTTGATACAGGCGCGTCTAAAAGTATTATTCACGAGAGATTATTTAAAAAGTTGCCCCCTAGAGGTCAGGTGATCAGCAGTCAGCTTGATTTCGATTTATATGACGTAGGGGAGAAAAAGTTACATACGTTGGGAAAAGTGACTTTGCCCGTTGGATACGGAGAGTCAATTTTACAACAAGAATTTGTTATTACAAATGGGATTTCTGAAGATTGTATCCTTGGATGGGACGCAATTCAGAAACACGCATTTAAGCTTGATGGAGAAACGAAGAGCATTTATCTAGCTAGAGATGGGCAAGGCCGAGGGGCGAGGCACCAGCCACTTTCCAACGACTAATGAATTACGTACTTAAAGACGTCTTAGGAAGTAAAGCATTAGTATATGTGGATGATGTCATAATTTTTTCAGACACTTTTGAAAATCACTTACGAGATATCAGAGAAATTTTCACCCTATTAAAAGAAGCAAATTTAAAATTGAAACTTAACAAATGTCAGTTTATTAAACGTTCAGTAAATTATTTAGGTCATGTTATTTCAACGGACGGTATTAAACCCGATCCTGCTAAAATTGATAAGATAGGGAATTACAAAACGCCAACTTCTGTTGACGAAGTGAGATCATTTCTTGGGCTTGCTGGATATTATAGAAGATTTATTAAAAATTTCGGTTCAATAGCTAAGCCGTTAACTCGATTAACGCATAAAGATCTAAGTAGAAAACCTTTTGCCTGGGGAACAGAGGAACAGGTTGCCTTTGAGAAATTACGCACTTCTCTGGTAACTCCACCAGTCCTCGCTTATCCAAATTTTAACGAAAAATTTTTGCTTTTTACTGACGCATGCGATTATGGAATAGGAGCCGTGCTGTCTCAAATGCAGCATGAGCAAGAACATCCAATAGCCTACTCTAGTAGACAATTGACCAAGGCCGAAATGAAATACAGTACAACTGAGAAAGAAGCATTAGCCGTAATTGATGCAATTAAACATTTCCGACATTATCTCTTAGATAAACCCTTTGAAATTATTAGTGACCATCGTCCTTTGCAATGGCTAAAAATCAGAAAGATAATAACGGTAGGTTAGGTAGATGGGCTATACTATTAGCTGCTACAAATTATGAATTAAAGTATAGGCCTGGACGTATTCACCAAAATGCTGATTGTTTATCACGATTGAAAGTAGCTAGTATTCAGCCGGTACCAAATAATATTAAGTTAATTTGTGAAAAACAGCTAGAAGACGACCTTTGTGTAGCCATTAGAAATTATTTAGAGAAAGGAGAGCTCAATGAGGAAAATAGCCAATCTAAACCTGAATGGGCTAAAGAAATCGAATATTTTGAAATTATAGAAGGTACACTTTATCGCCACGAAGTGCCTTCCAAAAATAGTAAGCGTAACGAAATTAATTGTCAAGTAGTGTTACCCTTATCGCTTCGCCATCTAGTGTTAAAAGAATTACATGACGCACCGATGGGTGGACATTTAGCTTTTTATAAAACGTATTTGAAGGTCAAAAATCATTATTATTGGCCTACAATGAGAAAAGATATTTTAGAATATTGTCAAGCTTGTGAAACTTGAATAGCTAACACTTCTTCCACATATAGGGCACTTTTGCACCCCCATGAAATTGCTAAAGCCCCTTTCCAAGTAATTGGCATGGACTTTTTAGGCCCTATTACTCCCGCTTCGCCTAATGGAAATAGTTATATTTTAGTTATTACTGATTATTTTAGTCGCTGGGTGGAAGCAGTTGCTCTAAAGACCAAACTGCCCAAACCACGGCAGAATGTGTATATAAAACAATAATTGTAAGACATGGTATGCCTAAAGCCATTATTTCCGATCGTGGAACGAATTTCACCTCGAAATTGTTCCGTTATTTTTGTAAGAAATTAAAAATTGACCAAAGATTGACAACGGCCTACAATCCCGCTAGTAATGGCGAGACAGAAAGGTTTAATCGGACACTAACCGCGATGTTAAGAAAAGAATTGAAAGACGGAGAACATTCAAATTGGGAAAATATGTTAGACGATGTTTTATTCGCTTATCGTAGTTCAGTTCACTCTTCGACACTTGAAACCCCTTATTATTTAGTCCACGGTAGAGACCCTAATCTTCCCATTAATGAATTTTTAGACGCTTCCCCTCAAACTTTTAAATCTGTATCCGACTATGTAGGAAATTTAGCTGATCGATTACGCTATAGCTTTCAGCGAGTCCGTGAAGAAAGCGAGAAAGCACGGAATCGTCAGCGGGAACAATATAATAAACGTGCGAAAGAAAGAAAATATGTCGTAGGAGATAGAGTTTTATTAGATATTCGTGTAGTTAAAGAAGGTGACAGTAGGAAATTCACTTCGAAATATAAAGGCTCTTATAGAGTTGTAAAAGTACATACCAATAATACAGTAGATATAGCTGATAATTCCTATGTATGCCAGCGTACCCACGTCAATCGTTTAAAACCTTTGTACGAAACAATGCTTTGGAAAACTGAAGATTGTCCATCCATTGAAAACTCATCGGATTTCGAAAATCGATTCCGCAAATCGATTGCAACTGAGACTACCGATATTTTCGAAAATGAAATCGGACCCGACAGTGACAATTCAGACGATACCTTTGACAGTGACGCCCTTCCATTTGACACTAATTTTCCGACTCAAGAAATGGGTCAACGAAAGTTAAGCCAAGAGGACGTCGCCGTTTCATCTCATCAAAATACAGAAAATCAGTTGCCATCCGCTGAAATATGCGCCGATGCTACAAGTCAGCGTCATTCCACTCCAATTTCCGATGACAACTCCACGCGACACTAACGAGTCCGAAAATCCACCAACAGAGTCCAAGGACGATTTGTCAGTAGAAAAGCCGGAACACCAAAATGCTACCGGACGACGCCCGCAAAGAAATCGAAGAAAACCAATTCGCTTTACTGATGGAATGGTCGAATGACTTTATTGGACGGAAGCGGACGAGACATCCTCGTAATCACCATCCCCGGGGCAAGAGCTGGGATGCCAGCATCAACACCTGCCGTATCACCGAACGACCCTCAACATCAACCAGACATCGACCGCGATTCACCAGCTCCCAGCACCGATTCCCGGGAGTTCCTGCATTGGCGGCACAGAAGGATCGACCTGCTGATCCGACGATGGCGCCGAGCAGCACTACAAGAAGACGGGTCGCCGCGAGCCACCACCCGTCGGCCTCCACAATGACGTCGCCGTCGTGATTTTCTTTTTGTTGTACCCTTTGTAGTTATTAAGTAGAAATACATTTGTTTTTTTATGGTATCTCATGAAAAAAATAATAATAATAATAAAAAAAAAAAAAAAAAAAAATAGAACATAAGAAGTGAGAGAGAGAAGTAAGTCTCTCCATTAATAGTAGAGAAAAATAAAAAAATTAAATAAAACAAAGGAAAGGTATAAAAAAAAAAAAAGAAACAGAAGAACTCTGAAAAAAAAAAAAAACAAACAAACAAAGGAAAATGAGAACAATAATTTCTTGAAAAAAAAGGAAACAAAAACAAGAAAAAAACAAACAAACAAACAAACACAAAAACAAACTTACATGAGTTCTCTCAGAAAAAAAAAAAAAGGAAAATATAGAGGAAAAGAAAATTACCTCTTTAGACGATTGAACTTCTTACATACTTTCCATACGTTGGGATACCATAAAGCAATGTCGTGTCCAACAAGTATAAAATAATTTGTTATTTCTTTTTTTTGCCTCTGTGTTCTTTGAAATATTTGCATTTAAGTTGTTCCCTCTCTGGTTAGGCCCATTAATTGCAAAACTTTCCATATTTCCGTCTTTTACGATAGAAGTAGCAGACATTTATCGAAAAAAAACTTGAAAGAAATAGTAGAATTTATTAGAAGTCCATCTGTTACAATTATTCAGTAGCAATACTACATTGGAAATGGTAAAAAGTGAAGTAAAGAAAAAAATAATAAGTAAAATTTTGATAGTAATGTATGCCATTTCAATTTAACAACTCCCATTTCTCTAAGAAATTCGTAGACGAACGAAACAGTTCAAATTTTTCTAAGTCCCACTATATATCACTTTCCTTTTATGATTTTCTATAGCTTTGCTATCCCTGCAAAGACTTTTTCCCATATACACTACACATATAGCAGCGCCACCGCTAGCGCATTCCATTCTTACACACTGCAACATACGCTAAGTTTTCACTTTCCATTTCGTTTCCCTACTGTAGCTTTCCCGCCGCAGCAATATTGAAAATATTCTAAGTTTTTTTGCCGAAGGCTATTTTCTCTACTCCCCCTATTCCATTTTTATTCCCTCCGCTTCTTCCCCATTTGTACTTTTCCCTGCATTGGACTTAGAAAAAAAACGAGATATGCGCGTGACCTTCCACGGCAAGAAAAATTTTCCGCCGTAAAACTTTGAAACGTTTCTTTCTCGTCAGCATTTCCACATGATTCAATATTTTTCAATTCTTTCTTTTTGATAATTAAGCTCACTTTCCCCTCTTTCCAACGATACAAATTTATTCAAAAAATATTGTGTCCTTCTACCATAAAAAACTGTTATATTACGACACCCCCTATTTTGCTATTATTTTGCCGTGGCGTAGCCGATGAAAAGCCGACGGAAAATCGTTGACCTTTCAAAAGCCGTCAGAAATTTTTCTTGTTGTTTTCTCTCTTTTACTTTGACGTTTACTTCCATTATTTCTTTTTCATATTTGATTATCTTAGCTAGTAAACCCACATGATGACTTAGACTAAGTTGGCCAGTATACTGTTCATTCTGTTTTGTTATGTCATTTACCGTATATTTTTACATGTAGTAATGTCGTCAATGCCGTTACTATTGCTACTGCTGTGTCTCTACCTAGCGCGCGCGCATTCCAAACAACTGTGTGCGATTGTTCTGAGCCGAAGAATATGGGAATTATTCAATTTTCCGATTCAAACTGCAAACCGGAAACAAACAATACCGATACCGTGCAAGTGAAATACACCGTTTACAGTGATGAACGTTCCGCGGTGAAATTTCCCGGTTTTATTTGCGCGCAGTGGATAAACATTCGCCGTATTACGAAGACCTTTTTTCGGCCAATTAGTGATCGTGCCGGACAAAATTTCTATTGATACGACGCCAACCGAGTGCTACGACATGATAAACAATAAAAGGTGTGGTGAACATCATATGACTTTATCGGACAACAAATATGTTTTTGGACGTGATCCGGAAATTGTCGGATACTGGTTACAAACAATCGATTCGGAAATTCTGAATTGTGTGCTCGAACAAGTTCAGCTTTATCAACAAATGGAAGATGAAGATTTTTCGACACCTATCGGAAAAGCTTCCGCAAAATCTGGTAGCTTATCCCACAATCACCTTACACTTGTCTGGGACAAAACGTACACGCAAAAATCTCAACATACAATGCGAATTGTTGAATCTGGAACCGGCTCACTAACGAAGAAATTGGGAGATGAAAAATATTTTCGTCTTTTGGATGATCGCCGCCAACTGGATTTCCATTTAACTCCTCAGCCACCTTGCGTTCCAACTCAACAACACTACTCCAACCGTACTACAGCCTTTAACATCGTCGGCCAATCAAAATTGTCCCTGGTAACGGCGGCCATCATGGAAAAATTTCCGCCAATCACCGTAGAGACTCCCGCGCCATCTAGCGCTGAAGAGTTAGTCAAAGCGGCAAATCAACAATATATTCAAGACCGTGTTACCGATCGTGAAAATGAATTAGTGCGTATGATTCAAAGGTTAGAATGTGATGCCCGGAAAGCAAACCATGAAAGAGCAATTGCAGCCGCTCAGTATAACGGTTGGCTTGCCGCTTCACATTTAAAATTACCACAGTGCACGAAATTACAAGCCTTCGGACAAACTGCTGTTGTGGTTAAGTGTAACTCAGTGAACGTCACATTTGAAACTGTAATTACGTCATGCGGACCACAGCCAAAATTCAACAATTATACCATTAATCTCGATGGCTGGGAATTAGTTAAATATTCCCATGCTATTGGACCAACGGATTCGTTAACTTCAACGATAAGCCTTACGCTTTTCGCAACAACACCTGGAAAAGAGTTGACGCTAACGTGGTATTGCCGGAACAAACGCTGGCACATTCCTTCCGTTATGACGACGTCAAATTCTTCGACTATGAACATCGTGCTAACCCTGCTTACAGCGACAACCTACTTAACCACATGAATGTCATGGCTGATATAGTAGCCGCCATGAATGAACATCCACCGACCGAATTTTCGTTGAATCACCAGCCCAGCGCATCAAGTGTGTTAGTGACAGCCGCTGGAGTAATACATTATACCAGCTGGTGGGAGACCATTAAAATGTGGTTCTTCATCAGCATATTCTGTATTCTCGGCCTAGTCATCTTACGTATCTGCTGCTGGTTGGGTATCTTCAGATTCATAAGAAAATTTTGCGGCTATCCAATAGAAGAGGCTCGTTCGACAACCACCAACCGCACCGCCATGCATCCAGTTTGATTACGGGACGTAATCTCGCACCGCCGGGAGCGATGTAACGAAGGCCTACAAATACATTTAATTATGACACCCACATTCTTATAATATTATGTTTACTCTCCCTTGGTATATGATTATGTCTACATTTTACTCTCTTGCATTTACTCTTCTTTTGCATATTACTCGATTATTGTAATCCGCATAGTAACCATTTGTCATAGACATCTTAGCGTTGACCCAATTGAACACCTGCTGTCTGACTCACACGTGCGACGCATTATCACGCCACTAAACAAACTTCCGTGATTGGTTACACGTGCGACGCATTATCACGCCATTAAATAAACATCCGTTTGATTGGTCGCACGCGCGACGCCAATCAAGCCATTAAACAAACACCTTCTGATTGGCTGCGCTCGCGACATAGCGACACGTCAACAGCATCACGCCACTTTGACGAGATGCGAGGTTTCATGGTGAACTCAAAATCTAAGAAAGATCAGACAGCTAGCAGCTCGCTAAATGTCCAGTTGCCTTCAACAACACTAGTTCGACATCTAACTTGCCCTAGTGTTTTCTCTACAAGTGTTTCTCTGACTACCTGTTTCCGTAAGTGCCTATCTGAATTGTACCTCCAATCGTCTCCATTTTCGTGTATGTTTTCTCCGTGTTCCGCTTTCGCTACCACAAGCCACTTCGTATCGTTTTACCAACGTGCGCTTCCGTAACGCTCGCGCTACTACGGTGAGCTTAATTTACGTTGTCTCCACTTACACTTTGTTTCCCTTTAGTTTCTCGTATTCTTATGCGTGTAGGCTCCCTTATATTTTTATGGCCTAGTCTAGTAATACACTGTCATCATTGTGGGTAAACGTCTCCGAGTTCAGTGGTAATATATTTGTCTTAATCCGTAAAGTCATTCACCCGAGAGGGAGGATGCTTTACACAGAAAACCAGTGGCGTTTGAAGTGTCAGGTCGAAGCTCTTGTTTATTTTTTTGCAGTTTTCGCTTTTTGGCAATCTCTACTTTTCTAAATCCTTGTCTTACATTCAAATATTGCAGCTTATTAAAAAATCGTGTTTCCACCAACCGATCAAGAGGTAGAAATTGTCTTAAAAGCTAGTAGAATTTCACAAAGAGAAATAAAACGCCGGTTAATTGAATTAACGTCGCAGTATTCGACGCATTTACGATCACGATCTGTAAAAATACTTGAAATTTGAAGAAAGCAAGGTGTACCACATGATATCGGGGTTAGAATAAAAGAAAGAGTAGATCTGGTGCGGAAATATAACTTGAAACCAAGAGCACCAAGAGAAAATCAATTGTTCATTCAGGATGAGGTAAGACAATGGGATTTCTGTTTGTTCTTTGTATGTAATTTTACGTTAATTTCACAGTTAACTCAGCTTGATGGACAAATCGAATCACTCGATAAAGATGTTTGCAGCAATACCGATTTCCAAAGTAAGCAAAATTGAACTGTGTAATATAAACCCTTAGCAAAACCTACTATTACAAATAAACTTCTTTTTAGATGACACAGGGGTAGAAAACTGTAAACGAAGTTCACTTACATTTACACAGCTACTGCGACATTTTTCTGCACGTACCAATAAAAAACAAAATCATCTGACGTATCTCCTGACTCTCCTTAAAGTTCATGAGCCATTACCCGATTATTCTTTACTGCCAAACATTGGAAAAGAATTAATTAAAATCGATGGACTTGACTTTCCAGCATCAATAAATGACCCAACACACAAAAAACTGTCTGAAGCAAGGCTGATTAACGATGGGAAATCCTTTCATTTCGGAATTGAGAATGCATTAAAAGGGGAATCCGTTGGACTTATCCTTCGTGATGCTGACCTTCTCCAGTTTGTTGACGTCTATCTCCAGAATCCAGGTCTTTTGCCAAAAAACTTGCGTGACAGAGTAAGTGATCATTTTAATTTTCTGTGGGCAGGCTTTACTTTGAAATTCAACACAGGCAACTAGCTGTTTATGTTTGTATTGTCTGATCTTGTATTTGAATTTTCCCATTTATGCCGAAAATGCAAAACTACAAAATACTCCTGTTTGCTTTTGGTTCGTTTGTATTTTGATGATTTGATTTCTCTTTTTTGTAAATATTATGAATTTTACCAGCCGTAACACACTATTATTGATCTAAAAATAATTACATTTGCAATTAGATTAAAGCTTTTGACACAAAGTCCCAAATTGATCGAGCTAAGGCTATTTTTTAAGGAGAATTATTGATACTGTAACGACAGTACCTCATTACAACGTCGATATCCACATCGACAAAGCAAAACTCAACGAGAATAAGAATGCAGTAACAATCACTCCAATTCTAAGAAGAATCCCTTCGATCCAACCAAATGCAACACACGAAGCAGGTACCAAAATCATTTTGGACACATCTATATTTGTAATTGGGTTTTATGAGGGGAAGAGAAAACCGGATGACATTTCTAGTTTTCTCTCCGAATTGATCGGTGAATTCCGACGATTGTCCCCATCGAATTCAGATAATGCGTGCATTCAAGCTCGTTGTTTGACAGCTTTGCTTCGTTGCATAATAGCGGATGGGCCCATGAGGTCTTACTGGAAACGGACAAAAGGTCATTCAGGGTACTGGTCATGTGATCGTTGCATTCAAAAAGAAAGAAATGGTTAATCGTGCCATTCTGCTTCGAAGTGTCGATGCCCCAAGGAGAACTGACGCGAAATTTTTAACTTACCATATAAATAGCTTATCTGGTGACGAACACTTGAAGGATATTAGAGATGTCAGTCCATTCGTAAAAATGGATTTCCCAATGGTTACAGGGTTTATAATAGATCCCATGCACACTGGAATAGAGGGAGCTTTTTCCCGCGATTTGAAGGTTTTATTCTTGTTCCAGAAGAGGGGAAACTAAGTAGTGCCAAGATTGACGAAGCTGATCGTCGAAATAAATTCTTTTATTTATGTCGTCCTTTTGGATTTGACCGTTATGTTGGCAAACTTTCAACTTGTAAAAATTACAAAATTCACGTGAAACGCAATATCTTGTACTACTTACTATATCCCCTTTTTCAAGGAATTCTTGATGAAACCAATCTTGAACATATAATGCTTTTACAGTACGGCATGTTGCTGTTGGGAGCATTTAACAAAAAACCAGTCTCTAGAACTAATATCATTGAAGCCCAAAAAATATTTCAGAGATATTCTATTGACCTTACCGATCTGGGTATCCCTTGCAGGTTGGTGAGCCATTAGGTGACTCATCTATGGGAGGACGTTGAAAAATATGGGTGCGGCGTTGAGACTAACAGTGCTTTCCCTTTCTAAAGTTTTCTAGGCTTCTTTCGGGGATGCTTGCGTAGTGGTAATCTTCAGGCAGAACAAATTAGAAATCGTTTTATCGAAAAGAGTTAATTTCAGCTACCAACAACTTCCTGTGGCATGATAACTGAAAACAAAGTGCAATTGGTTTTTGAAGCAAAAAAAAAAAACAATGCCTTTTACAATTCATTGATAAAGGTGATTCTTGGCCCAAAAAGCTTGCGTTTAATAACTTTGTTCTGACTAATCGATTCCCCAGCAATGTATTCCTATCGGATAAATTCAGCGTTTTTGCCTGCATTGACATTGTCAATAACGGGGGCATTGTACAAGTCATCTCCAAAAAAATCCTCACTCTTGTATGCTTTTCAGAAACCATATGTGTCTTCGAGGTTTCATATTTATTCTGGTTCTAACCTGAGTTCTCAAACGTTTGTGCTGTCGTCTGAAATTTTTGTTAAAATGATGGCTCTTCCTTCGAACCCATTTCCCCCTTTATCACTTGATAATGTTGGTTTGCGATGGTATTTGGTTCCTTTGTTCCACTCGTTTGAAAACGGTAACTAGCCTGCTCATGAAATAAATTTTCGTGTCTGCATTCTTTTAATAAAGTTACAAAATTGTTTTCGGGAGGGTTGGCAACTCGCAGAATCTTCGTACAGCCCTGGCCAGAATCTCCCTATCTGTCCTCTCATAGAATCTTATAGAATCTCTATAAAATCCTGATTTGTCGTACACTCACATTTTGATTTGCCATGCCCTCGACTGTTTTTTTTCCTTCGTTATGCCAAAGTCAAATGTCACCGGCCAATGCTTTCCCTTTTTCGTTTGTTTCTGCATCGAAGGATGGTGGTTAGCGTTCTCAATTTGTATCACTATCGCTAAAGGTTCAAATTACAGTCATCATCTCAATCATCAGCTATTTAAAAAAGGTTTGTTATTGAAATAGTATACTCTCATACAACATAACGTACCGAAAAGAATTACATTACTATGCAATGCTTTCCATCAACATTATTGAAAGTTTTGTTAACTTCGTGTTATCGTGGGCATAAAGTATAGATAGTGTTTTGCTTCCTCGTTGGTTGTTTCATAACAATTTGGTGTAGTGGTTAGCATACTCGCTCGTCATCATGAGAGTCTATGGTTCAAATTTTGATATAGTCTGGAAATTGATATAATTAATTACAAATAATTCCATTTGCATGGCTAGATGACTTTTCAACACTCGTTGGCATATGAATAAAATACTGTATTTATCTTGTATTTAAATTCAATTTTTTTATGTTTAATATATCACCAATCACGATACGTCAGCCCTCCATTTTATAACCGTTTATAACTGCGTTAAATCGGTTGATCATCGATCGCCGACGAGCGATGGGGTTGCACTGGCTTTTCCCTTTTTTTCTTACCTTTCCTCTTTCGAAAATTTAGATTCCAACCCAAAATGCCAAAAAAAAACGCGTTGTTTAACCATCCCATTTAACGCAATGCATAACAGGACGGGAAAATTCTCCTCGGGCTCAAACTTTAAAATAATAGAGTAAAGATAATATTTATTATTCAGCATTCAACAATATTCAAAGCAAGCATAATAAGGACAGGGTTTTAATTTCAAATAATAATAACTGCAAACTAAAATAAATCATGCTGAAGTTTATAATTTTAAAAATATTTAGCTTAACTTGTTGAATTTTAATTTCTAGACTTCTGGTTTAACCTTAATATCGATATTATCTTGCTTTTTAAAAAACTTGTTGGTGATTTGTTACCGAAAAAAAGTGGTTTACAATAATTAAAATTAATGATAGAAAATGACATATATTATAAATTTGGAATGGCATAGTGAAAGAAGATCCGACAACGATGCGGTAGACCCGAGTTCGAAACAAGTTACAGACTTCTGTTTTTTTCCCGATTAGAGATCCAAAACATGTCATATTTATGAAATGAAAGCCCGTTCGGATATCCTTAGAATGTCTGACGACACTGTTAAGGGCGGTCAAAACCGCTAAAATCACATCCGTCGAATATCCAAATCAAATGTCGGGCTATCCGGTGGAGATAAAAAAGATATACTCAACATCTGACCTCAACATCTGTAAGACATCCAACGGATTGCCTTGTGTTATGGGGGTATAAGTCTAAGCATACCGCGAAACATATAGTGAACATTGCTCACCAAGGATCAATAATTTTTTGCTTCAAAGGTTTTGGTGGTAGCAGCACTGATGTAGAAATAGTATCACAATCAGGATTCAACAAACAGGTCAAACCAGGAAATCAGATTATGGCAGACCATATTTTTTATATTTAGGATGAAAAAGAGGCAGTTGGTGCGACATCAGTTTTCCTGGTGTTCATGGTGGTGCGATCACATTTAGATGGGTCAGAGGATGAAGCATCGCGTATCGTTTCTAACGAGTGAATACACAGTGAGAGAGAAATTAGAAACTTTACAAAATAATAATAATAGCAGACAGAATTGGCCGTCGAATGCTGCGTTGCGGGACAGAATCATAACGCGAAAAAAGATGTCGAACAACCCTATACCAGCTACTCAATACAACTAATAAACACCCAAAATAAAAATAGCTCAGGAACTTATTGTGTTCATAACCGAAACCAATTTGCATGAAAGATTATAACAAGTTAAAATTTCCCCGATTAAATATGATACACTAACTAAAATATTAAAACATAATGTAAATTATATGTAAAATTGGTGTACAAGAGCCTCAACCTCGGTGGTAAACTGCAACCAGTGACGCCCAACCATGGCCAGTGGCACCTAATAAACAAATTATATTAAAATCCGTTGTTGAAAAAAACAAATTTTACAGAGGTATAGGTGTCGAACTTTTTATTTAGGATTTTATCAAAATTTCTTCTTTGTTCTGTTGGTTTAGGGATAAGCAGCTGTACAAAATAAGAAATCTTTAATTGTCATGACAAAGCATTGTTGTATTTTGTGGTAACTCAGCAAAAGGAAATATCTACGGATAATGAATTTCACGTTTTCCCCACAGAAGAGTTGAAGTATACATATTATATGTTTTCATTATCAAATTCCAATTGATGCAGACTAAGGCTATATTCACGGTGATTGATTAATATACATCGAAGCTCATGCCGAGGAGAGCTGTGATGTAACCACATCGTCAGGTAATAAAATGTGGTGCAGAGAAAACTATGCGCTAATTATTCTTTATTGGAAGGATATTTTATTGTTAGAACACGATATAATAGGAATAATCCGTATTAAAATGGTTAAGTGGTTAGAATAAAAAGTATAAAGCGTTTCATGTTTTACTCCTACAAGATTGTGCTCTATTGCAATTTTCTTCTACTGGGCACAATGAACATTTTTACTTTTTTAAAACAGCATTTTATTTAAGTTTATGGCGCTTAACATGCTCCTACTAAAGACTTTCATAGCGTGAATAATGTAAATATATCCGGTTTATTCCCATCACGATAATTATTCCTTCAACGATATCTACCAATCTAATACTCAGTCCAGTCACCGTCCACAGCTGTACAGCTGTACAGCTATACAGCTATACAGCAGACGGGATGCCATGGACTTAGCAAGAGTTTGCCAGTAAGATGGTAGTTGACTAAGATGGCCCCAAGTCTTTCTTACAGTATTCCAAATTTAGCCGGGATTTTTAGCGTGATGGGAATACATATCACGCACCAGTTCGTTTCATAGATTTTCGATGGGATTTAAATCTGCCCCCTTTTGGTGGCAACGAAAGAAGCTGAATAGGGACACCTTTATCTTCATACCAGTTCTGAACGAGGAAACTTCTGTGGATGGGGGAAAGATCCTTAATAAATGGAATAAGTTCATCCGTTCTGTTGTAGATTCAGCTTACTACACATTTTCCGCTAAAGGGCCGCGTCAAAACACCAGTCTGAGCCGAGAAGCCATTCGTTAACAACTCATTTACTATATGGTGCCAGAAGTAAATCTGAGCAAATCTTTAACATCATGATAGAGTTTGATCTTCAACCTCTTGGAGCTCTTAATTTTGACGATAGTGAACAAGCCTCACAGTGGTATTTGTGTTGTGTTTATTATTTCTGGTTGGTCTGACAACGTTGTCCCTACTTGCTGCAAGAGGGCGAGCGCAGGGGCAATGGGAGTCAATTCAGGTCAGGCGAAGCTCGTGTGACGAGCGTTGGAGATTTGTTCCCAATACAAACGTGGTTTTAAAGTCGAAAACGGTCCGATTGCGTCGATTTATTCTGGAAAAAATGTTCGTTCACGTCAACCGAGTTTGGCAAACGCACCCATTTGGTGGCAGCGGCGAGATATCGGTCCCCAGATAATTCGGAAAACTGGCTACTGGTATCGGTAGAGAACTCGCGAGAGGGCGACATTTTGGGTGTGCGAGATCGGAACGTCTTGACTATTCTTTGATTTCCTATAGATCGTTTAGGTGAAGTGATCGTACACTCTTGTATTGTGGTATGCCATCATACCTTGTTTTCTAAGAAGAAAATAATGAGATAAAGAGAGAAGTGTGTTGAGTGTGTTGAAGCGTCGAGTTATCTCATAGCACGGGTGAAAGTCGCCATATTGTTGCGTCATCATTTCCTCGTTCTTGAAGCGTCGATTGTGGTCCTTATTTCTCCTGGTCGTTGGTTCAGTGAGCCGATCGGCCGGAAATTTACTGGGTTTTTCGAAAGTTTCGTTCATTTCATTCGCCTCATCATTTCGCCGAATCGCCATAATTTCTTTTTCCTTTTGTAAAAAGTGTTAAGTCACTTCATCGTGTGGGCGGGAGCCGCCATATTGTTTCGATATTATTCCATTGTACTCTTCGTCCTCCTATCTACCCCATGCCCCGTCGAAGAAATAGTAAGGCTAGTCGGGCGATTCGGGCCGCTGTTTGTAAAGAAAACAGAGTTCGTCAACCAGAAGCTAACGCTCATCGTCGTCAACAAGCAGCACCAGTCATCGCTCCTGAACGTCTGGCAGCGGATATTCAGCTAGGAAAAGAAATTCTACGAGCCGTTCAAGCCCAGCGCCGCCTCATTCCCCAGCATTTGCTACCACTACTTGGGGTTTTGGTTCAACAGGCCGAGGCTATAGCTCGGAACGCTCAACTAGCACGTATCATCCCACCCGAGCCGGAACCAGTCGACGACGTCCTTCGAATTGCTCTCGTTGAAAACGAGGAAGTTGATTAACACATTTGTGGTCTTCATTCTCTTGGTCGTTGGTCCAACTGGATCGATCGGTCAGAAGTTGTTGGGCCCTTCTGTATTGTAGTCTTCTCTGGTTTATAATATAAATTCATCATATTTCACCGTAACGCTGTTATATTTTCTATCGCTACCCTTATGATTGGCCAATCGTCGAGATTTGTTAGATGCGTCATTGTCGCTGTGAAGTAGAACGGTGTGTGAGGTGTGTGTGCGTGAGAGAAAACCAACGGTGTGACGGAAATTGTTTATGCTTCCCAGAACGTAGCTCCAATAGAAGGTTTGAAGAGTTTCTGGACGCCCAAGAAGAGGCGGGATTAGAACAAGAAGGAATGGATCCGGATATAGTGAACGCCGCTTTCACAGCGCTGGTTGCCAAGTAACAGCACCAACAACAAGAAATGCAGCAACAACAGGATTTGCTGACGGCTCTAACTAACCGGCTCTTAGCCGTTCCCGCTCCCATTCTTCCCGTCGTCCAACCTGTACCAGCCGTAGCAGTTCGAGCTGTCCTGGACGCGGATATAAAATTCACCGGATCTTTGAACGAGTGTTTACAAGATTGGCTGCAATTGGTGAATCGGAAGGCTTTAGCAGAAAACTGGGGAGGCGACGATAAGCGTCGAGCAGCCATAAATTCTTTGTTTGGCAAGGCGCTCACGTGGCAAGAAGAAATTGGAAATCATCTGCTGCCGTGGAATGACTGGATTAACGGACTTCGTGGAGCCTTCAAGGTTCAGTTAACCGAAAGTCAATGGCAATCTCTTCTTGAAGTAAGGAAGCAACTACCGAATGAATCAGGATCGACTTACGTTTTGGACAAAGTAAAACTATGTCGCAAACGCTCTATACCTCTTACCGATGCGGAACTGATCCCCTCCCTTATTCGAGGCCTTCTTCATCCCGGAATACAGTCGACTATGATGTGTAATCCACCCATTTCAGTAAACACGTTTCTTATTTAGATTCGCCGTCTGAAAAGCATCAGTGATTCACCGGTCAGCTCAAGTGCGTCAAAAATGACCGAGAAGACCGACGAAAAGACCCGAGCAAACGATTCGTTATTCCAGGTCGTTAAGGCATTGACGAGCCAGGTTGCCGTTCTGACACGTACAGTTAACCGTCCATCTTCTCCAGGTACACTCAAACCTGCAACCAGGCAAGTGAAGTTCGAACAGCGTAACCCGACTCCTGGGAATGAGATCCATTGTTACAATTGCGGCAATTTTGGTCACATTTCACGTGAATGCCCAGAGCCCAATCCTCGCTACCCGAAATCGTCGACGACCGCGGAAAACGGGTCAGCCGGCCCAACGGGGCAGGGTAGGCAATAAATGTAATCGTCCCCACGAATGCTCCATCTGTCAATAGCCCCTTCATCACGGCTTATGTTTTCCGCATAGGTGAAATGAAAGCAATGGTGGATTCAGGTGCAACAAATAGTGCGATATGTGAAGAAATGTTGGTGAACCACTCCTGGTTTGAAATTCGCGCTCCGTCCAACAATCGATCTATAGACGGAACACCAATCAACAACGTTGTGGGAGGAACCGCCCTCACGGTCCGGTACCGAGGAATCTTAGTAGACCTTCCAAGAGTTGCGGTGGTTAAAAAAATGCTCTATCCGTTGGTGCTTGGAATAGAGTGGATCGTGCAGAGCGGAGCCTCGATTAAAGGAGTGGAGGGGGTAGCGGAAGTAATCATGCCAGATCGAGGTCCGGTGTCAAATGTTCACCAAGAAAAAAAAGAGGAAGACATATTGGAAGCAGAGAAGATTCAGAGCTATGAAGAAGCTACAATGAAGCTGAAAAATTTGTGTGTGATTGCGGAAGAAGAGGAACTACTGAGTTCTGAAGGTTGTAAAGAAAAAATGGTTGTGCTTCAAACTCTACCCTCGCCCATAGTGTCCGCTAACAGTGCAGGATATTTCAAGTGTCAAGTGCCGAACGGCTCTAGCAAGCTATGGATGGTGTCAACAGCGGGGGCAGTCGGCGCTAAAGGAGGCTGGGTTACTCCTAATTGCGCGGTAGAAGCAAAGTATGGTGTGCTAACGATTCCTGTTGTTAACGTCAACCCACACTTTATCGGACGCAAATCTGCAAAAGGTGTCTTGAAGGCGGTACCGGTAGAAGAAAGCGAAATTTATCCCTTCGAGAGAGAAGATGTCGAAGCCAGAGTCGTGGCAAACAACACAAAAAAGTGCGTTTTTGGTGCAAAAAAGAGAGAGAAGAGAAAGAAGAGAAGAACAGTCGTAAGACGGAAAAATACCAACGAGAATTTTATATATTATTGATTGTATCTGCACCGTTTAATGATTAATCTCCCGTAAAATTTTCGTTATTCTCCTTTCATGTGTACAATTTTCTGGGAATTTGTGGTTAGTCGAGGCAGCGCGGAAATTCTTCAAGTTTTTTTTTTATATATGTCTGTCCATCTTATTTGTTTCCGGTTTATGGGTAGGGTCGTCTTTACAAAAGATCTTTGATCTTTCTGTCAGGAAGGGCCGAATGTTGTAAATATTGTATTATTTCTGGTCGGTCTGACAACGTTGCCCCTACTTGCTGCAAGAGGGCGAGCGCAGGGGCGATGGGAGTCAAGTCAGGTAAGGCGAAGCTCGTGTGACGAGCTTTAGAGATTTGTTCCCAATACAAACGTGGTTTTAAAGTCGTAAACGGTTCGATTGCATCGATTTATTCTGGTAAAAATGTTCGTTCATGTCAACCGCCGTTCACGCAACATTTGTGTAAAAATCTATTTGTATGGTTTTTACAAGAATAATGCATAACAAGAATTAAAGGTGCCAAAATATACGATTCCTTTGCGTTTAATAATCAAGCTGACAAACTCAAAATTAAATCTGTGCTAGATTTATTTGATGGTCATTTCCGACCACAGAAAAGCGAAACCTTTGAACGGTTTTAATTCACGTCTCGTAAGCAATTGGCAGACGAGCCTTGTGACAAATTTCTGCTCGATTTGAAAAGCTTAATAGTGTCGTGTAATTATACCACGCAACGAGATTCACTTTTAAGAGACCAGCTGGTCCTTGGAATAATTGAAAACGATACACGTGAGCAGATACTATGTCAAGCAACATTAGACTTAAAGAAAACAGTAGATATCTGCCGAACATGCGAATCACCAAAGAAGCTTGCTAACTGTTACAGTTTCTTTATTGGCAAAAGCTCGGGCACAAAGCTTACAACAAACATTCATACCGAATAATACAGAAGTTACTATTTACAACAGAATACGCGAAGGGTAGCCAGTTTACACAAGGCTCCTTCTTAAGGACTTACGCGAGGCTAGCCAGCTTCAGGCAAAGCCACCTCTTAACGTCCTGTCGGACATCGGGCCAAATCCCGACTCCCCTCTCTAAGTTTCAGAGAGACTTATTGTCGACTCCAGATCGACCAGTCATCTAGGGGTGGTAATACAAATTATACAGAAGGGGAAACATTTATAGTTATAAAATGCGACAATAGAGGGTAGTACTTGCAACAATCGGCCCTTCCTGACTTGAAGTTTCACGAGTGATGCAAAACACAACATAATGGAAACTTCAAAATCAGACCATGAAGAAAATTAGGAAAGAGAATAAACGTAATGATGGCCAGTTGACCTCGCCGCGTTCCTTTGTGGCCAAAAGCTCCCTCGTTATTATCTTTTCAAGTTACCAGGGCGGCTAGGGGAAGAACCCGAGAGTGGTGAAGGAGGGTATTCGCTTATGGAATTGGCAGGGGCAATCGCGTAACTCGATCCTCTTTGGATTCATCCACTTCATGGAAGGCAGCAAATTCTCGATTCTTACAGCCGGCATCTCGGTGTAAGCGTTGGCTGCCTACGTCCGCCCATACGTACAAAGAACCCACGGCGTGTTGTGATACGCGTCTGACATCTCGCATGGGAAAGGACATCCAAAATGGCGGCGTCCACAAGCGTTCTACTTCCACACGCGGCAGGCAAATGGGTCCGATGAAGACGACTTTTGAAAAGCCGTTCGATGGTCTTCATCCCTCTTCTGACACCAAATGTTACAGTTTCTTTATTGGCACAAGCTCGGGCACAAAGCTTACAACAAACATTCATACCGAATAATACAGAAGTTACTATTTACAACAGAATACGCGAAGGGTAGCCAGTTTACACAAGGCTCCTTCTTAAGGACTTACGTGAGGCTAGCCAGCTTCAAGCAAAGCCACCTCTTAACGTCCTGTCGGACATCGGGCCAAATCCCGACTCCCCTCTCTAAGTTTCAGAGAGACTTATTGTCGACTCCAGATCGACCAGTCATCTAGGGGTGGTAATACAAATTATACAGAAGGGGAAACATTTATAGTTATAAAATGCGACAATAGAGGGTAGTACTTGCAACATAACCAAATGCAAATGGGTGCAGAGGCCAGTCGTGATCATATACGGGTAAATTTATTGAAGACAATTGGAGCCAATTCAAAGTATTAGAAGGCAAACAAGGCCAGTGATAATAATGCCCCTTGTCGTTGTTGCGGCATTCAACATATTCGCGATAAGTGTCCTGCGTTTGGGAAAACGTGTGCTAAGTGTGGAAAGTTAAATCATTTGGCCAAAGTCTGTGAAAATCCGAAAAACCATCAAGAGACATTCTGGCGTCGTGACAAATCAGACATGTAGTCTGACAATCAACAACAGCAAAATCTCCAAAATAAGAATTGTGATTCACTTCAAACGGATTCGGATGTAAAATTAGAAGACTTAATTATTCCATTATATTCTCAAATAATAGTTAGAACATTGAAGATTCATGGTTTGTAATTATTTGCATAGACAGAGTCCCAATAAAATTCAAAGTAGACCCATGGTTCAATGTGTTGAAAATTTAAAATAATTAAAAAAAAAAATTTAAAAACTAAAAAAAAAAAAAAAAAAAAAGAAAAAAAAAAAAAAAAAAATTTTTTTTAAAAAAAAAAAAAAAAAAAAAAAAAAAAAAATAATTTTTTAAAAAGAAAAAATTTTTTTAATATAAAAAAAAAAAAAATAAATAAAATAAAAAAAAAAAAAAAAAAAAAAAAAAAAAAAAAAAAAAAAAAAAAAAAAAAAAAAAAAAAAAAAAAAAAAAAATATTAAAAAAAAAAAAAAAAAAAAAAAAAAAAAAAAAAAAAAAAAAAAAAAAAAAAAAAAAAAAAAAAAAAAAAAATTTTTTTTTTTTTTTTAAATATTTATTTTTTTTTATTTAAAAAAAAAAAAAAAAAAAAAAAAAAAAAAAAATAAATTTTTTTTTTTATTTTAAAAAAAAATTGTGAGTCCCATGGTTGTTGCACGAAAAGCAAACGGAGAAAACAGGATTTGCATTGATAAAATAGATTTAAACAATTCTGTCAAACGTCAGCATTATCAAGTTCCCTCGGCTCAAGAAATATTCGCGAGAATTGGCAAAGCGCGGTATTTTTTAACTTTAGATGCCACTTCGAGATTTCTTCAAGTTTAGTTAACAGACAAATCAACATACTTAACCGATATGGCTACCCCATTTGGCAGGTATCGTTTCTTACGATTACTATTTGAATTCTCTTCTAGTCCTGAAACTTATCAGCAAACAATGGTGAAATTGTTTGGCGATTTGTCAGGAGTCGAGTCAGGAGTCTGCTTTGACGATTTTTCGTGTGGCAAGAAACCCTGGAAGAACACAATTTTCGACTTAAGGCTCTACTTGAGCGTTGCGTTGCAGTGAACTAAAAACAGAACAAAGAAAAATGTAAGTTCCTTCAACCGGAAATCAAGTTCATCGGTCATGTGATGACCGAAGTCAAATTCTCAAACCAGATCCAGAAAAAGTAGCGGCAATAGTGTCTTTCAAGCAGCCTGAAAACCAACAAGATGTTCAGTGATTTTTAGGTTGGGTCAATTACTTGGCTAAGGTCAACTACTTTTTTGTGACACACACACACAAGCTCCCTTCTGAGTGTTGCTCAAAACAGACATCGATTGGCAGTGGGACAAAAATACTGACAAAGTATTTGAACAAATAAAAACGACAGTGTCTATTTTGCCAGTATTAAAGTTGCTTTACCCCCTTCTCCAAACGGTGTTGTCAGTGGATGCCTCTCCCATAGACGTTGGTGCAGTTATAATTGATCTTGGACAATCGTTGGAATTTGCCTCAAGAACTTTGACAGATACCCAAGCGATACGCAAAAATAGAGAAGAAACTTTTTGCCGTCCAGTTTGGACATCAATATTTTCATCAATATGTTTAATGACAGAAAGTTCTGATAGGTTCAGACCATAAACCATTAGTTGGTATTTTTAACTAGCCAAGAGCATTGTGCAGCCCTCGCATCCAGCGTATGAGACTGTTGGTGCAGATTTACGACTTTGAGCCGATCTATAAACCTTGAAAAGATCTACATCTTGCAGATGCCCTAAGCAGAGAACTGGAAAAACCACATTACGTGGAAGATTCGTCTAAGTTTAGCGATAAAAACGTAAACATGGTGGTCTAATCAACGGTAGTAACGCCACTCTCCCAATAAAGATTTAAGGTAGCAATAGCAGCGGACCCAACCTTAATAGCAGTGAAAGAATTGATACGGAAAGGGTGGCTAGAATAGAAGAAAAGTTTTCATCCGTCGGTTAGACCATTCTGGTTGCATCGAAGTGACACATGTGAGTGCGAAGAAATTCTATTGAAATGGTAGCGAGTTGTTGTCCCAGTGTCCCGACAAGCAGATGTATTGCGTCAGTTACATGATGGTCATCTTGGAATTTCATAGTGCATTGAACGAGCAAAAGTGACTGTGTATTGGCCAAGTTACGTCAATCACATAACAAACATGGTTGAAGCCTGTAACATTTGTCAACAGCATCGCCATAAAAACTTAAGTCAGTCGTGTTTCCCGGTTGCTATCCCTGACTACCCCTTTCAGATGGTGGCAGCGGATCTCTATGAGATAGCTGGTGTTCATAATTTGGTAGCTATTGACTATTATAGCAAGTGGCCGTGTGCTGTCTCCGAGGAATTACCAGTGCATCGGTAGGGGAAGAACTGAAACGTTTTTTTATTGATTTTGGATTCCCTGAGCAACTGGTATCTGACAACGGGAAGCAGTTTGACTCTGCTGAGTTTCGTCAGTTCTGAAGTCACTACAAGATTCATTTAACAACGTCCAACCCGAATATTTAAAGTCCAAAAGTTTCGCGGAAAGAACAGTCCAGACGGTAAATAAATCTTTTTTTAAGTGAAAGAGTGAAGGAAAAAATCTTTGTGATATTCTCCAAGCAAGTCCTGTATTCCACATCTATGGCGAATGGATTATCTAACCCAGCAGTCCTACTTCAGAAACGTAATCTTTAAAGCGGTAGTTATTCACCAAAAAGCTCTTCAGCGAAAGGAAGAAGATGAACAGGCGGTAAAAGTGTTGTTCCAGCACCGTCAAGCAAACCAAGCCTTTTGTTCTTCAGCGTACAAAAACGATTTCCATCCTGTTGGTAAGCGCTCCAGTTCGTGTATAGGTTTCAGGAAAGTGGATCGAATGTGTTGTTAAAACTGTAATAGACCACAGCAACTCCTCCCAGCAACAGCAACCCCACCCAGCAAGAAGGTCATCACGAATGCAACCTTCCCTGAGGCTAACTGTTTATGAGAAAAGTAAAAGTTATTGTAAACCCCTCCCTTCTTAACCTTCAATCTTTGGTATAGAAGTGCATGGTTGTATCATCTTAAGTAGAGTTGTTTCCTGGCAAATACACAGTCTAGAAACTATTACATTTGGAGGTCCCAACGAGACAGTCAAGAATAACAACGAGACTCTGGAAGAAAAGTTTCTGATCTGTGCTTCATTTGCCAGCTGCAAGTGTTCTACGCTACTATCACCAAGTCTTCAAGCAACCGACATCGAAACACCATCGAGGTAAGCGAATGCCGTTTGATTCACCTGTACAAAAGACTGCTCTCAACGAGAACACACTAGTACCTTTATACCCCGTACTACAAGAATCTGATTTAACCGACCAAGACCCAAACCTAAGTCACCATCGAGAACAATTTTTGGACCATTGGAAGACCTTAATAGACTTAGAATTTAAGCAAGACTTAGAAAGAAGTAAATCATACCAGACAATCTCAACAACTGAAAATATCCAACAGTTACAAACACAGAAACAAGAAGCAAGTCAGGCGACGCAAAATTCGCTGCATTTTTACACTTATTACCTTCTAGAATAAACTTTAAAAGTAACAGATGGTGTAACGGCAGAAACCATTGCAAATGCTACTAAAACACTCAAAGACGATATAGTCGCACAAGGTGAGAACACCAGAACACTCGATAGTTTACTCCAACAGCTACACACATTGCACGGAAAGGAAAAAGAATTTTTGTTCGGTACCATCAGTGTATTGCAAAAAGAGTCAGTAATTGCACTAATTAAAGATAAAAAGCAGATATCTACGCTAAAATTTGAACTTTCAAACGCGCAAACACAATTAGAGAGTAACAAAAAGAAGGCAAAAAGTTCCAAATACACTTTAAGCAGTTCGTTAGAGCAACTTCAAGAAAACAACGAGGCTCTGAAAAACTCCCTTGAAAAATCCAATTCCCGAATCGCCGACCTAGAACAAAACCTTGAAACCAACTTAGCATCCGAGAGCCAATTGCAGAATCTTCTCAAAAGAAAAGAGGAAAACAACGCAGCTGTCGAGACCGAAGGGCAAGAAATAATTAACCAACTTAAAGGTGAGAAGACCAAACTGATCCAGAAACTCAGCACTGCAGAAAACCAGATAAAAAAAAGTATCCGAAACAGCAGAACCGCTCCAGAAAGAAATAAAAGTTTTGGCAGACAGACTCGACAAGGCTTCAACAGAAAAAAACATTTTAAAGAAAAACTTGCTAGATTTTACTTCGAAGAACAAGAACCTTGAAAAAGTCCTTCAAGAATTACAAGATCGGGTACGAGGACAAGAAAATCAGATAATATTTCTAGAAAACCGGGTGAAAGAATACAAAAAACTTCAAGTTAAATTCATCGAGACTGAAGACTCCAACGACTCAAGGTTAGACGAGGCCGAACCAGGAGAAATAACCAAACTAGTGGGAGATATAAACGAGCTGACCTTGCTGACAGACAGTGGAGACAAGTCACTCCACTACGAGCTGGAAATGCAACAAACCAACGATTTCGAACAAACAATAGAAAACCTCAAAACGCAAATAGAACACTAAAACAAAACAATCATCTATTTGGAGCAAGAAAATCAACAGTTAAAAAAGAAGGTCGACATGTGCGTAACACACGACGACGAGGACACTTCGGAAAAAACGTTCGCGAATACCTCCAAGAAAAATCCCAAGGATGACGATATTCCAACAACTGAGCAGGACGACGAAGACGCGAAGAAAGTGAACAGGTACTTCACTCAGCCAATAGTGAAGGCCCTAGGAGAGCTATTCTTCAGAGAAGACAAAAAGGCAATCTTAGAGTTCCCCAGGCGTATGAAATACTGTAGAGGCGAATCCCAAGTTGTTCGTCTTCGACGTGGGTGTGGAAAAGAAAGTGAACTTCTTGAAGAAGAGAACGTTATGGTCTGGATTTGTACAGTTCTCTGTAGTCTTCACATACTGGTGTAGCAAGGTTGGTATTTTTAAGGCATGTTGCGATTGTGTTCTTGAACATTTCATATAAAATTTTTTTGGTTTCTGCAGAAAACGTCAAGTACGTTAGAGGGATTCCAACCACTTTATGTCCTATTGGTACGATGTCCTTATCTTGTTTGTTAAGAAAAGATATTTCGATCTGCCGACTGGTGTCGTAAAGGCGGCTGGAGTTATCCGTCTCCGGTTCTCGAGGAATTTCCAGTATCCTTTTCCTTTTAGCAGCGTCTGAGTGTATGAACGGTTTTTCTTTCTCCCCACACGATTGTATTTTGATATTGGATGAATTGTCCTTCCTGTTGGGTGGTGTTTAGTAATCCGAAAGGGCTTTCGATTGGGCTATCTGGTATCTCCTGACGTAGTGTGATCTGTTCCGCTATACAGTTGAGTGTTTGGTATTCCTTGATGGCGTACCATATACCTTCTCCTGTAGGAGTGGCTGTGAAACTCCCGTCGGTCCGGTTGGCATGTTATTGTCGCCACATTTTTTATCGTTGACCATCCGCCAGCATTCCAAAGGGGTGATTAGTATTGTTTCTTGGGAGTAAACTGTATCGAAAGATCCGATACAGAACGATTTGGTTATTTTCTTTGTTTTAGACCACTGTCGACATGTCCATTCTTTCCAAGTGGCTGCTGGTTTTTGCTTGGTTACTAAGGTGTAAGTAGTTGGTATCCTTGGTAAGTGTTGTGTTTCTGGTTTTTCATTTTCACAGTAGTAAGGCAATTCGAAGTCTAGGATTCCTCGTATTTTCATATTGTTACAATCGCAGACGGATGTGTATATAGGGTAAGTAGGGTTAAGTGAATGTAGGAGGCAAAGAAGGAAAAGTAATGTCTGCATCTGTGAAAAATGAAAATGTTTAGTAATCTGGTCCTTGATATCGTCTTCGTAAGTTGTATTGGTGATTCGTTATAGGGTCGTTTCGGATTTGGTTACGGTAAAGGTTGGGTATTGTGTGGTTTGTTTGTTCTTTTGGTTTGTTCCTGCGTGGTTTGATGTTCATCTTTACTGGATGTATCAGCTGCTGCTTCCTTGGTCGGCCTGGTCGGCGTTGGTGAATTATTGGTCGTCGTTGGGCTTCAGCATTTTCTGGTAGGTTTTGTAGTGTTTCTTCTTCCTTAGTTGTTTCTTGTTTTCTTGGTATGTAAAGTTTGAGACGGTTGGTATGTACCACAGATTTAAGTTTTTTGTTTTCAGTGTGCTGGATCTCGTAGTTGATATCCGAGAAGCTTTTTGAAATTTGAAATGGTCCGTTCCATCGATTTATAAATTTTCCTGCTGCTGGT
This sequence comes from Daphnia magna, assembly GCF_020631705.1. Classification (NCBI taxonomy): domain Eukaryota; kingdom Metazoa; phylum Arthropoda; class Branchiopoda; order Diplostraca; family Daphniidae; genus Daphnia; species Daphnia magna. The sequence continues at coordinate 7,926,916 of NC_059182.1, forward strand.
GGCGCCTTCAGTAATGCGTAGTCACCTATGTTGTATTTAGTAATTTTCGTGGTTACGTCGTAGTATTTTTTCTGTCTTGTTTGGGATTTGAAGAGATGTTCTCTTGCCAGTTTTTGAGCTTTTTCCCACTGCTGTGAATACACCATACTAGTATCTTCATTTGTCTCGTATCTTCTGTTAATCTTGATATTATTGGGCATTATTGGTTCTCGTCCGAAGAATAGAAAGAATGGTTTTTCTTGAGTTGAAGCTTGTTTTGCTGTGTTGTAAGCAAAAGTTTGGAACGGAAAGTATTTGTCCCAGTTAGCAGGTTGGTCTGAGACATAACAAGCTAGCATGTCACAGAGAGTTCGGTTGAACCTCTCAACCAATCCATCGGTTTGTGGATGATAGGCCATAGTCCTTATTTGTTTGACTTTGAATAGTTTACACACCTCTTGTATCAAGCTGGATAGGAAGTCAGTACCTTGGTCTGTTAGAACTACTTCTGGAGATCCATATTTAGTAAATATTTTATTAACTAAAACCTTCGCAATTGTTTGGGCAGTTTTATTTCTCATTGGAACTGTAAAAACAAACCGACTGGCATAATCTGAAATAACTAATATATATCTCTATCCCTTAGCGCTTTTTTGAATTGGGCCCACTATATCCATAGCGATCTTTTCCCATACTCCTTCAACCAAAGGCAAAAGTGCAATGGTGCCTTACTTCCACCTACCGCTTTTCTTTTATTACACATCAAACAACTTTTAACGTATCCTATTACGGCGGTACGCATGCATGGCCATGTGTACTGTCTTTGAAGTCTAGCCAACGTTTTTCCTACTCCTAAATGTCCTGCCAATATGTGATCGTGATTTTCCTTTAAAATTTGTGGCACCAGTCTTACTGCCGTTACAATTCTTCCTCTGATATCTGCTAATAATCTTTTTTCGTTTATTTTAAATTTATAATATATTACAGTTACTATTCCACAGTTATTTGTGAATAAAATCCAACGTTACCCAAATGGCAAAGGACAACAGCACCGTCCTACATTATGCCACCAAACATGGAAACAATAGTCTCGCTAAGGCAGCATGCTAAAGGAAAATCCACATTAACATCAATTAAACGACTTGACCAGGGAACTATACGGCCCTACACCTAGCCACAATGTATAGGCAGGATCACATAGTAAATATTTTATTGGAACACGGAGCATATCCAAACATAACTGATGTCAATGGAAATACCCCGCGGGATTACGCGTTTGACGAACAAAGGAGAAACATATTCGAAGATTGGGACTATATAAGAGGCCGCAAGAGAAAAGCTTCTGACAGTGAATAAGACTCCAATTAATTATATTAAAAAACAAAATTAAAGAGCAAACAACAGTTTATTTCACAACACGACAAAACACTACAATGAAGACACTACAAAAACAAATTGCATTCCCATCATTATCCTAGAGTCAGCCTATAAGAAAGAACGTAGACCATCATTTAACTAACACTCTTATTAGCCTAAAGGCGATGAATAACGGTAAAGGAAACATATCTTGTACTCTGTGTCTCCAACTATATACACATAGCCCAGCAAACAAGGAAAACGGTGAAGGAAAGAAAATAGGTTAAGCTGGCGACAGGTAAAAACAAGTTTTCATCTAACCATTGTCACGCCACATGCCGAAAGGAAGTAAGGAGAAGAAGAAAATCAGATGACAAAGAGGAAAAATTGGAGGACCAATTTCTTCTTGTCGAAGGGGGGAAGGAATGTAATAGACCACAGCAACTCCTCCCAGCAACAGTAACCCCACCCAGCAACAAGGTCATCACGAATGCAACCTTCCCTGAGGCTAACTGTTTATGAGAAAAGTAAAAGTTATTGTAAACCCCTCCCTTCTTAACCTTCAATCTTTGGTATATAAGTGCATGGTTGTATCATCTTAAGTAGAGTTGTTTCCTGGCAAATACACAGTCTAGACTCTATTACAAAACTGTATGCCCCATGTTAAACTCTTATATAGTGTTCACAAAGGTGAAAGATTGTTTCGAAGAAATGGACAAGCCATCAATCTGAACAAAAAAGCTCAGCAGCAGTCATCAAAATCGGTGGCCCCGAATCTCTACAGCAATCACTACCTTTAGCCAAATCCCTCAAGCATCCGAGAGTTTCCTTAGGTGAATGATACATAGAACCTGCATTACCACCTTCTTCAGGCCCAGCCATGCCAAATCCTAATCTAACCTTACAGCAAGCTACTAGAAATGACCATAACCCAGAAGAGTTCAAGGACGCGTTTTATGGGTTCGAGTCAAACTCCGAGAGTCAATTAAAAAATCCTTTCCTATGCTTCAAATTTTGCACACTCAAATTTTCTTGAGAAAAAATCATCGCCCTAGTGGCACAAGTACAAATCATGATTTTTTTTCAAGAAATTTGAGTGTGTAAACTTTGATGTATAGAGAAGGATGTTTTAACTTTGTCAAATTAGAAAACATACATTATGTTCCAATAGATTTATGATGGCGTTTTATTTCGCAAGAAAAATTAGTTTTATCTGGTTTCAAAGTATTATATTTAGTTTTTAGAAAAAGTCGGTTTTAACATGGCGCTTATGAGGAGAAAGGGAATGTACTGTACCTAATCAAGTGAAATTTACTGTTGCAATCTGCTCAGCCGACGAGCGGATTCGACTAATCAGATTGTTTAAATTCCACGAATAAATAAATACACGACAAATGAATTAGGGTGCTTACACGAATATATTATACACAAGAAACACAATGCACGCGAAGAAGACAGGTATTGGCCAAAGGTCTTTCTTAAACTTGCTTACGACAGTAAGACTTACAGAGACACACTTGTCTCAACTGCTACGCCAGGTCTGACTGTCTTTCTCGTGCGCCGGCCGGCTTACGTTACAGTCACGCTAACTGACGGTCACAAGGGACAATCACAAGGGCTCTCAGGGCACCCAAACAATACAGAAAGGGACTCATAGGTGGAGTAACGAGACAGACGGGGCCGTCTGCAACAATACTTTGCCACCCTGGGTGTTATTCCTACAAATTTTTTATGTGAACAAAATTTGTAGCGGATTTTCTCTTGATAGAGGAAAAAAGAAAAGAAATTCTACTTCTAGCTATTAGAAAGTTATTTAAGTTTTCCTGGGACACGTAGTGCCATAAGAATGCACTGGAAAAAGGAGGGTGTACCTAATCGTTTGGTGGGTACTGTAGTTATAGGGAAATTTATAAGTTGTCAAAGATATTGTCACACTGGACTTAAACACTGTATTTACTTGAAACAGAAAAAGAATACATGGAACAAAGAAATGAAAGAGTTAAACTTTACTCAACGTCTACTCGTCTAGCGGAAGAAGAGCCACTAAACGAAAATAATAGTGGGTTTTATACTAGCTTGGGATTTCCGGTTATCCGATTTTACTATACTTTTTAACGCTATTCTGGAATTTGATTTATTAAGGAGTAATGCCCGATGACATCACAGAAAGTTTAACATTCGTAACTACAGCGTCGGCTGTAGCATCTCTAGGAAGAGATAAGCACATCTTCTGTTATCCCCCAGTGTCAATATAATAGGACAAATTTTTTCACTGTTTCATTCATTTGATTTTCTTAAAACATTAGATCCGAACTCTCAGAAATGGTAGTGGGCAGCGTAGTTTATGTTTTAAGATTTGTTATGAGAGTAGTTGAATATTTCAAGCATTTTTCTTTAGTAAAAAATTTTATTTATTTTTTGCTTCTATTTCAGGGATATATTACTCACAAATTAAGTTTCATCAAAAGCTTCATCAATGAGAAAATATATTATATAAGGGGCTAAAAGTCACGTGATTTCAGAGCATTAGCGCTGGTTTATTCCGGCGACCAATAGAAATTTATCACGTGATTAAATGGTCCTGTCATTTCTAGCAGGTACAATTTTGTCTGGCGAGTTCTTGTACAATGTTAAAAAAAATAAGATCTACGTAATTCCTGTCCTCAGAAAAGTGAATCAACAAAAAAAAATTTGATAACGTTGTCTGCCCCAACAAGGAAAGTCTTTTACTAAAAGCACGTAGTTTTACTCAAAATGACATAAGCAAATACAGTTATGTTTTTTTTAGATCATTTCAATATAAGTATTGTCACGGGGGGACAATAGCAGATGTGCTTATCTCTTCCAAGAGACGCTACAGCCGACGTTGTAGTTACGAATGTTAAAACTTGTTGTTATGTCATCGGGCATTACTCTTTAATAAGAAATTCCAGAATAGAAGAAGAAAGTACATTAGAGTCGGGTAACCTAAGGGAAAGGGCGTATTTTCAAAGCTAGTATAAAACCCACTATTTTCTCCCTCATTCTTCTCTTCTTCCGCTAGACGCGTAGCTATTAAGTAAGAGTGCAATTCATTTCTTATGTATTCTCTTTTTTCTGAGATTTAATACATCCTTTAAAGTCAAGTGTGACAGTATCAAACGAATCATACAATGTAAGACTGTTTTAGTTGAATCTAATATTTGTGTTATCCAAGATGCACATGAGTTGCAACAACTTAGCAGAGCACAAGTGGAAATAAAAAAAATCAAGGTTGAGCATTCCTTTGGATACGCCGATCACGTGGTCCATTTCTATCGGTTGCAGGCGGACCAGCGGTAATGTCCAAAAATCACATGACGTTTTAGCCGACTCCTCCGTTTTTGAGAGAAATACCGTGATCGAAACTTTAAACGTAAATAGCTATTAAAATAAATGTCAATAATAATTAATAGAAAATAAAACATGGTTGGGTACGCTTGTACGCACACACACAAAACGTCTGCAAGTGGATGCATGTAGTGTAGGACAAAATTGAAATGCAAGCACTCTCGCCATGTTTTATTTTCAATTGATTTAGGAAAACCAAATTTGCTGCTAGAAAACAGCCAAATTCAGGGATAACGTAGCCCTTGATTAATGAATGATTAACTACAGGGGTATATGGCTTTTCGACATCTTTTTCTTAATTCCAGATAGTGCAACGCAGGTAATCGAAGGAACATTTCGTCTGCCACTACGGGTATTTTTCATTAGAACTCCTGTTGTTGAGGAAACACAACATTTCGTCTGCTACGACCGTGTGCGACCCGCGGATTTCCTTTTTCTAATGAAAAATAATCGGTAGGAGCAAACGAAATGTTCATCGATTTGCTGCGTTGCACGATCTGGAAAGGGTAACAAAAAGATGTCAAAAAGCCCTATAAAGAATAACTTGTTCTTAATCTAGACGGGGTGGGGAGAGTTTATACTGCTTCCGTATAAGAAATTATCATCATAATAAAAAGGGGCTACTTTTTGGGAAAAGACTACGAAACATGCCAGTGATGTGAACCGGGAAACAGGGATATCATATACATCGGAACCAGCTTTTACCGTTCAGAGTACTAAACGTAAAGATATGTGACATAGATCAAATAATAGTCAACTCATTGATAAGTTAACTTATTTTTTAGTTTTTTACATGATCGTTACCATTCGGCCGAAAAAAACGGTTGGATGTAGCGCCATTAGACGCCGTGATAAAAGAGACGAAAAAACTTCAAAGTGTAGATAAGTTATGTGAGTACTGTAAATGTGAATCGAATCCATACCGCTTGCACGAACTCAAATCATTACAGCCATTTCCTTTCCTGTTCCTTTTAACAGTGTAAAGAAGGAAAAACTCTAAAAATCGGAAGAAGTGGACTTTCAGGATGGTCATATTGATGGATTTTACATTTGACCTCCTGAACACAATAATTAAGTCTCTAAACGACTGGCCCGAGGTAAAAATAGATACCGTTGCCAATCCCTATGAAGGTCCTCGAAAAAAGTTCAAACTAACGTTACAACAGCACGTTAAAGGAAGGGCGAAAATTCATTTGGCGAAGTTGCGGAGGTTCATGCAACGCCTCAATGAACTGAATGTGGCCGTCAACCTACAAGGATCCCAAACGAAATTAGGTCTAGTGAATGGAGGTGGTAAAATCCTCAACTGGCTTTTTGTGGTATCTACGCAAGAGGACGTTTAACATGTGAGCCGAGCTTGGTGAATTTAAATTTTTAAGATTAAATTATTTTATTAAGTTGTTAAAGATATATTTATGAAATCATGTGCAATGATTCAGCGTTAAAGGTGTGATACTGTAAAGAGTTCCATTTGAAAACAAAAAAACGACCGAAGCATTTTAGAAGTGAGATTTCTAAAAATTTTAATTCAGCGCGTAGAAATATTGGAAGCCGGGCTTCACAGTTATACTCCTAACACCAATACTCTACTTTAACGGTGTAGAACACTTTGTATTTAGCTCCTCCTAAGAATACTGAAGCGATAGCAGTGCCATCGCCAATATACGGGAGAATACCCTCTAAGTCCTCAGAACTCTTTTAGCTCCTGCTAAGTGAAGACATCAAAATGTCTGCCACGTCTGTTCGAATCTAGTGCTTCCGTTTTACGTAAATGTGCTCTTTTTTCTTAAGCGAATCCTCTGGTACACTCGCTTCCATAAATATGTAGGCCACCGCCCGCGGGTTGTACCGCTTCAAATATACCTTTACGGAATGTTTACTTAAGCTTGTGAAAGGAAGAAAATAAACTTGAGGGATGGGTCAGCAAAACAAAGTTTTTATTTTAGCGGAAAATTTTTGTTACAGTGTTTTAGGCAAGATCAATATTTCGTCCCCCTTCTTCTTTATTACTTCTTGAAGTCGCCGTGGCATACTTTCTATCAGGCTTTCGATATACGTTTCATTACGCATTAACTTTTGCCATTCAGAATTTACTAGGGCGTATAACTCGTCAGCTCCATTTGCGTCGCGTGCGTGAAAAGGCAATCCCTGTTCATTTCTCGATTTGTTGAGGGCAACAACAAGATGACCCCACAAATTTTCGATGGGATTCATATCAGCTCCTTTCACGGGCCAATCGAGAGCAACAATTTCCGGGTGTTCAACTAACCATTGTCGGGTAGTGCGGGAATTATGGACAGAAGAACTAATAAAATATAAAAAATAAAGTTATCTGCATTATGATTATTATTGTTGTTATAAATACTTGTCCTGAACAAAAACGACAGGTTCCCCATTTGGATATGCTTGGCGAATGTAAGGAAGTAGAGTTCCTTCTAAAACATTCGTTATGTATTGCGCTGAAGTTAAATTATTTTGAACGCGATACAGTGGCGTTAAGCCACCCAACACACACCACCCCCACGCTTACAGTTGTTCGTCGTTCTTTTATAGAATAGATATTCTTTTTGTTGAATCTCTCATTCTGATGTCGCCGAACGCGGATCTGACCGTGTGCTGCCGATGACCACGATTTTTCATCAGTAAAAGAACCCACCTCCAAAATTCCACGGGATAGTCAACGTAGCGCCTAGAAATGTAGTCTTCCGGCTCTATGTTCCGGGTTAGAATGTCTTTATTGCGGCGATTCTAGATTGTAAACCCGATTCATTCAATCGTCTTGAAATAGATTGAATCGATAAGAAATTTATGCCGGCTTTGCCGACGTCGAAGAATTATCAAATTATTTATAGTGGCTATAAATGAAATGGTAATTATTAATAAAATTTAGTAAAAATTAAAATTATTCATTAAGACGATCATACACCTGAACATGCCAACAAAAATCTTCTTTTCGGAAGTCAATCTTGGGCCCCTTCATCATTAGCATAAACCTTCAGATTTCTGTCTTCGTTATATCTTTTGATCCACAATTCCACTGATTTTCGATGAATTTGTAATCTACGCGCGATTGTGGCTGCTATGCCGTTTTTTGAAGTCTAATTATTTCAATACGAATTGCATCAGTCAATCTGTAAGATTCACGGTGAAATTCTTCATGCGGACCAAAAACTCGCCCACCTACTCTTGCCATTTTTAACACAGTGTAGCTTTTCTATTTGTAAGAAAAATTTTAAGGAAAAAAGCCTTGAAATAATAGCTTTTTGGTTTTCATACTCATCCCATCATTATTTTGGTTTCATATGTAACCCTTCCTCTCTATTGTCGAATATACCATAAAGGCGCGCATAAAGGTATTTTTGAAGCGGTACAACCCGCGGGCGGTGGCCTACATATTTATGGAAGCGAGTGTACGTGGAAATTCGCTTTTCGATTCACGGGTTTCTATTCCAGATCCCGACTCTTTATCTATTCTGCCTAGCGTTCGAAACAGCCCACAGTCACAGCGCTATCGTAATCAACGCCCACGTGGTGATCGGAGTGTCTCTCGCTCTCGCTCTTATTCCCGCTCGAGGCACTCACGAACTCGTTCGCCTTTCATCGTTTGGTCACGTAGTCGTTCACCAAACACTGTTGCTGCCGATGGTAATGCTTTTCATATTTCTCGTTCTAAATCTCGCCAGGTTCGTAAATGGTTTTTACAAGGCTTACCTGTCAACGAGGCCAAGGCTTTACGCCTTAATTTCAAGCCAGACTTTAATGGTACACTCGATTTAGTGTAACCCTAAACTTGGATGGAGTCCATGGAATGTAAATGGTTGAGGAGCAAGAATTTGCCCAAATTGAAAGACTATCAGGAGACTATGTTGAAGTCCATTCAGTACCAAATGCTAGACTCAATGCGACCAGTGCTGCATGCCTGGAACCAGATGAGGACTGACGATCCGCTGTTGAATACTTTGAGTCTTCTCTCCGTTTGTTGGGCTTTGCTTTTGCCAACGTTTCCCAATTGCGACGTGTAAATGTAATTCGCCACGTGGCCCCTTCCATAAAACCGTTACTGAAAGATCCACGGGCCTTCTCTTCTCGCGAGTTTGAGCGTTTGTTTGGCTCTAAGTTCATTGACGTCATGGTGAAAGAAGTGGAAGACAACGTTAGTTGGCAAAAATCGGACGCGATGGCGGTGCCTATTCCAGCCAGAGTCGTGGCAATTTTAATCGGCGCAATGGCAACCGCAATCAAAACTGGTGTGACGGCCGTAATAACCAAAATGGTGGCTTCAGCAACAGAGGAAAAAGCTGAAAAAACGACAAGGAATCTCCTTTCTTCAAGCAGCCGGTCAGGGTGCCTACAACAGGTATGTAGAGTCTTTCTCCCTTTTCTCTTCCTCGGTTTTTCCAGTTGAGCCACCCGTTCGGTCTAAGGTAGGCAGTCGTTTGAGCAATTTTGTAAACTAGTGGCTTTCCTTTTCTAATGATCAATGGATTTTATCTACAGTCGTTCATGGTTATGTCATTGACTTTCTCGAACCCCCCGTCCAACATTCAACTCCATCAGGTTGTATTATATCTAAAGAGATGGAAACCGTTTGCGTTCAGGAAGCTAATACCTCACTGGGAAAAGGGGCAATTAGACCTGTTATTTTCAGCTCTAGTGATGGTTTCATTTCTAACATGTTTTCTATTCCTAAGAAATCGGGTGGATGGCGGCAAATCATCATTTAAAACGTTTAAATGCGTTCATCGCTTACAAACATTTTAAAATGGAAGGTCTTGAGTGTGTTAAATTTCTTCTTCAACGCGGTGATTGGATTGTTAAGAGCGACTTACAGTATGCTTATTTTTTAGTGCCCCTGGCACCCGATCACTGTAGGTTTCTCCGTTTCTATTGGAAAGGCAATCTCTATGAGTACCTCTATCTTGCGTTTGGGCTCTGTTCAGCTCCCCGAGTGTTTACAAAACTTTTAAAACCTGTGGTAGCATTTTTACGCGAGCGTGGCATCCGGTTAATAATCTATCTCGATGATTTGCTTATTTTGAACCAGTCTCGGGATGGTCTTCTTTTGGACCTAAAGATTGTCATAAGTTTATTGGAGTTTCTGGCCTTTATTATTAATTACGAAAAATCGTTTATTGTTCCTCAGCATATTCTAGAGTATCTAGGCATGATCATTAATAATTTTTCCCTATCATTCTCACTGCCCTCGGAGAAGGTCAAATCTATTGTAAAGCTTTGCGATGCCCTTGTTTCAGACAAGTCTTTGCGTGTAAAGTTGCGAGACCTGGCCAAGGTCATGGGGATTTTTTTCGTGGGTCATCCTCTCAGTCCCCTTCCCGCAAAAGCATTTCAGAAAATTAGAAAATTTAGTTCTGTCGAAATCCCAGGGGTATTTGAACAAAATGGTTTCGCTCTCTGATCCTGCCAAGGCCGATCTGATTTGATGGCCTCTCATCTTGAAAGTGTAATGGAAAACCCTTTTTTCCTGACAACCCCGATTTGGTTATTTTTTCGGATTCTTCCCTTTATGGTTGGGGTACAGTTTGTGATGGCTCTCGTTCTCGGGGACCCTTGGACGGCTGCTGACACACATCGCCATATTAACGAATTAGAGCTTTTGGCCGCATATTTTTCGATGCAAGCTTTTGCAAACTCTTCTGATAGCATTTCTATTCATTTATTCCTAGATAATTCAACGGCAGTAGCCTATATTAATTAGTGTGGGGGCACTCACTCACGAGCTCTTTCTAACATTGCGGCTCAAATTATTCAATGGTTTGAAGCACGCAATATTAGTATTTTGGCTTCTCGTTTACCAAGAAATTGTAACATTATTGCAGACGAGGAATCGAGGGCGGCGCTCGACTCCAGCGATTGGATGCTGCTTCAAGACAAGTTCAAACAACTGTCGGACGTTTGGCCGGTACAAATCGACCTTTTTGCGTCGGCTTGGAACGCCCTGCTTCCCAAATTCGTGAGTTGGCTGCCTCAACCTAAAGCGACGGCAGTCAACGCCTTCGCGTTAAATTGGAGGGGGTTTCTCGGCTACACTTTCCCCCAATTTGCTCTCATTCCTCACTGCTTAACCAAGATAAAGAGAGAGAGAGCAGATCTCGTTCTAGTGTGCCCTCTCTGGCCATCTCAACCTTGGTTTCCCCTGCTACTACAAATGTCACACCTCGTGTTCCCGCTCCGCATCATCTTTTGTTGAACTCGCTAATACTAGAACCACACCCATTAATTCAGTCGAAGAAGTCCTTCTATGCATTTATCAGGAAAATGTTCGAAACTAAAGGCTTTTCAAAAGAGACCATCGACCTTCTCATGGAAGGTATACGTGAGTCCACAACATCTAGTTACCAGTCCACCTCACAAGCCAGTCAGTTCGTCAACTCTGGGCCACTGGATCAAGGCATGTTCGTCCGACGCTGGTCTAGATCCGTCATCCTTTTTTGCTCACTCTACTCACAGCGCCACTGCTTCTAAAGCGGTGAAGCAAGGTGTCTCTGTGGATTTGGTCCTTAAAACAGTTAACTGATCAAGGGAGTCGACTTTTCAAAGATTTTGTCATCGGGATTTGGTTGGTACAACGGTGGCTGAAGCAGTTTTAACTCAAATTAGTTTTGAGGGATTTAGCTTTGAAATCTTCGTTAAAGTAGAGTATTGGTGTTAGGAGTATAATTGTTAATTCCACGAGGTCACGTAGTGACCGGAGTGAAATTTTAATTAGAGAACTAATTAAAATACGAGATTTTAAAGGTCTCTATCTCCCACCCGCTCCATCCAGTTATTAATGTGTTTTGTCAACCCCTTTTTTTCCTTTTCCCAGAGTTGGTTATAAAGGCTTCAAGAACAACAAGCGCAACTGATCATCTCCGGGCAGTTTTGTTTCAAGAGGTCAACAGCTAATCAAGAAATAATTACAGTTTTCATTTAAACCATGTTCTAGCCTCTTATACTCTCCCTCGAGCTTATTTGTGGTTTCTATGTAAAAGAGTTCTGAGGACTTAGAGGTTATTCTCCCGTATATTGACGATGGCGCTGCTTTCGCTTCAGTATTCTTGGGAGGAGCTAAATATAAAGTGTTCTACACCATTAAAATCTCGTATTTTAATTAGTCCTCTAATTGAAATTTCATTTCGGTCGCTACGTGACCTCGTGGAATTAACAATGTATTTCCTATGGCTGTGTTACCACTAATAATGGAAGATTTAACTTCAGTCTAGAGTGTGGTTTACATGTGAGCATTTACAAATAGAATTTTTTTTTTATCTGCTTATATAAAAGTTATATGCGAAAAAGAGTGATGGTCAGATTCATACACAGTTAGGTAAAATGGGACAGTATTGCCTTTGGAAACAATCTATTGGCAACATTTTTGCATTCAACTACATCTGCTCATCAACAAAAGCCTGTGAATAACTGACCCACAGAATGTAACCCATTACCATTAGCTAATTATAAATGTGTACACCACAACAAGTTTATCGACTCGTTAGTGTGAATCAGAACAAAAATCTTTTTAAATCTAAACGTTGGCTAATTAAAATTTCTTATTAACAGGTCCCAACGATACTCGAACTCGTGAACCCCTGCTACTATAAAGCCGCTTTGACATCTCAGCCATGAGACCGTATTTTTTAGCTTATCCCAACAAAAAATATGAATAAAGTCTATTTTACCCGACCAAATATACTTTATTGTTACTATACTTTTACTGAATTCCGATAACCAAGTATACTGAACTGATCTGTATCTACTTGTAAACTGAATAAATGCTCTGCTAGAACTCCAATGTTGCCAAAGGTAGGAATGCAATGTTGCCGTCATTAATTGGTAATATCTATTAAATACGTATTAACGTATATAGATATTGTAAAATATTTATATGAAGTCGTAACTCTACTAGCTCAGTGGTATAGCACTGGATCACTAAGAAAAAGGATTTAGGTTCAAATCTAGTTGTTGGACGTATATTTAATATTATATGTTTAGTATTCAGTATATTGGTTATGTATATGGTTATTCAGATGATAAAGTGATTGTGGTATTTACTTTATATTTATTACGACATTTCTGTACTTTATGTCTTATTCTGTACTTAAATTTATATGGTATACCGAATTTGATTATACTATACTATACTATACTATACTATACCATATTATACTATACTAACTTATACTATACTATTTTATACTGTACTATACTATACTATACTATACTGTACTCTACTATTCTATACTATTTTTTTTTAGCTCATGGAACACCCATTGATTGGTACAATTTTTGCCGTGAAGTTTCGGAAGATATAGTAATTAACAATTCTGAAAAGATTGGTGGCGTTGGTATTACGGTAGAAATAGACGAATCGAAATTTGGCAAAAGTATTCTGTTAGATGCTTTAATCATATTAGTTATTGTAATATAACGTTTATATAGGAAAATATAATCGAGGCAAAAGGGTAGAGGGGTCAATCCAGCCGAAGTCACCGAATCGTTGGCGCGCACATATTTTTGAATTTAGCGAAATTTGGACAGTAGGTTTATACTATCCTAAATAACTTGTATTCCAAATTTCGTCCATTTTGGACGATTAGTTTTTAAAATACGGCGAAATGAAAATAGGTTTTTTTCATTTTGCAGTAGTCCACTTTTCCCGTGCGTTGTTTGTTTTTCTTAATTTGTAGACCCATTGTTTAATAATCTAATTTTTTAAAATACATATTATTAATCAGATCTTTCACGAGTTATCTTTTGGTTTAATTTGTTTTTTTTAATATTTAGTTTAAGGTTACTAATTTAAGGACAAAGTTTTGATACCCTCCTCTCTTTAAAAATCAATATCTTCCCCGGCTGCAAAAATTTTCATAAGCCGTTTTCATAATTGTATAGAGTAGATATTGATTTATACTATATATAAAAATTAGAGATGTGTTATCTCTCGTTTGTTTGGTTTAATTATTCTAATTTTAAGGTTTTTGACAAAAAAAGCGTTTTTTCCGTCCCTTTCGACCTTGAGGGGCGGAGCTTCATCTCTTTCCTTTCACCTCTCTCAACCCCTTTATTCCCCTAGGCTAACGAGGGGAGCTTTCCTCTCCGCGCGAAAGAGATGATGGTGGTTCTTTATAGAAATATAATGTTAAATATATATTGTTTATAGTTTATTAGTATAATTATTATATTTACCTTGTTTATTTCTAATTCCTCTAATTGTTGTTTGTAATTTTCAATAGCAACCTAATATCAAGTACAAATTATTTTCATTTTTGCTACACAGTATTGTAAGATTTCTTTAATTTATTTATTTCGGTTTCTTGTTTTATAGTTTTTGAGTCAACCTGATGTTTTAATATTTTGGCCACTAAAGATGTTTTTTTTTCACTAAGCAGTTTTTTTTCTTCTGTTTTGGTCATTTAAAAAATTTGTATGTAATTGTATTTTTGATGTTTTTAAATCTGTAGCAGATGACAGTAGTAGATAGTTTATCCAGTGTTGTGACTTTATATATATAATTATGTAATTTATAGTTTTCATGAATGATTCTTAATTGACTTTATTTGCTTGTTAGTTATTTTAATAAATTTAGTTATACTTTAGTTTTCTGAAAATGAAGTTAAGGAATGTTAATTTGACATATATAGATTTTAAAATATAACATGCAACAACGGATAATTTCAAGTTGCAGACGACAAATTATATACTTTGTATTTCATTCATTTTTTAAAGTTTGCAGTGTGTAAATCTATGTATTGGATAACACATATTTTAAGGTAATATTTCATTGTTAATTTTTTGGTAATAGAGTAGTGGTATTAGAGTAATATTTATATTTGTTTGTTTTTTTATATATTATTTAATTGACTAATTTAATTACTTAACTTAATTATACATTACTTTATAAATTAATTATTAACTTAATAGATGTACTTTACTTTACTTATTTGCTGAAATTTTACTTTTCACTTAACCTAAATTTGTTAATTTTACTGAATATTTATAGTATTTAACCTAATTATTTAACTTTACTTTACTATTTTACTTTATTACTTTACTATTCCGTTACTGTACCCCCCCAAAACCCCTAATTTGCCTCGCATAGCTCGCGCTTGGTCCCGCTTAGTTACTTAAGTATAGTTAAGTTAAGTTATTTTAGTTAAGTAAATATGGTCGGGTAAAATAGACTTTTACCAAAAATATATCATATGTAAAGTAAAACTTAAATTAATTCAAATTTGCGATGCAATTTTAAGAGCCCAACCAACGACAAGAAGATCTCCTCATCCCAATTGTTTTTTTTTTAATGATGCAAATAGCTGATTTAGTGTATATTTATCCATCTATGCAAAACTGGTTCAGTGGATTCATAGAGGGAAAAAAACACCGCCAAAAAATGTAACGGACTAAAAACAAACTGAGATTCAAACTAGCCTACTTCTAACATTAATCTCCCCAAAGTTTGCGACCAAAATAGCTAATCGAGAGACCAAACACGAATGTAATCGACCAACATGTGACTGTATTCCAGATTGCGTGTCCAAGTTGGGTACCATTGGTTCTTCGCCTCCCAGAAGGGTTTCATCGACGGGTCGCCAACTCTATTTCTCGAAGTTCACCCCTTCAGAAATAGCGAAAAAAGGGGAAGAAATCAAGATTTCGAGAAATTACGGAAATTTAGGGAAATCACCGAAATTTAAGGAAATTACGGAAATAAACAAAAATGTCCTTAAAACATCCGATAAAGTGCTTTGCATGATTATTTAGTTAATTTTAAGAAATTCAGGTTTATTACAGGTGAATTACTCGTGGACATTTCGTAAATTTTCGTATATTTTTTTACAAACCACCATTATTTGGAAGCATTCTTTTATTATGTAGCTATATGGCAACTCTGAAGTCGCTAGAAAACAAATATACCAGACGACGTAAAGACTTCATGGAAAAATCTAGAATTGGACGTTTTCTGTCTTTTGAGGAAGAATGGACTAAATCTGGCGTCTCATAAGATCACTATCCTTAAGCAACTAAGGTATAACAACTAGAGATCAACCACAAGCCAAACAGGGCGCTTTTTTTACAATCGTGGTTCACATTTCGGGGCGGAGCTTTCGGGGCTCAATCAGGGTACGTAATCAGCGATTCAACCCCGACTGCAACTAATCGATTTATGGTATAACCTAATCGATCGAGTATTTCGACCCGATTGCCCCGATTACCACCCCGATTATATACCTTATGGGTCAATCCGCGCGGATTTGACAAATCCGATGCGCGACCAAAACTCGGATTTCGTTGAAATTTGGTAAGTGAATCGATTAATATGTTTAAAATTTATTAGCCAAAGGATTTTTTTTTTGCGCAATTAGGGAAAAAGTTACAGCAAAATGAAAATCAGATTTTTTCATTTTGCCGTAACTTAGGATTATTTCCGTGTTTTCATTTTTATTTATTTAAGACTAGTTTTTATTTCTCTATTGATTTTTGAATAAATACGTCTTATTCAGTTTTTCACGCTCTTTTTAATGGTATTTTTTTGTTTCAAAATTTTTAAATTTAATTACGTTATTTAACTTTTAAATGTTCAGAGTGTGTCTTACAAAAGTAGACCTGAACAGATTCGCTTCTAAGATTTATTTTTAATTTTGCACCAAAAAAAAAAGGGCATATCATAGTATATGCTCTATTTTTTTCGCTAGGGTTAAATTCTCCATAGTGCCGATTAAATTGTTTGAAATCTCCCTATTTTGATGTAAAATATTGGCTTCGGCGGCCATTTTCACTCATCCCTTTACCCTGTCTCCCCTTTTTGACCTTGACGGCACTATGGAGAATTTAACCCTAGCGAAAAAAATAGAGCATATAATATGATATGTCCTCTTTTCTTTAGTGCAAAAATTGCAAATAAATCTCAGAAGCGAATCTGTTCAGGTCTACTTTTGTAAGACACACTCTGAACATTTAAAAGTTAAATAACGTAATTAAATTTAAAAAATTTTAAACAAAAAAATACCATTAAAAAGAGCGTGAAAAACTGAATAAGACATACTTATTCAAAAATCAATAGAGAAATAAAAACTAGTCTTAAATAAATAAAAATGAAAACGCGGAAAAAATCCTAAGTTACGGCAAAATGAAAAAATCTGATTTTCATTTTGCTGTAACTTTTTCCCTAATTGCGCAAAAAAAAATCCTTTGGCCAATAAATTTTAAACATATTTATTGATTTACTTACCAAATTTCAACGAAATCCGAGTTTTGGTCGCGCATCGGATTTGTCAAATCCGCGCGGATTGACCCTTATTCTGTCCGCCTACCCCGATTTTTTTACAATAAACGCCGTTTGATATTATAAATTAAATGAAATTGTTTTCTTTAATTTGCTTCCATTTTCATTTGACTTATCCGGTGGGTAATAGTAGAAATCGCGGAAATTTAGGGAAAGGTACGGGAATTGCGAAATTTACGAGGTATTTTGGGAAAAATTAGAAATCACGGAAATTTATGGAAATCACGGAAATAGAAAAAAAAGGAAATATGGAAAAATTTCTCGAGGTTCACCCTGGAAAAAAAGTGGCTACCCCTCAGGTTTCATCTGCACAGCGTCTGCCGTGCTCTACGGTTTAGGAGTTACCACTCCTTGGTCATTATAATTGAAGCTGCGATCAGAGAAATAGTCACCTCTAGTCGCCACCTTGAAGATGAAATGGAATTATCCGACATAAAAAGTATCTAGTTAGTTTTGTCCAAAAAGAAAATAAGTATGCTATAATTTTCAAAAAAGTATTCCGAATTAATCAATAAACTCCATTTCTTTTTTAAAATTTAATTTAGGAAAATAAAAAACTCAACAAAAAAGTATCCATGATCATGCTTTGTTGATTCTAAATTGAATTCTTCGTTTTATAGAAGTTGAAGATTGAAATTCTCATACCCGTTTATCGAAAAGTGCCATGATTGTACCGTTTTGCCAAATATTTGTGTCGCTGTAACCGCCTAATTTCCAGAAACCTCCAGCAGTGGGACATACGGATCCGACCACTTCACCGTCTATGAGTAAGACAATGCCAGTCGGTAGCCAGTGCAATCCGTAAGTATGAAACTCAGTTGCAAACGAGCCGTTCGTAACTACAAAATAAATATTATCAACTACTATTTTTAAAAAATTAAAACGCAATGCATCAAGTAATTACAAAAATCTTAATACATTGGAACTAACTGTCACATATTTTAACATTTGGGTGGCTGATTGGTAGAGAACCCAACTGCCACTCGGGAGTTTCTAGTTTGAGACTCATCACATCCAATCTTTATCAAAATTTGGTTTAATACGTTTCTTTCCCACGATTTTCGGCAAAGAAACCTACTGATAAACGTTGAAAAAAAATACGATGATTTTCGCATTCGAAAACGTACCGTCAGTTTTCGTCGGTTAAATCGTACGTATCTTTTCCGCTGCTTTCAAACTATTTTTGGGTACAAAACCCGCTAAC
This sequence comes from Daphnia magna, assembly GCF_020631705.1. Classification (NCBI taxonomy): domain Eukaryota; kingdom Metazoa; phylum Arthropoda; class Branchiopoda; order Diplostraca; family Daphniidae; genus Daphnia; species Daphnia magna. The sequence goes on from NC_059182.1 coordinate 7,945,107, forward strand.
AAAAATTTACAGTGTATTAATTCTACGTAATAATCGAGCATCAAATACTAGATGAGAAATGAGAAACAACGGTTGTATAAGTCGGCCGGGAAGGAAGTTTTACTAAGCTCGTTGCAACTCTCACAAGTATCGAAATGGCTCTACAAAGCAATGGCACGCCAGTCTCTGCTTCGCTTCGGATCACCGTGCTGGCACTGCTTTTTTCACTCTTTTTGAATCAAATTTCGTTAGCCACAGCGATACCCACTTTGATTTTCGAAGACAATTTCGACATTTTTAACACGTCAACTTGGCAGCATTTGATCACTGCCTGGCGTGGCAACCAAAGTCAATTCCAGTAGTACTACACGAACCGCACTGAAAATAAGTATGTATTGAACTTTCAACACATCAACCGTTGTGCGTATTGTATGTTAAAGAAATGTCATTATTATTTTTTATATCAAAGTTATGTTAAAGACGGAAAGTCCAAGATGAAAGTACAAAGGATTACGAGTTGACGTTTAAGTCTGTAGCACATGGTAAGGGGGACATCATCACGATACGAAAGGAACTTTGCTGAAAATCCCCAGAAATTAGAAATTTCCTATCGAAAGGAGGATTGTGTGAGTTCCTAATAGAAAGTGTCGCCTTGTTCCCTGGTCGTTGGACGCACGTGGGGGGAAATTCCCCAATTAAGCACAAAACTGCTCTCTAAGAAATATGTCGGAAAAATATTTCGAGATTGTATCTCGGTATATTTTTGCCGATTTTGACCGAAATTTTTGTCGGTTTTTCCGGAATTTTTAGCGCCAAAACCACCACAGCCATGGTTTTCTTAGACCAAGGCTAAAATCGGACAACGAATCGCGGTATTTGTTTGGAGGTAGAGACGCTAATGAGTTTCCTTGGCGGGGTACGAACGCCATAACAAAGATATTAAAGTAAAAGTACCGCCAAGGCCTTATATTGAAAAAATTTGTGTTCTGATTTTTGTTAAGGGTACATGGGCAATAAGTCAGTTATATGTAGCTACCCACGTCAATCTAACGTTTAGAAGTTCAGTTAAAATAGAGTTATTGGTTATCATCATGTTTAATTGTCCCGTGTGTAAGAAAAATGTGGAAGGTGATTCGCGTTTAGATGTTGGGAGACATATGCGAATGCATATTAGTACGCTTGATTTTCCAGTGGCTTTCCCAATATAGTGTTGCCAACAGAGATGTCATTCCATTTACTCTTCTTTGGATGCGTTTGTGAAACATATGGATAAAAAGCATAGCAGACAATATAGCAATATTGCTCCCATAGCTAATGACTGCGATAACCTTGACGGCTACGTCCCCGAAGGGGATAATGAAGACAATGAAATGCTAGAAATGCCGCATCTAAGTGACATCGCATCAGATAAATATTATAGCAATGAGGCTATGAAATTAATATTATGTTTAGTCAGTAAAAGCTCGATGACATTTAAGTGCGTGACTGAAGTGCTTGCGATTTTTGATAATTACATGCAATCTACACTTGCCAACATACACAACAAATTAGAAAAAATTGAAAATGCCTATCATATCCCTACTTTGTCCGTTGTACTAGAGGAAATCCACAAATCAAGACAATGCATTTCCTCACTTAACACCAAGTACAAAATTAAGAATTCACTTACCCAACACAATTTGTTTATTAATCCCATAGAGATTGTGCTAGGTGAGAGAGAGGAAGTGCGTTCGCAGAATGGGGCCTTAATCAATAATGTAACTGTTAAAGATAAAGCTTACTACATTCCCATTCACAGTATTATAAAAAATTTGTTTTCTGACGAAAAGTTTGCAACACATATTTTCAATGAAAAATTGTTTTACAAAACAGCTGACGGAGTATATTCAAATTATTGTGATTCTAGCAAGTTCAAGCAACACGGTCTGTTTTCTGACAAAACCAAAATTTGTTTGAGAATTCAATTGTTTTATGATAGCATGGGAACAACAAATCCTCTTCGTGGCCATGCATCTATTCACAGTGTTGGTGTATTCTATATTACTTTTGAAAATTTAAATGACAAGTATAGCTGTATTTTCAAAAAGTACATCTCATTGCCATGATAAATACTTAAGATCTCAAAACGTATGGATTTGATATTTAATTAAGAAAAATTACGGATGACATTAAAATTCTAGAAAGTATGGGAATTTCTGTTGAAATAAAAAATAAGGGAAGAGTGCAAATATTTGGATCGATAAGTCAATTTTGTGGGGATAGTCCCGCAACAAATGAAGTATTTGGACTGGTGGAAAATTTCATTAGGACGGAATACTGTTGCTCGATTTGTCACGGTAATATCTAAGAAAGAAGTACATACTTCTTGGAATCCGCATTTCTCGTGCGTAACAAAGAGTTACACCAGAACGACTTACAAATGCTTCATTCTGATGAAATATTACTTAATTCATGTTAGAGGTGTGAAAGAAAACAGTGTCTTGAATGAACTGAAATTTTTCCACACGTCAACAAATCGTAACGCTGACAGCATGCACTTACTGCCTGAGGGGATTTTACTGCTTATGTCTGGGAATATATTACACAAGTTTATTACTATCCGGAAAGTTATGCCTCTTATAGATTTAAATAGAAAAATTCGATGGGTTCTTGCTTGCTTAAAAGTAGACAAAGGTAATACGCCCCCTGAACTAAATAGTCTCAAGCCGCCGGGGAAAGGGTTATCACCTAATCTTACCGCAAACGAAATGCTTTGTCTTTTTAGATATTTACCTGTAATGCTTGGGCCATTCATCCCTATGGGCGATAAGCATGGGGCTCTGTTTGTTCAGTTATAAATGCTTGTTGATATCGCGTATGCTCCTAAACTTACAGACATTATGTTAGATTACTTTGAAGAACTTTATGAGGATCATATGCTATTGTATAAGAAACTTTATCCGGAAATCGCGGTTAAACCCAAGCAGCACTTTTTGGTGCATTTCAAAACAATTGTTAAAGAAAATGGACCTATGCGTAATCTTTCTTGTTTCAAATATGAATTACGAAATGGATTTTTCAAACGTTTGAGCCATGTCGTTTGTAATTTCAAAAATATAAGCAAAACCTTGACAACTCGAAATCAATATACGACGCTTGCTCACTCTATTTTTGGAGATATTCTACGGGATGAGTTTATTTTTTCTGGTCTGCAAAAAACATGCGTTTTACATTCAATAGAATCACCAGAAATCGTATCCCAAAAACTGAAAATACCTTTAACAACGATTGTTGACATTGGAAAACGTTGATTATTTTGGTGTAACTTATTTAGTAGGAAATGTAGTCGTTATAGTTAAATATTATTTTGAATTACAATTTGGTGAAGTAAAGTCTATTATTCGTGAAAAAAACCAATGTGTTTTATTAATCAAAAAATTTGAAATCGTGGGTTTTAATTCAGATTTGCACGTATTTCAAGTTAAAAGACCAACAACTACTGAACTTATTTGCATTGATTTCACTGAACTTTTTGATTACCATCCTTTGGACCTCCATTATAGTATTTCTGACGGCAACTTTTACGTCAAATCAAAATACCATATCATTTAAAAACAACCGCTTGAAAATTTATTTAAATCCACTTTATGTCTCATAGTAATTTGAATATTACTCCTAAATCATACGTTAGGTTCGTCTTTGAAATTTCAAAAGAAAAACGCCCCCTTTTTTTCATGCAGATAGCGCGTTTTATAAAGGAACGCTTTTTGTTTAGTAAAAAAAAAAATTTACGAGAAGGTAAATTGAAAATACTTGCGGGCAAAATAACAAAGTGGGAATACGTTCTACCTCTTTTTTCTTTTATTTTCTTTATTATTAAGCAGTTAAAAAAGAAATATGTTTTGTACAAGGAGTACGCTGAAATAATTCACTTGCAACTCAGATTTTTATTACTTCAAAATATTTTTCAATTGGAAATTAAGTTGGTTTGTTCATGAAACTCCCATAAAAACCGATGTTAAAAGTACCCCATTCAGGTAAAACGTTGCCATTTCTAAAATATAATTTTAGATGAAGCTTTTTTTTGGTGGGGGGGTAGGGGTGGTGGGAGCTGCAGCCGTTTCATAACTCCTAATTCTTTTTCCACGAAACCTTATTAGTGCGTTGGTGTCTGTCGTGGCCTATCAATTTCTCTTTACAAAAGTGAGTTTGATAGCAAACAAATGTGACTATTAAAGACAAATAAATAGTGAATATCAACAAAAAATTCAGACAAAGAAAAAACAGTGGAGTGAAAATTAAATATACGCAATTCCTCTGTGTAAAATAGTGATAAAAGATACGGGACAAACTGGTATATTCAACGAAGAAACGCTGCTAGAGTTGAAAGCTAAAGGTGAGTAATCATTTAATACTGTTTTTACATATACCTTGTTTTAAAATCATTTGTAACTAATAAGAGCATTGGCTTAGGGGAAGCGTGTCTGACTGCTTACAAAAAGGTCTAAGGTTAGAATCCTTATTCAAGTTTTTTTTTTTTTTTTTTTAGTTTCTTAAAGATTCCTGGCTTCTATCGATCGTCTAGAACTACACTTTCATGAATTTCCCGTTGTGACGTAAGAAGATTTTTTGTCCCTGTGTTCCATTTCTGGTACTATAACATTAACCGTAACTATCCTAGAAGGCCGTGAACGCAACGATAATTATGGAAGCCTACCAGATTTCACCAACGAATCAGATTCAGAGCTAACAATGTCTGGGACTGGGGTCGATATATCTTCGAAGGTATCTGTATTTTAGATTATCCCATGCATTTTGTGTGCACTAATTTTTTTATTACTAGGATTATTACCCTATTCGTGACATCATTCGAGAAAACGGGTAGGATAAAAGCCGCGTAGATGCTTTATTATGCCGCTTAGATACCAAGGACGCGGAACTCAGTAAAAAAGATCGTTCTGCTATTAATATTGCAGTCAGAAAATGGCTTTACAAGCATAAGGGGATGTAAGTGGGGTTTTTGTATACAGATTTTATTTTCATGTTTTTAATTTGATAAACATTATTAACAGGAATGGCATGCCCAAGCCCGCTGAATTTGACATCTTTTTACTGGTAAGGACTATTTTTTTTTCTTTTTTCCTCTATCAGAAGAGAAAGTGCTATAAAAGTTATCTTAACATGAAAAAATTGTAGGAGTTACACCCAGGGCGCTAAAGTATCGTTCACATGATTTGGTACACCACTTTTCTCCTCATAAACGCCATGTAAATACCGGCGTTTCCCAAAATTTAAATAAAATACTTCAAAACATCCTTAAATTATTTTTTTAAAGCTGAACGACGCGTTTTTCTTTACTCTATTAGAATATAGCGCATGTTTTTGAATTATTTTAACTAAAAAAGTGCTACCCTATACCCCAAAGTTGTTACACTCAAATGTTTTACAGAGAAAATTAAGATTTGTGCTTGCGCCACCAGGGGCACTGGGATCAATTTCAAGTGCCTCAACTTATTCCAAGAAAGAACTACAAAGTCACTAGATACTCTTATGTATGTGTGAAACATTTTGCTGATGAAGACATTGACAAGGGTAAAAAAATTGTTGTAGGAGGAAAAGAAGATTTGATACCGTATACTAAGTGGGTTTTGAAGAAAGGTGCTGTTTCTAAACTATTTCTAAGTAAGTATTGTACTAGCTCCCTATTAAGTTGTTCTAACTGTATTACAAATTCATTTATTGCATTTCTGATCACAGAAGGCCCAGCAGAAAAAAAGCCCTGCAACGAAAGCTTAAACTACTCCACACCTTTTAACAATAAGAGGAAGGTATCTGTTAACAGTAAAGAAAACCTTAGTCTTCCAAAAAAAAAGCGGGAGGGGGTGGGGTGAAATTGAATTTTGAGAAAGTCTAACTATTGATGGTGCAAGCAAACAGCATTGCACAAATAAAGAAATCACAGATCGAGATATTTCGGATTGCATGATGACTGATGCTGTAACAGAAGAAGCATCTCTACAGACTAACCTACTAATTGGAGAAATTTTGGATAGCAATCCACCTGCGGCTGAAATGTTATCGGTACACCAATGCAGGGAAAGTAAAGAAGCCAATCAAGACATGTCAGATTTGATTGAACCTACAGACTTCAATGCAAAAGTAAATGTACAAAATTCGGATGCATCCAATTTACAAAGAGAAAAAGATTGCCTTAAAGAGGTTATAAATTGGGAAAAGGAACTATCCGAATTTGATTACCCTTTGAATTGGAATTATAACAAAGATTTGACGGAGGAAAATGAATTTCATATATACAAGTTAGCAAAGAACGACGGAAAACTGGGCGTGCAAAAAAAACACCGTTTTGAAAAGCGACAGCATTGACTACGAAGTAAACGGAGTGCAAGTGCCAAAAAACACTTTTATTATTTTACCAACGATCCCTACTTCAGTAGACATAGTAAAAAATTCAATAGCAGTTGTTGATGAACTTGACATTTGCTGTGGTGTAAGTTTACAGAAATTTGCAGAATGCAATGAACAACAGAAGTGGCAGTTAACGAACAGTACTAAAGGTTTTGAACACAAAGGAGTGTGGAGATCGTACAATTGCACTATGCTTTTAGAACCTCGTCCACTTAAGTATCCAACTGAGAAGAAAATAAACTCTTGCTTAGAATGTCGTCTTTTTAGAGATGGCTTAAACAAAAAGATTTGGAACTTCAATCAGACCAAAGTGGGAAACAAATTGTATAAATGTCGGGTACTAAGAGCAAAGGCGGTAAGAACTTGTCATCGGAAATCCGCAATGTTGAAGGTAAGGAAAATTGTAAAAAAGAATTGCAACACTAATCTAAAACACGTTTAATTTATGTTACATAACATATAGAAGGTCAAAATAGAACTCAATACCCTACGGACACAGCTGTCGCAGCCTACAGAGGAAAAGTTTATAGAATTTATCGAAACTCTCCAACCTCAGGTTATATTGGAATAACGTCTAATATATACATAACATCTTTTGTGTTTATGTCATGACAATTCGTAGTAATCTATTTGCTTTGCGCGTAAGACCTTTCCTTTATTTTTTCTATATTTCTCTCATTTCAAAAATAGCACGTAATACTTTTTTCTGAATTACTAATTTGATTTCTGGCTACATATAACATTTTCATGACATTCATACGATTGTATAAGTCTTTATTAGACTATTACACTTGATGTTTTTGCTGTATTCTGTTAAATATCGGAATAAACAATTTTTTGTTTTACATTAAAATACAGGCACAAGTTTTACTAAAAGCAATTCTTAGGAAATCCGCATGTAAAGATGTAAGAGGAATCCGTTATGACACGGAGTGGATTTTTAATTGCCTGTTGTTGAGAATTAAAAGCCCAAAAGCATATGATCATCTACGTGGTGACGGGAAAAATGGAATGCAGCCCTTGCCAAGTCGCAATACCATTAATAGTTTAATTAGAGAAATCCCTGGAACATATGGTCTAAATGATTTCTCAATTGAATCTATTGGAAGGAATATGAGTGGCAAACCTGAAAACTTGAGAAGAGGATCGTTAGTGTGGGATAAAATGTCTGTTAAAAAGTCGCTCCAGTTCAACAAACAAAGAATGAAATTCGATGGATTAGTAGATTATAGAGACATCAACATCAAGCACAAAAGCGAGAAACTTGCTGACCATGCCCTCGTCCTAATGTTTCGGCCATACAGAGAAAAGTGGGTTCAGCCGATTGGTGTGTACGCGACAAGCGGAGCAGCTAGTGCTGAAGTGATTCAATCTCTCGTGTTAAAGGCTATTATGGCATTGGAAAAAACAAATCGATAGTAAGTAATGTAGTTTGCGATGGGCATCAAACAAACAAAGGGGTTCACAAGTTATGTAATGTCAGTGGTGAAATGGGAGAAGTAAGCAATTTCATGATGCATCCATCTAAACCAAATCACCAAATCTATTTTCTATTTGACGTTCCACACATCATGAAATGTATAAGAAATCACATCTTCAAACGTGAATAAGTTCAGGTAATTAATTCAACAAATTAAATTCATTGAGTACATATACTGATGTCACATATTAGTTTTGTGGCGAGAATGTTGATTTTAAACATTTCAAAAATCGGTTTTTGGTTGACGAGCGGAACCCATTAAGGATGTGTCATAAATTAAAACATGCCCATATATTCTTAAATTCATGGTAGAAAATGACTGTGAAATTCACCACTCGGGAACCAATAGACTCAATCATTAACGTAATCATTTGTAATAACATAATTTTTAATTTCCTTTTATTATAGCTGTTTTCGGAAAGTACCGCAAGAGGATTTGAGTACTACAGAGAAGATCTTGGATTGGAAGAATTCAAAAACACTGAACCAACAGAGGCAGTGATGAGACTTCTAAATAACGCGTTTGATGTTATGAATGGGCGCCACATACAAGAATCTATTGGTAAGGAAAACTGGGAATCGAAATGCAAGGTATGGTTATATACACCCAAAACTTCCACGGTTCTTTTTTTTAATGAATATCATATTTAATTCATTTTTAGATACTCAATGAACTTCTTGAAGCGATCGATATGTCTGAACATATGTCTAAGGAAGCCAATCTAATACCGTTTGTTTCGCAGACCACTATAGAAGCTCTCAGATTGACACTGACTAGTATAATTGATCTCACAAATGATCTCTTCGACGACAATTAGGGTAAAAGAGCGAATTAGGACACCGGCCCGGTTCCTGCTAATTTGGGACAAAGGATACAATTTTTTTCATTTCACGAATAAAATTCCGATGGAGGGTCTACTGAAATATCTAATAGGCGAATTATAAACTAAAATGAATTAGTAAAACTGAAATTAATAAAATGCAATTCGTCCAAAGGACAAATTATAAGTCATAATATTACCCGAGAAAACGGTAATTGAAATCTTAACGTTTTGCTTACGGGCGAAAAACCTGGGAGTGTACTATCTGTTAGCAGATACTTAGAGGGCAACAGATATATCTAAGGTAATATTAAACAAACCCTTTTACTAATAATATCAAAAGAAAGATAATTAAAAGTTCTACCAATTAAGTGTAAGTCTGTCCCATAGAATACTATTTTTATTTCAATATGCGGAAAAAGAAAAAACCCCTATTCCTGCTAATTTGGGAGAGCCGACGCTAATTTGGGACACCGATTTTTTCAAAAAACGTAAAAAAAATTTTTTTTCCGATATATTTATATCAATCGACGCAGAATTAAAAATGAAATCGATTGATATGTAATGTTTTCATGCTTCTGTGCATCCTTTTGACCAAAATAATGAAAAAATATTTTTGTGACTTAGATTCAAATCTGGCTTCATCATCGAAACTTCAAAAAATTTAAAGCCATCTCCTTTTACCTTTTTTTTCGTAACTTCAAAGCTAATAAACTTGACATAATTTTAAAGACATTTTAGTAATTTTTTCCATCTTATGAGCTACGTAAACGACATTTATTTTTGAACATGATGTTTTTTATCGAAACACATATTTATTTGTAGATTTTTCTGAAATCTCCGTCCTTTTTCACGTTTTCCATGTCGCCTTAACTCGGCGTAATAGGAATTTACTTATAAGTCTTAATGTTTAAGTAAAAATATTTATTAAAAATGCTTTTTTAATCCCGTCTTTTCCCCATATGATTGCGGGTTAAGCAAACGCGCTAATTTAGGACCCACTTTTCGGAGTGCATTGGATGGCAAAAATTTTTTTTGTAGAGCTGCCAAGTTAGCACTGGGGATGAGTGCTTGGCTCTTGAGACGAAAGGGTTCTGGTTCAAGCATTAGAATTGGTTGAATAACATAAATGTTTCATTAATTGTTTTCTTTGTTGTGCAACAGTCCGTCTTCTAAAGTCCGATAATATCCCGTACAACAAGATTTTTTACTGCATTTTGCGGTTTCATTGAAAAATGGTCTAAATATACACATCTTTTTAAAAAGAGATGGGTAGCTCAGAGGTAAAGCACTAGCCTCTTGTTCGTAAGAATCGTGTTTCGAACCTGGAAGCCGATACCAAAAATTAATTTTTTCGACAAATTCCTCAACCTTGTAGAGGCAACTATAAGGAATATATTACTCCCAATATTTTTTTATATTGCGTTAGTTTTAGGTGTGTTAGACGATTGAATGTTATCTCCAAAAATGTGATGTAAGCCACATTTTAGGAAAAAAATGAAAAATAAGAAAACCCCAATATGTTTTGAACCATCATACTTTAGATTGCAACTCCGTCGTCTTGCGACTAAGCCACCATTCACGAAATCTGTTGCAAAAATGTAACGTGTCATGTAATATGTAGTCTGCTGTCCCAAATTAGCGTCACGAGGGCAAATGTAAAAAACATGAGAATTCCATTCGCAGGTTAGACGGGTATTGTCCCATAATTTCAGTGAAACATTTATCAGTTCTGTTAAAGATTCTGGAACGAATCTATAAATCAAAAAAAAATTTAAAAAAAAATCGTGTTGGTTTACGTGTTATTTGACGATTCAAAAATACCTTACAAAAGTGATTTAAAAAAAATATAGAAAATATAATTCGTAACTGAAATCTAGATAGGCCACGAAAGAATGCTGAGTTGCCAGGTCTGGAAAAGGTCGAAAATCTCGATTAGGGACAACATGTCTGAAATTATCACAGCCCGGTTATGGAGCTTCATTTTCTATTAAATAATACAAAGTGAAAGAACAGGTTATTTTAGTCTTTAATATTTTTAAAGGATTTGTCATCATTCTGGCAAGTTACTTATTTTTTTCTGACTTCACTGGACATCTTAATTATTTTATATTAATTATTTTATCGGGTTGTTTACATAGGATCCTATAACTAAACCAGTTTCTGTCTGACAGGCTGGCAGTCGATTTTTAATATTTGAAAATGCCTGCCTGTTTCATTCGTGGGTGCAAGAACAGAACTGTGAAATCAATTGATAACTGTGTTCAATATTTCAGTTTTCCAGACACTAGTGTGAGATATTCAAAAAAAGTAAATGATCAAAAGTTAAAAAGAAGGTTGGCTTGGCTGAAGAATGCTGATAAAAAAAACGCCGATAACTTAAGGAACCGTAAAATTTGTGGTGCACATTTCTATGGAGGTATTGATATTTCCACTCAAATTAACTCATAGTTTGCAGAGTTGAAACTAGCTCACCGAAACGTGAGCTTAGCTCAAGCTCTCCGCTCACGGCCTAAAAGTGAGCGGAGCTCAAGCTCAAGCTCACACAAAAAAAGTTGAGCTTCGCTCAAGCTCACGTTCGCTCAAGCTCATTTCCAAGTTCATTTTATTAATAGATTACCTTTGACAACTGACAATCAAAACAGTGTATTTTTTTCAGATTTGCTTTCATGAGAAAGCGGTCAATGCTCAATGGTCTAACATTGAATGAGAATGACAAATCTGCCAGAATCATGCCCATCGCTGCCAGAATCATTATTCTCTACATTTACAGTTTCACAATCAACTTGATCATCACCACCTACAGCACCCACATGACTTTGACTTTGTAAACTTGTAGAAGCTGTTCGCTTTTTTGACGCCATTTCTCATTGGTCTCTACTCTCTAAAGAGTTTAAGACTTTCAGTTTCAGATTTCCTGGTTTTAATTTGAACAAAAATTAGTGTGAATTAAGCAATTAACTACAGAAAACCAATATTTAAGACACAACTCACAAGTTCATGTTTTTATTTGTTCAGTTCAATCACTAAGCTGTAACTGTAAGCATAAGCAACTAGTATAGGCTAGGCTATTAGCAAGTAGCACAGACAGCTTTCCACCTCCAAACGTGGAGATTTGTCTCATTTCGGCAACCACTTTCAATTTTGGCCGCTAGATGGCGCCACAAGCATGAGCTTCCGCTCATGAGGCAAGAGCTCAAGCTCAAGCTCACACTTTTTCAAAAAGAGCGAAGCTCAAGCTCAAAGCTCACAAAATGAGTGAGCTTTTGAGCTAAAGCTCAAGCTCTCGTGAAGCTCGTTTCAACTCTGATAGTTTGTGACATGGTTAATAATATTTCTGTCCAATGTAGGTAAACCATGTTCTGACTTATATGAAGAGACACATCCTGACTGGGCTATTTTGTATGGCATTACACAAAATTAGTAACTTAAATACAACTGTACCTCTACAGATGACTCATGGTTCACATTGATAATCTGTGGCACAACCTTCTCAGCATCTCTCTTCTTTATTCTATGGTATCGAGAAAAATTGTTGTGACAATTGCTCACTTTTGGGAAAATGGTGGGAGCCCAGTCAGGATGTGTCTCTTTATATAAGTCAGAACATGGTTTACCTACATTGGACAGAAATATTATTAACCTAATTTGTCCCTAATCGAGATTTTCGACCTTTTCCAGACCTGGCAACTCAGCATCCTTTCGTGGTCTATAGTATAGAACCATCGACCATCATATTGGCAGTCAAACGTCTTACGACTATGCCATGGTTGCCAAAAAATAATAATAAACTATAACATGTATACATGTCATTTAGTATGTGGTCTACTGTCCCAAATTAGCGTCATGGGAGCTTATGTAAAAAACAGTAGAATTACAACCACAAGTTAAATAATTTTGTTCACATGACTTTAGTAAAAAAATCAATAATATTGTAAAGGAAACTGAAACGAATCTATTTATCCCAAACACTTGCTGTTATTGTGTCAGTTTAAGGAGTCTTTAATGATTAAAAAATTTCTCAAAAAATGTGATAAAAATCTAGAATAAAAAAAAAAGCCTCAGAGATTGTCCCTAAACAGTTTTGAACCAACAACCAACGAGTTTGCAATCCAACGCCTTACGACTGCGCCACAACTAATGTGTTTTACAAAATGTATCTTAAAACAATGAAGAGTCATTAAGTGTACAGTTTGCTGTCCCAAATTAGCGTCATGGGAGCTTATGTAAAAAACATTGCAATTGCAAACACTAATTAAATAATTTTTCTCGCATGATTTTAGTAAAATAATCAATAATATTGTAGAGGAAACTTAAGCGAATCTATTTATCACAAACACTTGCTGTTATTGTGTCATTTTAGGAAGTATTTGATGATTAAAAAATATCTCTAAATATGTGGGGAAAAATCTAGAATCAAGAAAAAGACTTAAGAGATAGTCCGTAAGAAGTTTTCAACCTTGAACCACCGAGTTTGCAAACCAAGACCTTACGACTACGCCACAGTTGCTGATACACAGCAAACGTAACTTAAAATAATAACTAACCATTTTTGTACAGTTTGCTGTCCCAAATTAGCGTCATGGGAGTTTATGTAAAAAACATTACAATTGCAAACACAAAATAAGTAATTTTTCTCGCATGATTTTATTTAAAAAATCGATAATATTGTAGAGGAAACTGAACGAATCTATTCATCACAAACACTAGCTGTTATTGTGTCAGTTTAAGGAGTCTTTGATGATTAAAAAATATCTCTTAATATGTGAAAAAAAAATTCTAGAATCAAGAAAAAGACCTAAGGGATAGTCTGTAAGCAGTTTTGAACCTCCAGACAACGAGTTTGCAAGCGAACGCCTTACGACTATTCCACAGATGCTGTTAATTAGCAAACATAACTTAAAATAACGACGAGCCATTTAGTGTACAGTTGGCTGTTCCAAATTAGCGTCATGGAAGTTGATGTAAAAAAATTATGAGAACTGCAATTGCAGATTACATGAATATTGTTAGCTGGCTTTGGTTATGAATTCTTCCGATTGATAAATGGATTTTAAGACCACCCGGCGATGTCAATATTACTTGGAACAAATTTAGTTTTAAATGATTTTGGTGAAGTAACAATGTGTGGCAAAAAAAAATTAGAAATCCTTATGGTTAATAAAAAGTTAGTTAAAAATTTATATACTCAATAATATTCTATCACTAATCAGATTTGAATCAACGACTGTAGAATTCACAGACTAATGCTCTACCACTGTGTCACTGCCATACGAACACAATGTATGTACAACCATGGACTACTACATCTAGAGGACGAGACTCTTCGAGGTTTCCTATGTCGGCCATGTAATTTTTTTTACATCAGCAGTGAAAAAAGCACAAAAAATTATTAGTTGACTTAATAAATGTTCCTATACTTGTAATTAATAGTTTTCTAGATATTTGTAATTTCCTTACAGGAGAAAGGGAAGAAAGTCCGTTTCACCGGTGCTACCTAGCGGCCAAGTTCCAGAAGCTCTTACAACTAAACGTCTGCGACCGGCAAAATTTGAAACATTTTTTGAAAATCTTTTGTCTCTGTTTTCAACCTATTTACATAATTTTCTAACGTTGGGAAACATACATATAAAAAACAGTTTTTCTTTTCATTTTGTTTTCCTTTTTCTGACGGAAATGTTTTCATCCTTTTCCTTGCGCTATGGTCAACTTGCTCACCCCCCACCCTTTATAACTAAATGTCAGTTAATAAAAGAAAAAGCTTCCAAATCTGTCACACACAAAACGTTTCTAGAATAGCAGTCGAACCTTTGTATTGTTTTGTTTGTTTTGACAAGGACTTGGTAACTAGAACTTACATTAGTCGCTAGGGGGCACCGGTGAAACGACTTTCTTCCCGTTCTCCTAATACTAAAACTTAAATATCTATTTCATTTCAAAGATTTTCTAAAATCCATTTGCATAATTGTAACCGCCTTTTAAAGCTCTATCGATTGATGTGTTTTATATATTTCCCCGTGAAATTGACCCAACCGACGGGCTTTAACACGGCGAGATAGGAAAAGAGTCCCGTCCTCTAGATGTAGTAGTCCATGCCCTATTTGACTTGTTTTGTCTTTTGTGCAATTCATTATAGTTTTTTTTTTTCACTTGCCCAACCTTTTTAAAGTTTAAGCTTGGCCATATCATTGAAAATGGGTGTTTTGAATTAAATAAAACCGCTTGAAAAGCACCTACCCGAGTAATGATCGATCAGCAATTTTTAAGGTAGATAGGTCGGTGCGGTTTAACGTGTGCGGAAAATTACGGTATTTTGGGCAATACTAGAAATAACGAAAATTCAAAGAATTTACGGAAAACGCGGAAAGAGAAAAAAAAGGAAATACAGAAAAATTTCTTTAAGTTCACAATTTAAGTTCCACAAATAAAATTCCACAGTTCTCCTCATACCTGACGCGGAATGCTAGAGGTGGAATTTTCCCTGAATTTTTTCAAATCCTTTATAGTGGCAACGGCAACTGGAAAAAAACATGTTGGAAGTTTCGCGACAATGTCACGGTTTAATATTTTAAAAAAATTACTTAAACATTTTACAATTAAATTTTGTTTAATGAACTATGTATAGGCATTGCGTCTACATATGATTCAGATTTTTTGAAATCAAACAAAATATTTTAACAATTAATTAAAGTACTTTTAAGTAGTTATTCCCATAAGAGACCATGTAAAAGTCGCCTACATACTTACACACACTGCCAGCGTTGGAAATTTAGGCTATTCCAGTTTTCGTCTGATTTTTGCAGACGAGGGCTCTGGGAGTACGCCTACCATGAACTCCTATATCTTGGTTAGGCTGTCAGGATTCTACGGTATTTTTTTTAAATTTTGGTTTTGTTTTAAATTTAAATGAAAATTGGCAATACGTTTTTTAGCACATAGCTACAATTGATTTTCATTACTATTTTATTCTTCGTTTTATTTTATTTTATTTTTATTGTCACCTTTTTCCAATAACAACGTCAATGACTATACCTGTCATTTATTTTTTATCGTTCTTCGGTGCAAATTTATCATGTCATTGTGTAATCAAATACAATTTATTATTCGAATTCGAAATAAATATAATGTCAAGAAAGTTGAATTGATGAACTGGTAAAACATCCACAAATTCTCTGGACCCATCGTGTTACCCAAAACAACAATCTGGCCTTCAGTTAACAATTATTGGAACTGCTCATCCGTTAGGGTCTAATTCAATTCAAAGAGTAAATTTTAGTTCATGCATTTTATTATATAACGTAGTAACAAACCTTGATTGCAACCACAACAGCCTTGAATTCACCCTTTTGAGTCGCCCTTCGATGCGGTGATCAGGCTCTTCATGTAGACTGACTCCAAAACTATTCTTGTCGGTGTCCAGCTTGAGAGCACGGACATTCAACTCTTCCTGAATGTATAGTTCCATAGTCCACAATTCATCCAACGATTCTTGCTCACGGAGGATAACAATCACTTCCGGCAAAGTGTACTGCGAATTATTTGAACGACAAACAATAACGGAGTCATGCTTCGATGCGGTGATCAGGCTCTGCACCTAGACGGACTCCAAAACTGTTCTTTTTGTGTTGGGCAAAGCCTCTTTCTCTCTCCCAAAATCCATCATATTTTGCAAAAATTTATACACTAGGTTGAGATTGTCGGGAAAACTTAAATCACAAATATAATACACAGCAAACAAAATTGCATCTGATTCAGCAGCCGACGGAGTATTATTTTGATTGGGATAAGATCCGCTTTGATGTTACGGCGATTTCCAATAGTAATTAATCCGGGTTGGATCATTCCGTCAGATTCACATTGTTGCAAAGCTTCAGATAGGTTAGTTCCATCCTAAGGCCATAAAGGCAAATTTTTTATTTCTTATCAGTTAATTCTATTTCAATTTTGACTTACCGGGAATCGGTAAACAAGTGTTTGAGAAATATTTTTAACATTCGGAAGTGACGAATCTTTCGAGTACCTAGATGGGCGAGGTGGGAAAAGAATGGGAAGAGATAAGAATATGACAAGTGTCCTGTCGTTTGCCGAATCTAAAATTGTACGAAATTGATGTAAATAAATAGATGTACAGTATGTTTATATTATTTATTTTATGTTTACCAAGTGCGAGCAGGGGATTCTCATAAGAATCTAGTAGATCCATCGTAAGCTCTCTAAACCCAGGCAAAAATCCGACACAATTAAATGCATGTTTTAATATTGTGTTTATATTGGCACACTTAAGGACGATATAAATTATGTATTGAATCATACTAAAGTCTAAAATATAATTTTTAGATAAAAAGAATAATGAATTGTGTCCCACTTGTGGTATACTAGCATAAGTAAAATAATAAATTGAAACATGGAAAAATTGTTCTCAATGCGTATCGAACTACGGAACTATATATCGGTAGCCGTACGTGCTACCAACTGTGCCACCTTCGATAGTAATTGACTCAAGAAATATCTATCCAAATTCGATTCAAGTGCTTTAGGTGATAGAAAAATTTTGGAGATTTTTTTAATATTTGGAAACATTTGATTTTACGTGATAGAATTTGGTTTTCGAACATCAACGATTCATAAAAATTGATTTTGTGAAATTTATAATGATAACTTAACTTAATTGAATTAACATAATAATTTGAAACAGATCAATCGACATTATAAAGTTAAACTTTCGTATTTATGCGGATACTTGGAATAGAAGTGGCTAAACAAAATAAAAATACCCTGAAAAATTGGTTCTTCCCAACTTTCCAAGTCCATAAAATATTCGGGGTATAATCTCGTTTATTCGGTTCAGGCGTTCACAAGTCCAAAAAAATTATGGGATATTATTTGATAATATAATGAATGGTATAAACACCCCCAAAAATTTGGGAAAATGTAAAAAATTTGCTTTTTCTTATTATTCCTGGGTTGCTAACCCCGAAAGAATTATATCCTTTTTAACAGTCATATAATAATTTTCCAAAATTTTACGCACTAATCACATCTATGCACTATGTTAACTTTTGTTTCATCGGTGTGAAACACGATCTATTGAAAACTATAATATAACTCATAATAATTGACTTCTAATAATATATACATTAAGCAATAATTGCCTCCGCCTTGTATCAAACTGCATAATATTACTTTTTTATCACATTTTATTACCAGTTTGTAAAGTAACAAATAATTAATTTTGATAGTATGCGATTTATTGAAAACTAGCATAATTAATTGCTTCTGTTTTATTAGCATGTATTAAATTGCATATTGTTACTTTATGATCATACTTAATACAAACTAGTATGATAAAATCAGGCTAATATATCATTAATTATACTAGTATGCGATTCATTGTAAACTTGTACAATTAATTGTCTCAGATTTTTGGCTGGGAACGGTTCAAGAAATTCTCCGTGTTTTTTTTATATCTCCATTGCCAAAGTTTTTTCAATTATTTTCATCTTTCCGTAAATTCGTTTGTTTGCCACCCTTCAACAAATCTCAGATCACAATCAACCTATTTACAATCAGAAAAACTTAAATATATTGTACATAAACACCAGGGATCGGCCCGATAATTGAAACCCGGCTTACTACCGGAAGGTACTGGTGGTAAGTTGAACAAAACGGCTGAAAAAAGTGTATGTGCTGTTCCAGTACCATGGTATAAGAGCTTAATGGTTGAGACACTCCTATCCCTGAAAAGTGTTGTCATTTTCAGGAATGTAGTTGGCGCTGCTAAACAACGTAGTCGAGATTGTTAGGGAGGTATAGGAAAAAAACATGTTTTTCGATTTTTTGTTGTTGTAATGTTTTCATAGCTACCAAAATTTTTATTCCCATAGAAAATAGCTTTATATGTATTGTTCATTTTTCAGAAATGAATCAAAATTAATATGTAAAAAGTTATGAATTTTGAAAAATCGCTACTTTTACCAACGGGGTTTTGAACATTTTTGGCGCATATATAAGGGAAGCTGGGTTGGGCAATTTTCCCCATAATCCCGCCAAATGGTTGCTGATTAGCATTTCTCATAGTTTATTTTCCTTTTCATTTGGTGTTTTCTTTATTCCGTAGTTTATTTGTTAAATAATAAGACAAGAAATGTAGCAATAGAGATTGTTTTATTGACTGAAAGATCAAAAACTTTGAAACGAGAATGCAAATACATAGTGTTCTCAAGCTGACCATCGACAAGAACAGTTTTGGAGTCCGTCTAGGTGCAGAGCCTGATCACCGCATCGAAGCATGACTCAGTTATTGATTGTCGTTCAAATAATTCGCAGTACACTTTGCCGGAAGTGATTGTTATCCTCCGTGAGCAAGAATCGTTGGATGAATTGTGGACTATGGACCTATACATTCAGGAAGAGTTGAATGTCCGTGCTCTCAAGTTGGACACCGACAAGAATAGTTTTGGAGTCAGTCTACATGAAGAGCCTGATCACCGCATCGAAGGGCGACTCAAAAGGGTGAATTCAAGGCTGTTGTGGTTGCAATCAAGGTTTGTTACTACGTTATATAATAAAATGCATGAACTAAAATTTACTCTTTGAATTGAATTAGACCCTAACGGATGAGCAGTTCCAATAATTGTTAACTGAAGGCCAGATTGTTGTTTTGGGTAACACGATGGGTCCAGAGAATTTGTGGATGTTTTACCAGTTCATCAATTCAACTTTCTTGACATTATATTTATTTCGAATTCGAATAATAAATTGTATTTGATTACACAATGACATGATAAATTTGCACCGAAGAACGATAAAAAATAAATGACAGGTATAGTCATTGACGTTGTTATTGGAAAAAGGTGACAATTAAAATAAAATAAAATAAAACGAAGAATAAAATAGTAATGAAAATCAATTGTAGCTATGTGCTAAAAAACGTATTGCCAATTTTCATTTAAATTTAAAACAAAACCAAAATTAAAAAAAAATACCGTAGAATCCTGACAGCCTAACCAAGATACAGGAGTTCATGGTAGGCGTACTCCCAGAGCCCTCGTCTGCAAAAATCAGACGAAAACTGGAATAGCCTAAATTTCCAACGCTGGCAGTGTGTGTAAGTATGTAGGCGACTTTTACATGGTCTCTTATGGGAATAACTACTTAAAAGTACTTTAATTGTTTGTTAAAATATTTTGTTTGATTTCAAAAAATCTGAATCATATGTAGACGCAATGCCTATACATAGTTCATTAAACAAAATTTAATTGTAAAATGTTTAAGTAATTTTTTTAAAATATTAAACCGTGACATTGTCGCGAAACTTCCAACATGTTTTTTTCCAGTTGCCGTTGCCACTATAAATGATTTGAAAAAATTCGGGGAAAATTCCACCTCTAGCATTCCGGGTCAGGTATGAGGAGAACTGTGGAATTTTATTTGTGGAACTCAGGACATTTCATGTCAGAATAGCAGACAATAGACTAAGAATTATTATATTGTTAAGTAGAATTTGTATGTTTTTAATTGTAGCAAAAACAAAACACAGAACTCACAAAACAAACAAGTTTCAAATTTTTTGATAGCCAACATACGAATTCCACGAATCCAATTCCACGATTCTCCTGTTATCAATAAACGGTTATTTAAAAATGCATCAGAAAATAGTTTGTCCGTTGACCCTGCATGGTCTGCGGAGATTAGGATCAATTTTCTACAGCTTATAAAATAGGAAATACTGCTCACGATTGGATGTAAGGGGTCGCCGACTCTTTTCCAAGGTGAACTTAAAGAAATTTTTCTGTATTTCCTTTTTTTTCTCTTTCCGCGTTTTCCGTAAATTCTTTGAATTTTCGTTATTTCTAGGATTGCCCAAAATACCGTAATTTTCCGCACACGTTAAACCGCACCGACCTATCTACCTTAAAAATTGCTGATCGATCATTACTCGGGTAGGTGCTTTTCAAGCGGTTTTATTTAATTCAAAACACCCATTTTTAATGATATGGCCAAGCCTAAAATTTAAAAGGGTTGGGCAAGTGAAAAAAAAAAAACTATAATGAATTGCACAAAAGACAAAACAAGTCAAATAGGTCATGGACTACTAAATCTAGAGGACGGGACTCTTTTCCTATCTCGCCGTGTTAAAGCCCGTCGGGTGGGTCAATTTCACGGGGAAATATATAAAACACATCAATCGATAGAGCTTTAAAAGGCGGTTACAATTATGCAAATGGATTTTAGAAAATCTTTGAAATGAAATAGATATTTAAGTTTTAGTATTAGGAGAACGGGAAGAAAGTCGTTTCACCGGTGCCCCCTAGCGACTAATGTAAGTTCTAGTTACCAAGTCCTTGTCAAAACAAACAAAACAATACAAAGGTTCGACTGCTATTCTAGAAACGTTTTGTGTGTGACAGATTTGGAAGCTTTTTCTTTTACTAACTGACCTTTAGTTATAAAGGGTGGGGGGTGAGCAAGTTGACCATAGCGCAAGGAAAAGGATGAAAACATTTCCGTCAGAAAAAGGAAAACAAAATGAAAAGAAAAACTGTTTTTTATATGTATGTTTCCCAACGTTAGAAAATTATGTCAATAGGTTGAAAACAGAGATGAAAGATTTTCAAAAAATGTTTCAAATTTTGCCGGTCGCAGACGTTTAGTTGTAAGAGCTTCTGGAACTTGGCCGCTAGGTAGCACCGGTGAAACGGACTTTCTTCCCTTTCTCCTGTAAGGAAATTGCAAATATGAAAACTATTAATTACAAGTATAGGAACATTTATTAAGTCAACTAATAATTTTTTGTGCTTTTTTCACTGCTGATGTAAAAAAAATTACATGGCCGACATAGGAAACCTCGAAGAGTCTCGTCCTCTAGATGTAGTAGTCCATGAATAGGGTACACAGTCATGATATTGGGTTTTGAAACCGGTTCCACTACCCGAATGCCCATGAGTGGAAATGAACAATTATTACAGTAATTTTAATGAAATTATACCGTTGCATAATTAAGTAATATTCTAATAAATGAAAAGAAAATTATAAAGTTAAAAGGCATTGTATTTCAGAAACGAAACAGAAAGAAAAATAAAAAATAAACCAAAATAATAACAAATACAAAACAAAAATCTAATGGCTCGGTGGGTTTGGGTAGATGAAGGAAGATGCGCTGCTACACGATGTAAATAATTCCCCTTAGTGTCGTAGGAGCGATTCCTACCACCTTCCTATGAAAGACGATAGGGCTCTCCGGCGATCGAGATCAAGTTGCCTTTGATTTCAGTTACGGCCTGACACCACCTTTGCATGCTATTTATATTCTTAGTAAGACTTTCAGTAGAAATATAATGCCAGGTAATGTTTAGGGCCGTGTATAAATAGGTCTTTGATGTTCTTGGGATTCGTGAAGGTGTTTTAAGGCCAAGAGATAAAATATTAAATAAAAATATTTCAATATATAAAATTAAAATAAAAAATAAAAATATGTTAAACTTTGTTATAATTCCTACATTAACATTTATTGCCATTCCAGAAATTTGGAATTAGAGCTAAGTAAATAACTACTGAATAGACATTGAAGAAATTGTGTCATCTGTATTTTGTTGTTAAAAATTTTTCATGTTGACGTTTTACGTCTGCTACTCCACACTAATCAATATATTGTAACGAGTTATCGCCGATGGGTTCGGTGAATCAATCTCGGTGCATCAAATCTCTTCAACACTCAAGCACTTCAAAAAGTAAACATAACTGTTCTATTAAACTACTGGCACGAAGGTCTACACTTCAGTCCCATTTATAGTCTTTCAGGCGTGGGAAAGAGTCAGTCGGTGAATCTGATGCATCAGCAATCGGATGACGCTCGAATGACACTTCCGTCGGTCGTTTGTCTATCCATTACAGCTATAACGGATGGCGAGAGTTCTCTTACGATTGATGCGTGAACGCTACATCCCCCCTTCAGCCTGCGACTCGTCCCGATCGCACTATGACGACAAAGAACAAGGAGAAAAAAAAAACATAAACCCCAAAACAGAAGAGACACGAGCCATTTTCAGCCAAAAATCAGTGCTAAGAAACAATTTTCAGCCAAAAGTAAATGAAAACAAATGAATGCAAAATTCAATGTAAGCAAATTTCACAACAAATGCTAGAAGGGTTACTGGTCAAACCAATAGACATAACCCCCCCCCCCAAAAAAAAAAACCAAATTACCAATAAAACATGCATAAAACAAAAATAACAGCTACAAATAGCTATTGAGAAGAGAAAGAAAAGATACACAAGAAACACCAAAATAATTTCAGAAAT
The DNA here is from genome assembly GCF_020631705.1 of Daphnia magna. Taxonomy (NCBI): domain Eukaryota; kingdom Metazoa; phylum Arthropoda; class Branchiopoda; order Diplostraca; family Daphniidae; genus Daphnia; species Daphnia magna. Next base: position 7,968,093 of record NC_059182.1, read on the forward strand.
TCGAATAATTCCCAACAGAATAGGGGAGAGAGAGAAAGAAAAACAAAAGAAAAAATACAACGGGTCGGGGAACAGTTATAAACGCTCTTCCACCTCGGCCTCATGAATAGTCAACCGACCTTCCAATTCGACTATGCGTTGAGTCAAGGCTTTTATGGTTGTCCAGGTTTGGCGCAAACGAACGAATAGAATTGCTCCCAAACCAAAGAATAAAATCGCTATAACCGCTATTAATTCGAAAGAGTACCGAACTGTTTCAGGTTGCCCCGCGCCCCGTCTAACTTTCTTTTCTTCCTCAATGATACGCAGATGTTACCCCATGAGGGCTACGCGACCTTGAATCATCGCATGGCGCGTCAGTATCGGCTGGCTATTCTGGGTTCTTGCCCCCCTCCCTTTCTAGTATAGTCTCACTAGCTTCGGGTGCTTTCAAAACTTGCCCTACCTTTTCAAGCTCAGTGAGCGACGGCAGTGACGCATTGTTCAGTGCATACTTGACACTCTTCCTGAAGCTTGCTAGAAAAATCCAATTATCCATGTGTGCGGTACACGACATTGGAACTTCAAAGACATCAAAAGGTTAATAATAATAATAATAAAAGTAATAATAATATAAATAAAAAGAAAACTCAAAAACAGGTAAATGAATAAAAATTCTAAGACCATTATTAACCGCGGCCACGACTACTTTAGCTTCAGTGTACATCTTCCAGACATCGCCCTTCTGAATGGATGGACTCAAGGACCATCCTGACAGTAGGACAGATTTAATTTCTTTCAGGGCGGGTTGAACTTGCAGTGGTGGAAAAAGGGTAACTGGTAGACGTTCCATAGCCATAGCAGCCAATCTAACTGCAAAATTATCCATCACCTCTTCGATCCATCCAACGGCGGACCCAGTTTCACGGAACGCATCTCCAACTTTTGTGGTAGCAATCCATTGCCTTTCGACCTCTTTCATCACCCCTTCCATTTTGTTGTCCAATTTCCAGGCCTATCGTTTGATTCGTGCAAAAGCCGTCTGTAGCTCGGCTACGGCGTCGCCACTTGCCTTAGTTTCCCACAGCGTCTCGTTAATGAGAGAGGCATGAACTTCCAAGGCATGCACAATGGATGTTGTCTCCGTCGAAAGCTTGTTGATCCAGTCGTTCATGTGTTCAAGATCTGCTTGGGTAGAGACCCCAAAAACCCAGTTAATAATTCAACCTCCTCCATCCACTAGGCCACGTTTCACTCCGGACTCTAGCACACCGACGGCTGTTTTTAGTTTTTTCCAGCGTTGATGAATCTTCCGCAGCTTCAACAATTCTTCTTGTGCCCGTTTTTTCACATGTTGTTGCAATGCCTGTTTAAACTGAGACTTAGATCCGTCGTAGTGATAGGAAATGACGTTCATTCGAATGTCTAACCACTCGTATAACGATTTTATCACTTGGTCCACTGGATCAAACGTAAAATCCGTCAACACTACCCACTACGAGTCGGAGAATGCTAATTCTCCTTCCGACTTGAAGAGCACCCCTTGATAGGCGACGATTTCGCTGGCAGCTACTGGACCCGGACCTGACATCACGGTAACTTAAAACATCAACGGAAATGCCAATAAGAATGTTTTCCTCGGAGCCCGTATTCTTGTAGAGCGTCAAAGGCCGACGCCTTCGGGTGCGATGGCTGTAGCAAAAAATCTGCCACCTCCGACGCATCTGCTGATGGTAGAGCTCGAGTCTCCGCCCACTTGGTGACGTAATCCACGGCTACAACAATACTTTTATTTCCACTCTTGGACAGCGGAAAAGGTCCCAGAATATCCATCCCCAGTCTCTCAAATGGACGTTCACTCCTTTGAATTTCCATAAACCCTGCTGGTCGCTGGTAGACTGGTTTTCGGGATTGGCACTCGCGACAAGCCCGCACAAAATCACGCACGTCCTCAGCCAAGGCCCACCAGTAGTATCTACCCCTCACTTTATCAAGAGTACGAGTGACACCTAGGTGGCCGGTGGTAATGTCATGATGACAAGAGCGCATTATCTCGTTCTTAAAGGATTGAGGCACACATAGCCTTAGTAAGAGGCCGTCGTTAACGACCTTGGTCTGGAACAGCAGACCGTCCTTAAGGCGATACTGGCTGTATTTCCTTCCTTTCTCCAGCCCCGCGAAGACTTGGTCCCACTCCACTTGCTGCGCTTGCTGAAACTCACTCTTACTTTCAGTGTCCACACTGAAGGCAGCTAGATTACCATGCAGCTGTTCATCGAACTCCTGCGGTGCGTCGACCGGATAGCGAAAAAACGCATCTGCATCCATATGTAGCCTTCCATTACGGTGTATGATCCGTAGCAGAAATTCCTGAAGCTGTACACAGCAGCGGTAGAGTATTTAACGTAACATACTTAAGTGGGCCAGGATTACTTACAAGACGAAACTGCTTACGAGCTTAAGATACTTAAATATTTTTTTCATACTTACATTTGTAAGTAACGATTAAGCATGTAAGTATGTGCCAGAAAAACCTCCAACATACTTGCAAAATTGTCCCTACTTACCTCATACATTACCTACTTGCACATTGTGGCTATTGCTAGCCTACTTGCCATTCAACCTACTTAAACTATTAACCTGCTTCATAATGAAATCCAATGAATAGGCCCACGATTAAAAATTTCATATTTATTTCCATGAAGAACAGTTCCACATTACATTATAGTATGACACGTTATACACAGCATGAGACTTGACTGACAGTACTGAGTTGGGTTGATGGCATCACTTCACCGAGGCAGCAGCATTTAAAAAGGAACCACCATTATTATATTAAGCGGGACTGAGAGCGATACTCAAATAACAAGAATGATAAACTTAATCGGAATCACGATCACTTTCGGAATTTTCTAACGCCAAAGACTCCGCAACTTCGTCTACGATAAAATTGTTGAACTTATTTAAGAAGTCCTTAAGACAAGTGGGAATTTTAACTCTCGACTTCTTTTTGGGATTATCTTTGGTCAAACATTTAACATCGATAATGGCGAGAACAGAGTAGGCGGCTGCGTAATCTCGATCAATGACGTAGTACGTTGCCAACAGATTCAACAAAGCAATGTGTAGTAGACTCGGCTGTCCAAGTGTGACTGAGGCTAGCCTCTTTGTATTAGCTAAGCCTGCCACTAGTGGCGCTAGTAGATATACAACATCGTTCCTTTTCATAACACGAAAAAAAATTAAAAAAAACGGGAAGATGATGCATAATTATAGATGACAAGGTGGCACTAGCAAATGAGCGTATTAAAACAAAACTTCATGTAACTGGCAATTTTAGAGGGGAGCTGTTACTCTTGAACGGCTTCCGACGGTTCGGCTGGAGTTAGACTAGTCGACTCGGCCGCTGGTTCCGCTCCCAAATTTTCTTCTGTTACTTGCGCAGCCGGATCAGGAGGGCGAGCTGGGCTCAATGAGACGGACCGTCGCTGCTCTGGCAATAGGGTGGGACGTTGCGCTGCCAACCTGGAACTACTCCGGGAACTCGATGGCCAGACTTTGACCGTCCGTGGCTTGCGAACAACTTGACGAGCGACACGAACAGGATTTGGAGGGAGGGGCAACACCACAACTGATGGAGTCGGCTGCAGAGCTGGCGGCTGAAGTACAGCCGGCGGCTGCGACGAAATAACCGACCGTGGCAAGGACAGGGCCGGAAACGAAAACACCGACTGTTGCCTGGAACAAGGTGTGTAGACACGACTGGGCTGCTGCTGCTCCAAGGACGATTTAGGGGGAACTGCTGACTGTTTTTGAGCTGTGGCCTTTGCTGGATGAACGACAGGTTCTCCCTTGCAGCAATTAATTGCTCTTCGGTTTCTTCTGAGCTCTCGGCCATCGAGAGTTGCGATGACATATGAGTCTGGTTGTTGGCACACTAGCTTGACGTTTCCGCGTACCCACTTTTTTCCTACACGAACTCTGACTGGCTGACCGAGTGTTAGAATGGAGTAGCGAGACGAACGGGCTGCTTTTTGATGAAAGGCTGCTGTCATTTGGCGACGCTTTAATGCCGCTGCTATAGCTCCCGATGACACGTTTTGATGACGTAATGCCTCCGACAGGAACGGTAAACTTCCTCGTAGATTTCGCGACTGAAACAACACTGACGGTGAGGGCAAACCATTGCCGATGGGAGTTGAACGAATTGCACGGAGTGTATCCTGGAGCGTGCGACCATCCTCCATGGACTTAACAAACGCCGCTTTTACAGTTTGTACTGATCTCTCCGCCTGACCATTTGACTCTGGATAAAATGGACTTGATGTGACGTGAGATATGGCGAGATGACAAGCAAACGCTCGGAAGTCAGCGCTGCCAAATTGCGGGCCATTATCCGACACAAGCACTTCCGGCATTCCAAAATCAGAGAATATTTTATCTAATTCTTTGATTGTGGCTGCACTTGTTGTTTAGGTCATCTCGACGACACAGGGCCACTTACTGTAGTAGTCAACGGTTAACAAGTAGTCTTTACCACGTAAGTGGAAGAAATCCGTCGCCACAAGCTGAAAGGGGTGATCCGGAACTTCCACTGGATAATACTGCTGATGTGGATTTTGGTGACGCCGCTCTTGACATATACGGCATCCGGCTACAAGGTTGCGTATTTCCTCGACATATCCTGGCCAGTAAGCAACTGATTTGGCTCTTTCGAGACATTTAGACTCTCCGAAGTGGCCATCATGAAACTGCTTCAATATTTCCGACTGCAGAGAGACGGGAACCACCACTTGATGTCCTCGCAGTAGCAAACCACCAGCTGTTGATAAACTGGCAATTTCCGACCAAAACGGCTTAGCCGGCACCGGGCAATCTCGTTTGTGATTTGGCCACCCCACTTCCACTAATCCGATGACAAGCTGCAACGTAGCATCACTCTGAGTAGCCTTAGCATATTTTTCTTTAGCCGTTTCTCCTGGGATGACGTAGCTGAGCATTGCATGTACAAATTCTTCATTTATTTGTGACTGATCTGTCGCGTATTCCTGAGTGTCTGGCGCTCTGCTGAGCGTATCTGCCAGATAGAGTTCTTTCCCGGGCTTGTAGAGAAGTTGATAACTGTAAACCTGCAGCTGTAGTCGCATCCGCTGAATTCGGGGGGAACACAATCCAATTGGCTTATCCACCAGTCCAACCAGGGGCTTGTGATCAGTTTCTACTGTCACCTGATTTCCGTAGACATAGTGATGGAAGTGTGTCATGCCAAACTGCACTGCTAGCAACTCCTTTTCAATTTGGGCATAGCGACGTTGTGTGTCTGTCAGTGACCGCGACGCAAATTCAATGGGCTGACCATCTTGCAGGAGTACAGCTCCAAGCCCATAAGGGGACGCGTCGACTGAGACCGTAACCGGTAACTTTGGATCAAATAAGCGCAAGACCGGCGCCGAGCTCACTAGTTCTTTGACGGACTGTAAAATGAGGGCGCTACCGCTGTCCCACACCCACTCGATGTCACTTTTTAACAAATCACGCAACGGTTTCGTTAGAGTTGACAAATGTTCACAAAATTTGGATAAATAGTTCACCATTCCCAACAACCGCTGTAATTCTTCTTTTGAACTCGGTTCTTTAAACGCCTTAATGGCACTTACTTTGGCTGGATCTGGCTTTAACTGCTGGAAGGAGATGACATGACCGATCCATGGCAGCTCCGGGAGGAGAAACTTGCACTTTTACGCATTAAGTTTGAGATTCACTTTTACACATCGATCAAATACTGCTTGCAACCGCTGGTCGTGTTCTTCTCGAGTCTCTCCCCACACGAAAAAATCGTCAAAATATATTTCAACGCCTTCAAGATCACCAAAGAACTGTTCCATTGTCTGCTGATACACTTCCGGTGCCGAAGAGATGCCAAACGGCAGCCGCAAGAAACGATAACACCCGAATGGTGTTGCGAAAGTCGTCATATAACTGGATTCCTCCGTCAGCGGGATTTGTAGAAACCCAGATGTTGCATCTAGCGTGGAGAAATACTTGGCTTTGCCAATGCGGGCAAACAACTCTTGTGCTGTCGGTACCGGATAGTGTTGACGCTTAACTTCTTTGTTTAAATCAACTGGATCCAGGCAAATTCGGACGTCACCATCGGCTTTTTGTATAGCTAGCATAGGGTTAACCCATTCAGTCGGTTCCGTCACTTTGCAGACTAATTTCAATTTTTCCATGTCATCAAGCTTATTCTTTACTGGATCTCGTAGCTTAAACGGCACTCGTCTTGGCGGGCGAACAACTGACACGTAATTGTCTTTGAGTTTGATATGATGCTCCACTGGCAATTTGCCAATACCAATGAAAACTTTTTGATACATTTTAAACTCATTCGGTAAGGTGGACTCCACTCTGTTGCTATCTCCCATTGCGTCTACTTGTTGACGTGCAGATGTCTGAACAAGGCCTAGTTCACGGCAGCTGGGCAAACCCAAGATGGGCACCTTTTCTTCTTCAATTACTATAACCCGCAGAATGTACCGTTTTTTCTTAAAGCATACGGCGACGTCTTGTTGCCCCAGGACATTTAATGACTGACCATTATACGTGCGTACTTGCGGACCAGGCTTCAGTTGTGACTTTGAGCGATTCACTTTTTTCAAACCAATTACGAGACAACACATTACACGAGGCACCGGTGTCCACTTTGAAAGTTATCGGATAATCGTTGACTAGGAGTTCAACGTTCCACTGCGAGTCTTGGCGATCACTCAACGAGTGAACCACATACGAGTCTATACTACCAACGTTTTCTTCGCTGTCACAAACTTTCTCAAAATGGTTGGGCTTACCACATTTTGTGCACTGTTTCCCGTAAGCTGGACAATTACGCCTAGAATGACTGCCACCGCACCACTTACAATTTGTGATTTGTTCGACACTCTTGCGATGTCCAGACTGGTCTGCTGAGCCACGTCGGTCCGAGGGCCTCGACCGTTTGAATTTTTCCAAGGTCAACTTGTTGACCGCCTCTGCTGACATTTTTTCAGCTATCGATGATGATGTTTCACACGCTCGAATAATTTCAACCGCCTTCACCAATGTTAATTGAGGGTCGAACAACAATTTTTCACGTGTTTTAACGTCTGCCACACCGATAACGATTTGATCACGCAGAATGGAGTCTCGTTGTGTATCATACTCACAGGTTGCGATAAGGGACTGAAGTTCCAATAAAAACGACTCACATGACTCACCCTCACGTTGATGACGAGTGAGAAACTTGTAGCGTTCAAAAGTTTGACTTTTTCGGGGTTGAAAATGAGCATCAAACTTAGCCAAGACTGGATTAATTTTGTTTTCATCACCAGCTGTTGTCCACGTGAACGTCTCGTAGATTCGGAGCCCTTCTAGGCCTAGCAACGTGATCAATACGCCCACTTGAACATCTTCATCGTCTTTGTTTTTCTTTGTGGCCTTTAAGTACCACACAAACTGCTTTTTCCAAAGTGCCCATTTAGTAGGCAGATCACCATCAAACGAAAAGGATGACGGTGGATGCAATTCACTCGCCATGCTGACTAATTGGATGAATCTATTGACTTTACTTCTGACACCATGTAGTAGACTCGGCTGTCCAAGTGTGACTGAGGCTAGCCTCTTTGTATTAGCTAAGCCTGCCACTAGTGGCGCTAGTAGATATACAACACAATGCACACACTCTTAGTTTGGATGTTTTTGAAATTCAACACCCCCCCCGCCAAAAATTAACATGGAATGGACATCATCGCCCTCGAAAAACCACATTGCACTGGGATTAAGGCCATTGTAATTAGGCTCAACAGGCTAACCAACCAGACGTTTTTGAATAACCGGTGTAGAATCTGAAACCCCACGCTTTGTTGAGCACAAACTATTGATTGTAAGTATCACATCTACATCTCCACGATTTCTATTTGAAAAAGTATGTCCTCCATTTTTTCGTTTCGAAAGAAACTGGCGAAAATTGGTAATAAATTCATCAAAGTTTTCACAAAATTTATCTATACAAGATCGCACATTGGCTCCATTCTAGCAAAATCTTCATAGACCTGGACGAAAGAGAAAAAAAATGTTAGCTACTGGAGAATTACTAGCGACTAAAAGCACTTTACAATTTCAAAATTGTTGTAACTCAGGATTTTTTCCAACATTGCCTTTGTCGACAACTTCTTTTTCGAATTGAAAATTTCTTTTCTAGCCTTAAACTCTTCAATTTTTTTTTCTTCTTCCTCATCCAACAAATCGTTGTTGGGGTGCTCGTCGTCGATATCATCTCCTGATGGTTGGATACTATTGCTAGCATCAAGGACATCGTTTGTTGTGACAGCGGCCGCCTGTTGTTTTTTGGCATGCTTCTTTTGATTCCTGGCCAGCTTGCGACGTGCTCCATGTTGTTGACTATCTAAACTATTATTAATGGCACGAATCACCTTTTCTTTGACAGTTACCTGCAATAGATAACGCAATATTTAACAAAGGAAACAATTACACAAAAGGATATGTATAAAATTACATATGAGATCGGGCCGTGGTCTCTCAGAACGTCGTATTTCGTCACAATCATGTAGGCGTAGCTTCGGAACAAACCCTTGTTACCTAAGGGCTGAGTCCTTTTGAAATGCATCGCACAAACTGCAATGAATTGATTTTGGTGCAAAAGCAACAAATTGTTTTTAATTGCCAGAGCAAGTTGTGGGTTAATCTCCCAAGATTCAGAACCTTTTTGGGGGAGCGTAAGTGGAACACGGGATTCTGTTAACCATATTAAAAGAATTAGCCCAAAATAGAACACTAAATCGGTCAACAGCCACAAATGAAAGACAAATTATTTGCTTAGTTGTTTTAAAATTTCCGGTTCAGTCGCCTGATCTCTTGCTATCTCTCCGTCTGAATCGGCTTGGAGATGGTTTCTATTTACAGTGGTCTTAGAACCAGAAGGCCCTAAAAATAACGTTAGTTATGTGGGAAAGTGAAATATTTAAGAGAAAGGGGTTACGAGGATTTTTCATCGAAGTGATCAGCGTCGTACAAGGAACACGAGAGTTGCTTGCAGTTACATCATTCAGTGAGTTTATGCTGCCATCCAACTGACCAATGTCTACATATGTGCTGTTGTCCTCAGCTTCAGAGATTTCTTTGCGTTGGCAAAATTTCTTCACTCTCTTGGTATTGACTGTCAACGGTATAGAAAAGAATAATAGAATAAACAGTAAATATAGTTTATCTCCACAATGAAGAATCTTACTTTTGCTGCTTGATGAGGCCCCAGTTAGTTCTAGTGGAACAGAATAAGGTGTACTTGTGTACATCCTGTCTTCTTCCAAGCTGCTGTTAAGAAAGTCTGTACTTTCTGCACCTTCACTGATGTCACCATTGTTCGATACATTATCTGAAATTGAAAGAAGTTTTAAGTTGTGTTTAACATTACATCTACTTTACAGATGAGTTCGAACAAGTTTTCTTACCCAGTTTCTGACCTGGCTCCTCACACTCACTGAATTCAACTACAGGTTTACGCAGCCTTACCATTACTATGTCTTTATCAAACAAAACCACATCTAAATGAACTTCAATTGGTTGTCCGAAATCCTCATCGTATTCACAAATGATTAGATCCTCAACTCGTGTAAGCTTTGATTTGTTGAACTGTAAATCAAGAATTGACATGTCATCTAACATTTGTCTTAGTAAAGTTTCCTTCAGAATAGCCAAATCACTTCGCGTACTAGGTGCTGGCAACTTAACGCATTTTGACCTAACAGGATTTTTAAGTGACTCAAATTGTACGCATAGTTTGCGTATTACCGACATGCTGGAATTTGGAACCTCAGGCTCGATAGCCGACAGACAAGACGATTAGACGAAAAGCACATGCCTGGTTGTCTGCTAAAAATGGCAGCAGATGGGGCAGCAAAATGTAAATCCCTAAACACGTTAAATCAAGTTTTGTTTTCAAACAAATGTATTTTCATCACAACATGTGATAGTAGTTTGGGACCACATGTAATTCGCTTTCGTATTCAAATGAGTGAAGAGGCGCGTCAAAAGATAAAGCATGACGTTCGACGACACAAAATGTTTTTTGGGGCACAGCAATAAAAGAAAATCGATCAAGACAAAATAAACGAGTTTCCATTTCTTTCATGATAAAATAAATGCCGTGATCAGAAATAATCGCGTCTGGGATTCGAAAAAATACTGCCTGTTTGCAAAGTTTAGGTAACTGTCTCAAAAATACAGTGCCAATTTTACATTTCCTCCCAGCCATGGTGATTTTTTTAATGGATTGAATTTTTGAATTTTCCCCCAATGGAGTAGCGTCGCACAAGATATTACACCATCGCGCATATTTCACAGCAAAAGGGGTATGGCTTTCATTTACTGAATAATCTTCAAATTTACCAAAATAGTGACCTTCGCCATCAATTCTTATGTCCATGCCAACAAGTTTTTGATGGTGAGAGGCTAACGTCCAAGGGACGTTATGGAAGTTAGAATTCCTTCGCATAATTTTCTTAAACGGGGCGTTCTTTGACTCATAACGGAAACACCACGAGAAGCGGGGGGGCCCAAACTGTTTGATTTGGCTGGGAAAATGGATAAGTGAATGTAGTTTAGGAGTGATCGCTTTTCCAGCGGAATCAGTTGGCTTCGGATATAAAAACACATGATTTTTGTTGTGAATCTCGATGTTTTTCTGTAGCACTGCCAATTGCTTTTCAGTAAAGGAATAAGACTGAAGGGACGACATTATTTCGAGAAGCAGAAGGAAGTTTGCATAATGAGGATTTTTGCTACTAACAAATTCCCCAAAACAATTGCAAGACACATTGCAACTGATGACATCTCGGAAGACGAGAAAGACAACTTTTTTAACTCCAATATTTCACTTTTTCTAAATGGAGGAGGAGATGTGAACTCTCGGCCACTCTTAAGCGTTGAGATGTTGTAATTAACTGTTTCGATAATGGATGAGTCATCAGGTATGAGAACTCGAAGCAGTAAAGCTATTTCGAGATTTAGAGTTCCTTCATAAAAATGTGCATAAGATCATGCATGAAACATTTAGTGGCATCAAAGTATCTCAAAACGGAAAAAGGACACCTACGATTTACACCGTACTGACAAGACAAAGCATCTCTTGCGGCTTGTGTTTGATCGACTATTTATAATTCCAAAACTTGTTTTTCATGGGACAATTTATCACGTAAAATGCAATCGATTTCGCAATGAATTGTTTCCAAGTTGTCACGATGAATAGTACAAGTTCTACATGGAGATTTAGCAAAACCCTACCCTTCTTTGAACCCACACACAAAGTTGGAGGCTGGCATATCACCAGCAAAATTCAGTGAAACACCAAACCACTTTTTTTTTCGTTCCGGACTGTTAGAGTTACACCATTCTCAAAAACGAATCAAATCCTCTATAAAAGATCTTAAAAAAACATCAGACCCACGTTGCTTCAACAAATCACAGCTAACGATCCCAAGTAATTGAATGCTACGCAGGGATGAGCGAAACTGAGGAGGGAGGTTTAACAACACCCAGTAAAATACGGAAACTTTATGTTTACCCTTTTTACTACCCAAAGGGTTTGCGAGCTCAACTTCGTCCATGTAAATTTGAAAGCAAAGGATTGCACCATTTTCACGAATGAAAATAGGGATACTTTTAACAAAAGTTCCGTCCCAAACATCAGACTAGCAATTCTCAACATCGGTTGTGTGAGATTGGAAACTTCACAGTACAGCGCTGTTCACTTCTTTTACTGACAGAAACTGTTGTAACGACTCTAAAAAGGGTACTACATACTCTGTCTCGAAGACCTCGTCCAAAATTTGACCTAGTTTCTCATCTTTTATCCATTCATACAAAGGTTCATCTTGATCGAGAATGACCGACTTTGGCATAATGGTAGGAAAGAAGTTTGTCCAAATTTTCTCTAGTCGATGACGAGTGAGCTGTTCTTCTTGGTTGATTCGCAGGAAAGCTGCTTTAAACTCGGTACTACTAGTTACTTCAGTAAATAATAGGGCAGCAAGTTTTTCCTACAATTAATGAAAAAAGGAGTTAGATTCGTTGAACAAGTAGTTTACATGTATTCTAGAGTTCTACCTGAACGATGGCCATATTTCTTGAATAATGCTCATGGATGGACTCAGACACAAAGAGCAGGGCCTCGTAGGTCAGGAAATATCTTTGTCGCAATATAAGTAGCAAGCCAGCCTCCCATTCAAATTCACTAAACGCAGCACCAGGAGTGAAAAGGAGGGATTCAATTTTACGATGAGAAGGAACCAAATTTTGCTGGCCAGAATGTTGGGGTTGTTGTTCGTGATCAAAATCATGCCTATCTTCAGCTGATGATTGTTCAAGACCAGCCCTGACGTCATCAGTTGTGTTACTACTAGCAACAACCACATCTTTAATGGACGCGGGATCACTAGCCTTGTCTGAATTTGAATTTAAACAGATATAAAGGGTTACATACTTTTAATTTAAAAAATATATACTTTACTTACCATTAATAATTTGAACAGCAGCAGCATTTTGTCTAACTGTCGTAGTTTCTGGATGGCATTTGTTCCAGTGCCTTTTAAATGACGCGAATAAATGGTACACACCGTCGCAACCTTGATGTTTACAAACAACATGAAAACCTGCCGATTTACCATGTCTGAACTTAACGTGTTCATAAAACGTTTTAGGGCGCCTTATTGAAATTGAGACTGAGCACATGGAACATGAAACTTTCTCCGACATTGTAATCGTGACAGTTATGTCGTCTGTACACCACTCGAAAGTCGACTAACAAGTTGAATCCAGTAATCGATATATATAGGCTAATCGATATGGGGCTCAATCAAATTTCAAAAGTGAGCAAAAGTTTTTTCAAACTTACAATAAATACACCATAATTCCCTGTTGGTAAAAAGAGGGTGTTCGTTCAATTTCGGGAATTTTTACCCATTTCCAACAATCTCAAATTACACGCAAATCTCAAAATTTTACGTGACTAAGCGTTCACTTTCGTTCATCAGCCAAATGAATTTTTTAAAAATAAGTTTCAAAAGACAAATAAACAATAAATGAACTTTCAACGATTATCCCTAGCACTCGAATTCGTTCGTGAATTCACGCGTGCAAATGTTACTTGCACTTTTATAGTGGAAAACAGGGAAGGAGCCATTTCCCGAAGACGCTCGAACGTGAAATAAGACTATTTTTAAAAGTTGAAAGTTGAAATTTTTCGGGAGTCGGCGGGAATTTTTCGTGAATTTCCCCAAAATGACCAAGAAAAATTTCAAAAATTCTCATGAAGCCACAAATGGCATATTCTTTCATTTATTAGTAAACAAAACATCTAAAAACTCAATTATAGCAGAAATTTTTAAAGACCAAACATAATAGAGATAACGTTTTTCCCAAAAATGTCGAAGGCATCACGCATCATGCGGCTTGATTCTGAACTATGCCTGAAGATATATCACTGAAGTCTGATATACCTGAAGTATATCACCGCAGCAAGAACAACGGCAAAAACGTACCAAGAGGGGCCAGCCGCCCACGCGGCAGCTTCAATTAAATAAGTATAACATCAGAGAAGTAGTAGTAAAAGAGAAGTAATGCTGTTCTGTAAGACATTATAAGTAGGAGTATAAGTATGTTATTAGGTGTTTAAGTATGTATTAGACGCAAGTAGTGTTGACCAAAGCTACTAAGTAAGTGTAGGCTACTTAGTAATGATTATAATGCTTAACAGCAGAACTAGTTTGCGAAAATAAGTACGAAAAATAGGTATAAGTATGTTCGTCCAAAATACTTACAAATTTACAATACTTGAAAATAGTTGAACATACTTAAAACTCCCTAAACTACTTGATATTTAAAAAAGATAGTGCTTACAAGTATGAAAATGAGTTGTAAGAACGTTAAAAAATATTTCAAGTAGGAAGTCGTCCAAATTAAGTATGATAGTTCCCCTACTTGACAAATTCAGTACTTTTAACCTACTAACATACTTGAAATGAAGTATGCTACCGCTGCTGTGTAGGCTCCAGCGAGCTAGACGTCCGGCTAGATCCTTCTTGGTTAGTAGCCAACACAGAGCGTGGTGATCTGTCAACACCAAAGTATCCATTCCCAATATGTAACTCCGAAATTTCTTGACGGCCCAAACTAAAGCGAGACACTCTTTCTCCGTGATCGAGTAATTCGACTCACTTGGGGACAAGAGGCGACTCGCTTAGGGCAGTGGCATCTCAATATTATTTACGCGTTGTAGTAACACCGCTACTAAACCGTAATCTTAGGTGTCAGGGTGTATCTCGAAAAGCCTTGTAAAATCGGGATAGGAAAAGTGGCCGCACTCACTAGAGCCTGCTTCATCAGCCCAAAGCTGACTTCTTGCGACTCTTCCCACATGAAGCAACCACCCTTTTTTAACATGTCCGTCAGGGGTTTGGCTGTGTGTGCAAACTGAGGAATGAACCGGCAATAATACGAGCAAAACCCCACAAAACTACGTACGCACATCAACTGTTCACTCGGCTTACATAGGGTCGACGGAGAAGGAAAGTTAATTTGCAACCCGACCTTCCGCAGGGCGGTCAACACATGTCGCACTCGCACCAAGTGTTCCTCCGCACCAGCCGCGTAGATGATGATGTCGTCCAGGTAAACGAGGCAAATCGTCCATCTCAGACCGGTTAAATCCAAATCCATCATGCGTTGGAACGTCCCCGGTGCGGAGGCCAACCCGAAGGGCATAACCAGAAACTGAAAAAGCCCGTCGGGGGTGACAAACGCCGTCTTGACCTTATCCTCTTCGTTTAGTGGTACTTGCCAATACCCACTCTCCAGATCCAACGTCGAGAAAATGCTAGCGTTCACCATCCGAGACAACGTCTCTTCGATCATCGGCCACGGGTAAACATCCTTTACTGATATGGCGTTGAGGCGGCTATAGTTGACACAAAAACGCCAACTTCCATCCTTTTTCTTCACTAAGACCACAGGTGATGCCCACGGGCTTGTTGAACGTTCAATTACACTTCGGCTCAGCATTTCGTCCACTTGTTTCTGCACAATAGCCCTCTCTTTCCAAGCACTCTTGTAGGGAGACTGATGTACCGGCGTGGCTGTACCAGTATTAATACGATGCTCTACAATCTTGCACACTCCCAGTTCTCCCTCCTTCAAAGCAAAACTAGTGTCAAATTCCTGGAGTAGCTCAACCATCTTCTCCACATCAGCAGGGGGAAGCGTCGGTGGTACTTGAGCCCGAAAAGCTTGATGAAGAATAGAGGTCACTCTCGGCGTAGCATATGAGTCGCTTATTGACTCAGCTGAGTCCTCCCCAACATAGTCGCCCAGAAAATCTGGCGTTCCCCCTTCATCCACGGCGACAATGGAGGGTTCCACCGCCTCCATCTGCCCCAAACGGTCCCCTCCCTTAGATAGGCGTGCCGATTGGTTAAGTTAACCATCAACACTTGTCCTAACGGTTGATCCGACGACACCAGCACTTTACCCGCCGTCACCTCCTTGGCTCGAGGTAGTTGTTTCGAAGTTTCAATCATCCACGTTGCCTCATTGAGAGTCGTGGCTTCTATCTTCACTGGAACAATGGCTATGGGCGGAAGCATTCTACCCGTCTTCGTGACAAATCTACCCAGATAGGAATTGTTGTCCAATAGTGGCTCCAAAGCCGTACCAACGGCACCACTGCCACGAGTTCATGCAGTAGATGAACCGATCCAATCCCTTGAAAAATTAAGTACTTCCGTTTTTCCGCTATATTTCGTTTGTCCCCCGTCGATGTTCTAGCCCGTCCCATTTCTTTTCTTTGGGGTCTCTATCAACACTTAGAAAAATTCGTTATTATCATGTCTTTGTTCAGCGCGGGGAAATTTGCTTACTCCCTTTTACGACAGAGTTAACGGTTCGCTCACTAGATGGTTAGTTACATGCTTACAAAAATTTTGTAAGAAGTTTCTATTATTTTTCAGAATAATTTTTTATTTGCTATTTTTATTATCCTTCTTGCTGTAGATTTCTTATTGGTTATTGGCAATTTATGGAAAAAAATTTTTTACTTGACTGTTCATCAAACAGTGCTTGGCCACGTTTACGCTCATTCTGGACTTGGATTGTAGCGTCTGTGTTCTGCCTCGTGTGACAAATCTGGAAAAGAGTATCTCTGTTTCTTGCTTCAGTTAATGGATATTTTTACCCAACAAGGTATTATTTTTACTTTTTTCCCATGATTCTAGGGCTCTTTTTGTTGATTGAGCTTATAACGAAATACGAATACCATCGTTGGAAGGGTTATGAAATCAATCATTAGCTACGAGTGTGGGAGTTGTTTCTGCTATGTAGGCCTTAATAAGGATAAAGTTGCCTAAAAACTACTATTTGTGATATTTTATTTGGTGAGTAAATTGCAGGCTTTAAATGCATTTTTCTTTTAGCTTTCATTCGGCCAAATTTAAACAGTTTTTTATATTTTTTACAATTTCAGACGGAGTTTGTGAAGTGCACAAATCAATGACAAGAGATGCAGTGCAATCGACGATAAACAATTGGTTACGTCACTGCCCAAGGTATGCCTTACAGAACAATGAAGATGAAAAAATAAATGGGGAAGACGAGCTCCGACAAGATGATAGCGACTACTAATTGCTTACTTATTTATCATTTTCTACGTAAAGTGCGATTGTTGATGCACTGATTAAATTACCTTTTTTGAGTTTCATAATGTACCTGAAAATTTAAACTATTTTGAGTTTCATATTTTAATTGATTAATTTGACCACATTGAGTTTCATATTATACCTGAAGAAATAAAATAAATTTGGCTTTTTTTAGATAAATTACTGAGTCTCTTTATTTCAGGGAAAATAGCGGAATTGCCGCAAATTTATCAATATATGCAGCGGAAAAATTGAGAACAAATTAGGATACTATTCATATACAAGACGTTTATTACGCATCTCACTTGTTCCATTGACATCGCAATTCCGTCCGAATGACGTCCAAGGTCTATCCAATGTGACGAAATAGGTACGACTATGGAATCTCGGCGAAGCGGACATTACCCATACGTAAAAGACGTCCAAGGAATGCAAACTTGGAAATCTGGTATGTTCCAAGTACATCTCATACGTCTCAAAATGACGTATTTGGGACGTCTCTGGGACCGCACTGTGTTATCTGGGTAGGTGCTTTCACGGCCTCTAGTTCTTCGATTACGTTAACGGGTAACTCTCCGAGCAATAATTCAGCGCCATTCGGGACGTAATTTATTTGGAGCCGATTGAACTGGCTCAAAAAATCGTTGCCCAGCAGTAAGTCGATCCCTCTCATTTCCAATAGAATTACTTTTCTACTGGCCTTCATTCCTCTATGCTCGATTTCTAGCTCGAGGGCTCCTAGCGGGGGAGCTCTCTGGCCATTTAACATGACTACAGACGGTCCGTCCCATCCCATACGACGAGCTCCTAGTTTCTCTTGCAAGCTCGTAGATGCCACCGACACAACCGCTCCGGTGTCAATCACGGCCTTGATCCTTATTCCCCGGCACACTACCTCTTCGATTATCAGGCAGAAAGAGTCAATAAGCAGTACGACCGCCTCTCCTGAGTCGTCTTCGTCGGCCAACACCATGCTCACGGTGTTCCGGTCATCTTCTTCGGGGTCCCGTCCCCTAGCCTGCCAGGCCTTTCCATCTTCCTTACGCATATCGTTTCTCCATCTGTTCTCTCCCTCGTCTCGACGATCAATCCGCTGACCGCCCTTCCCATCTTATTTCGGGGCCACACTTTTCTTGTCTTGGCCCTTCTCCGCCCTACAAAAACGAGCGATGTGCCCCGCATTGGCACAATTATGACAGATAGGCTTCCCATCCGAAGTCCGAGATGCGAACGACACAATTATTTTGAGGTCGCCCCGAGTTTCCCCGTCCACCCTCCGCCCTGGGAGATTTTGACGCGCGTTTTAGCTCGGCGATCTCAGCTTTCAATTCCAGCCCCAGATCTCTCAATTCAGTCCCAACTTCCTCCTTTGGAGGAGGTAACCCCTTCATTGGTCCCAACACGCTCACGGCCCATTGGGGTCGAATAGCCAACTCTGACGCTTCCGTGTGCAGGTGCACGGCAGTCAAGAATTCCGCTGTAGTTCTCGGGCTAGTCACCCAGATCTTCTCGACAAGGGTAGGCTTCAAACCACGAAACAGATAGTCCACTTTTGCCTCTTCCAACATCCCAGGGTCTACCCTCCGACACAAATCAATGACGTCGTAGAAGTATTCCCCCCCCCTGATTCGTCTTTCCTTGCTTCCGCTGTCGTAATTTTGCCTCTTGATAGCGGCCATAATGTTGCGACTGGAAGGCGCTAAGAAATCTCGTTCGTAGTCCGTCCGACCCAGGCACAGCCACCACCCCCGGTGCTGCTGCCACTGCCGGTGTATCCCGCCACACCACCAGCGCTCCCGAGCAGAGAAACCATTTCCTAGCCGCCCCATCCAGCTACATCCCAAAATTCTCGGCCATATCAGCTGGTCCCCAGTGGTTTTAGAGAGCCGTACTCTCATAACGCTCTAGCCAATCGGCTGCATCCTCATCCTTCCTCCCGTAGAAGATCGGAGGAGCCCGGTACTTCAGTTGGGGGGCAGGTGGTCGTGGGGCCATGACTACTGGTGACGCGGCTCGAGAAACCGCTGAACTGCTTGACGACTCACTTGCAGGCTCCTCTTCGTCTACCGAATCTGCAAGGGATGACTCTCCCTAGGATAGGGGTCGGCTTCTCCAACCGTGCCAATCCAAGCCCTCCCGACTGGTGCCCTCTTCCGCCTCGGAAGTCGCCCTGAGCCCTACCGCGTCCTCTCGTAGGTCACCGTAATCCCACTGAAGTGACTCCGTGTGCTAGGCCCCCTCTATCCCCGCTTCCACCAAGTTAAGCCTACTCTCGGCCCTACTACCTAGAAGGGGCGGATAGGTAGCGGATAGCTCTCTTGCGCCCGCCTCTTCTCCCGAGTTGTCTGGATCCACAACCGTCCATTCCCCTAGACCGCTGTCTCTCGGCCTCCGCTGTAGCAAGAACTTCCGATAATTTCACTTCCGATTCGCCCTCTCTCCAGAACTCCCGACCAGATTCCCTGATTCAGCTCCGAGG
Organism: Daphnia magna; assembly: GCF_020631705.1. NCBI lineage: Eukaryota > Metazoa > Arthropoda > Branchiopoda > Diplostraca > Daphniidae > Daphnia > Daphnia magna. Next base: position 7,987,287 of record NC_059182.1, read on the forward strand.
CTCGGGTGGGGTGACTAATCGCTAGAGAGGTTTGCGTCCCAGCACTAACACAAACTTTGGTCGTAACTTCCGGTTGTGCTTCCGTTACGTTGGCCCCCCTACGTTCCCTTACTTCGCCCTCGGGTGACGCTTCAATCCCCCTTAACCGTTTACTTTGCCGCAGTGGACCAGTACTAATCTACACCCGATCATTCAGGATCGACGAGCCCCCCGGTAGACCTATTTTAACCCGCATAAAACAAGACTAGATCCGCTCTCTTACCTGAGTTGTGGACGTTCAAACGAATAAGAAGCTCGGTCAGGCCTGTGGTCCTATACCCAAGCAATTTAAGGTACCAATACCCGCTGGTCACACCTTCCAAGGACCTCTCAACAGCACCTGCATCCTAGTTTCTTACTCTATTGCTTCGTCCCCTAACAACTCAGAATCAAGCCCAATGATCTTACCTTTTTTTACCAGGAAGGTCTACCCTGCATTTCCACCATGTAATGAGTTATCGCCGATGGATCTGGTGAATCAATCTCGGTGTATTTATTCTCTTCAACACTCAAGCACGACAGAAAGTAAACATAACTGTTCTATTAAACTACTGGCCACGAAGGTCTACACTATAGTCTTTCAGGCGAGGGAAAGAGTCAGTCGGCGATTCCGATGCATCAGCAATGGGATGACGCTCGAGTGACACTTCCGTCGGTCGTTTGTCTATCCGTTACAGCTATAACGGATGGTGAGAGTTCTATTACGAATGATGCGTGAACGTTACAATATTAAAAAATTTTAGCAAATTTCAATAAACTACGTAATACTATTATAAATATTTTTGAAAAATTTACATACACCGTTATTTCCTAAAACAACTATTTTTTTTTTATTTCTATCAAATTTACAATTATGCATTTCTGAAAGGGTTGGGAGAGGAGGAGAAGCTTTTCACATGTTGAGATCAATTTTCGTTTTATGGTTAACTGCGTAGTTTAACCAAAAGGTTCAACTCAACCAACGTAAAACCATTTTATGGTCAGCCAAAAAGTTGAGCAGCTCAACTACAGGTTGACAATAAAACGCAACCTTATGTACCACATCACTATATTACTGTTACCTGAAAACAGACAACGATAAAATCAAAAAAATAATTTGAACATGGAACAATTTTTAATCATAAGATAATATGAAAGACAACCTTCTTGCCACAAAAATTATTGTTTTCATTTAGAATTAACTGATAAACAGGTATACGATGGAACTGTGTCAAAGCAGAGGCATTTTATCCATCTGCACCACACAGAAGCGGTTGAATTATGCAGACAGGTAAATGAAGGAAATATAAGATACGATAAAAACATTTTTTGCCGTCATTTATAAAATAGCAGGCTTTCTAAAACATTAATTTTTTTATTTTTTCATCGTTAAGATTTGTTGATCGGCAAGCTGATCTCTGTTTTGATTCCTTGGTCATACTGGGTGGTACGAGTGATTGCTCCTAAGCCAGGGTTAGTTAGTTAGAATCCAACGGGATTTCGGTAATTTAACCTGTCCTCAAAGGTGTTTGGCGGTTCCTTAAAACTGAAAACTGATCCGATGATATGACTTTATAGTAGAGCATGTCAGGGCTCGATCTTCGCACTTCGGTGAAAGTAGCCTGTGTTAGGTAATTGTAAAGGTCTTTTGAAGATCCCCTATCGAAGCAACGGCAAAACAAGGTAGAGTTACCCGGGAATCTTAACGGATCCCTGCTCGCAGCGGCCAGGACCCTATAAGTGGGTTCCTCAACCCGGTAGAAGAAAGTATACTCACTTTTCCTTACTGGGTGTGGTTTTTTCACTGTCAGAACAAAGTCGTCGCTGGTGCAAACGCCTAAAACATACGACCAATCATGAATAAGGGAAGTCGTTTCCACAATTCGGGTGGCACCAACTAATTGTATATATTAGTTTAAATGAAGACCGCGCCACTCTGTGGTGGTGGAAATAGACCACGACGGTTAGGGTATTACCTAGTTGGGTACGTTAACTTTAAACGACCCAAGACGAAAAGAAAAGACCCCAAATGGGTTAGGTAATACCAGATTGGGTATGTTATGTAAGGAAAACCTGGTCTGCTAGCTGTAAATCCCCCCGATTGATTAGGTGTTGTCAGGTAAGGTCTAAATTAATCGCTCTAGAAAGACCCAAAAAACCACGTCAGGTTAGGGTATACCAGATTGGGTATGTTATAATAAGTTTTAAACCCCCACCAAAACAAAGGGTGGCCCCACGTCAGGTTAGGGTAGACCCGATTAAGTGTGTTTTCCAGGAAACGGAAGCTCTTACCGAGAACAAGGGAAGGGTGATTAATTGCGCCCTCAACGAGGAAGCCCAAGACCCCACGTTAGGTAAGGGTAGATCAGATTAAATATGTTATAACGGAATCCGAAGCCCCCAAAAGGGGGGGAAAGTTATTGAGCGCGCCACTCACGGGTTAGGTTATACAGTGCCGGTCCACTTATACGACTACTTGGTGCAGTGGTCGTATAACCGGATGGTCGCATGACTGGTCGGACGCTATAGTAGTGATTAGCAGGTGACGACTGATTTTAATTTGATATGATGCGATATCGTTTGGCTTGTCTCAGTACAAAAGCGTATGAAATATTAAAAATGTAGGCTCAAATCAAATAGAAACAAGACTAGAAAAAATACGCCTAGCATTAAGATTCTTTTTACGCGGATATACATTTTCTTTTACTTTTTCCATTCTTCACAAGTACAATAGCGATGCGTTCTGATCCACTTACAACAGAACACTGGCTGACGTAATGCACTTTTGTTAAAAAAAGTCCAGCCCTCTCACATTAATGAAAGTCAATAGTCATTTTAAAAAATAGACCTTGAAAGGGATTAAAATAATGCAACTGTCGGTACATTTAGCGGCATAAAAGTTTGAACAGGGGCTATTCGCGCCAAAAAGTGGTGCCAGCAGAAGGGTGGTCGTATAACCGGGTTGGTCGTATGAGTAGGCGGTCGTATAAGTGGACCGGCACTGTACCAGATTGGGTATGTTAAACAACGATACCCTGGTAGTTTGCTGTAAAAAAGCGGTTGTTTTCAACCCGCCCCAAGATGAAACCACAAAAGTCCCCCGACAGGTTAGGTAAGACCGGATTGAGTTTGTCATATTAAAGAATCCATTGCAATGTAGAAAACCCCTAACCAGAGAAATTCCCAAAGAACGGTATCAAACGCTGACACTAAACAAATATTTGTTCATAGCCTGTTTATTTACAGCATGACCTAAATAACCAACTCCTCAAGGCGAGGTAAGGGAGTTTCAGGCAGCAGAACAGAGATCACGAGGCGGTTCAAACCGGAAGGTGGAGGTGGTTGTGGTGGTGGTGGCGGTGAGGGTGGTAATGGAGGTGTAGCAGAACACGCAGCAGTATAAGTCCGTCCTGCAGAACTTGTTGGACGTATGGTAGCCGTTGGTGGCCTATCAAGGGGTGGTTGCTGATCGCCGATGGTGGGTGTAATGGCTGTTGTGGCCCGTTGATAGTCGCCAAAGCCAACTCCAAATGCAATGTCCTCTCACGGGTTGCACCGTGATCCACGTAGCCCGGGAGAGGGTGGGACGGGTAGCGAAATTGCCGCGTTGCCACCAGTGCTGACTTTCTCCACTCCAAGCGATCGATTTCGCGGGAAACCCTGGTGACCTCCCTGTTGTCGGGTGTCCTCAAAAAGAAAAAAGGGAAAAAAAAAAAAAAAAAAAAAAAAAAAAAAAAAAAAAAAAAAAAAAAAAAAAAAAAAAAAAAAAAAAAAAAAAAAAAAAAAAAAAAAAAAAAAAAAAAAAAAAAAAAAAAAAAAAAAAAAAAAAAAAAAAAAAAAAAAAAAAAAAAAAAAAAAAAAAAAAAAAAAAAAAAAAAAAAAAAAAAAAAAAAAAAAAAAAAAAAAAAAAAAAAAAAAAAAAAAAAAAAAAAAAAAAAAAAAAAAAAAAAAAAAAAAAAAAAAAAAAAAAAAAAAAAAAAAAAAAAAAAAAAAAAAAAAAAAAAAAAAAAAAAAAAAAAAAAAAAAAAAAAAAAAAAAAAAAAAAAAAAAAAAAAAAAAAAAAAAAAAAAAAAAAAAAAAAAAAAAAAAAAAAAAAAAAAAAAAAAAAAATCGAAGCAACAACAGGTGTAGAATCACGAACTAGCATCGTAATAACGACGGGTGTCACCTGACCGACTGATGGGGCTGACGGGACCAGTGCACTTGGCGCCGGGGGTGTTAGTTCCATTTTCTCCAGCTCTCGCAAACGTATTAAAAATGCCGAGAAATAAGCAGACAGCAGGGACGTATGCGCCGCGACGTTGACTGGGTTGTCAATACCTCTTCAAAGTAATTTAATAACGTCGGCCTCTAGCAACGCAACTGGGCAACGAAGGCACAGCCGTCGCTTATCCAGTGCGTATTCCTGGCATGCTAATGCAGCATTAGCATGCCCTAGATAACGCTGCCACGAGGGCTTGAATTGCCTGATGGCTTTGCTGCTGTTGGTTATTAATGACGTCTACCAATTGCGCGATTTGGTTTTGGTAGGCTGAACCATCAGCTACTGTTGCATTCGCGACCCTGCCCAACGCTACGACTAATTCCTCGTTTTCTGGCATCTATGCCTTGGTAGACGCTTTGGAAAGGGTGGTGAAAAATTCAGGCTTGCGTTTTCTAGCTTCGTTAGGTTGACAACGTGGAACTGGACGAACTATTCAAGGTCTAACTGGTGGATCTGTTTGTTGGTTACGGCTTCTTAAACGATACTGCGGCTCGAAACCAATAAAAGGTTCTCTAATTTCTGATTCTGAGTCTGAATCCGCCATGCAGGCCCAACCACCTGCCCAAACACACAACAACAAAAACTAATGCGATTCTCAGCCAGTCAAATAAAAGGGGGAATAAAAATAAATAAATAAGGAATATAAAGAACACGTATAGTACACATTAGTCAATAAAAGCAAAACGAATAGAAACAAAAATGCAAAGATGAAAGCTAAGATGAAACCAAAAAAAATATTACTAACAAAACTAAATTTGGGTGCAAAGAATAGCAAAAAAGGTTAGCGCGCAGAGGAAAAGAAAAGAACCCCTCGGGAAAATATGAAAAAGAAGTGACAAGAAACAAATCGCTCTTGGCATAATGCCCCTACACCAGACTTACCGTGATTGCGATCCCGATCAATTTTTTGATGGGCGATCCCCATCATTGAAGATGATCGGGATCGTAATCGCGATCGCGATCATTTTTCCGATCAATGGTGCTATTCAGAAGACATCTAGCAATAAAAACAGTAACAATTATCAATACAAATACCTTTTTATTTTCCAACTAAATAGTTCTGTCATTCTAGTCTAAGTCTAGTAAAAAACTGATCTCATCTAAATGTCAGAAGACGATTCTTTTACCGACGAGAATTTCGATCCATCTCCGAATACCAATGTTGGAAACTCCAGGTAAGATTTTTATTTTTAAAATATCCCTTTTTGTGATTTGTCAAAGTCACTTAATAATAACCTGTTTGTCTAACCGATTTAGTACACCAGTAACTCCTCGAAATAAATTGTCTATTCCTGAAGAATATTACGAACATATTGGTGATGTTCCTTGGAAGAGAGCTAGCTACTACAAGTGCCTCATACCTGGATGTGTTCCACAAAAAAAAAGATGGGTCTGACAAACCACTGGTAGTATACCATGGAACTAGACACAATGCCAAGAGGCACTTTCTGGTAATGATTAAATACTAAACCTACAAACTTGAATAATCTGTCATTTAGAATTCCACAGAAACATGATGTCAACAATGAGCAAGGCTACGTTGAGAAGTGGAACCAGTCAATAAAGCAGCTTTCCAATGAGGAATCACCAACAGCTGGATCACCAAACACTGTTCCGATGTCCAGAAGGAAAATTGTGACACAAGACAATTTGAATTCCTGGGTTATGGTAATGTACCAATATCAGTCAGATGCTCCCACTTTGTAAAGCAATATACGTAGGGCTTTTGCATTGGTCGCCTTTATTAAATTACGAAAACCAACTGTGATCCATATCAAGGTTACAAGTAATTCAAGTTAATAATGAATTTTTTTTATAGAATTTTATCATAGTTGATATGCTTCCATTGAATACTGTTGAGAAACCTGGATTTTTGAACTTAGTTTCTAGCTTGGCACCTCATTTGGTTCTGCACGGACGAACATTTTTTACAGCGTTACTTGAGACGACCTATCAGGAACGGAAACAACAGTTGATTGATGCCTTGTTGACATGTACCGACGCGGCTACAACAGCTGACGCTGGGACGTGTTGCAGAAAATCTTACCTCGGTGAAACCATACATTGGTTCGATGTTGGCAACCTACAACGGAAGAGTGCCTGTCTTGTTATCCAAAGAATCACTGGAAGGCATACGTTTGACGTATTAGCAGACGTCATAGAAAATCTTCATAACGAATTTGGTGTCACGTCTAAATTACGCGGTACCACCACTGACAACGGGTCGAATTTTTTAAAGGCTTTTCGTGAAAGAGGTGCAATTTCCACAGTCAACGATGGAGAGGATTACTTTGATATTGATTCTGGCGAAGAGGAAGAAGATATGGTTTATTTCTATCTTGGTGATATCTTAGACGGACAAATGGTTGAAACACATCACAACAAGAATTTCACTCTTCCGCAACATCGAAGATGTGCTTGCCACCTTCTGAATCTGGTTGCCAAATCCGAAAAGAAGATTCATGAATATTCTTATAAGCAACTCCGGATTTCTACTCAAGAAAAACTATACCTTCTTTGGAGCAAACAAACCTCAAGTTCCTTAGATTCAGACATTATTCGGCGTCATCTGGGACAACTGCTAATTATTAAAAAATGAAACGCGCTGGAACTCCGAGTTTTACGCAGTGAATAGCGTCGTTCGCCTGTTGAAAATTAAAACTCGGGCTATGCGAAAACTATTAGACGAATTACACATCCCAAATGTTACTCCAAACGACGAACAGTTTTTAAAAGAATATGTCCGGATAATGAAGAACATTGCTGAAGCACTGGACATCCTTCAAGGAGAAAAAAATGTAGGGCTGCCCAGGTGAAAATTTACTTGGTAATTACTTAAGTAAAACAATAAAAAAACTCGAGTAATAGTAAAGGATTTTGGAACAAGTATTTTTACAGTAATAACATAGAAATACTATAGAATTACTTGAAGCAAAAAAACTTTTAGAAAATAAAGCAAGCAGTACCAAAGCAGTCATTTTCTAGTGAAACCCTCGTAAATGTACAATGAAATTCAGTGAATTTAGAATATAATATAATAGTAGACTAGTCTACCATTGACTAAAATGAAAACATAGAAAAGTCTTCGGTGGGGATTGAACACGAAACCGCACATTACTAACTTTCGCAGCAGAGCGCCTTAACCACTCAGCTATTTTGATATAATATTATTTCTACATTTTCCTTTGTATATCGAGGATTCAGTTAAGAACTTAGAAAAAATTCTGACTGAAAACTAAAGTATGTTTACATTTAAGACATTTGAGTATGTGTTAATAATTAAATCCTACTTTTAATAATTATATATTAATTTTAAACTATAATTTCTATCTTTTTCATTTTTAATCGCTAATATAACCCAAATATTTCAAAATAACAAAGAAAATGTTAATGTTCAATAACAAATTTAAAAAGCCAAAGTGGAAATAGTTGTATAAAAGCAAATAAAATATGACAAATTTAAAGGGGGAAGTAAAATTTACCTGTAAGTCATCAGAAGAAAGTTAGGATATAGTGGCATTAATGCCCAATGTAGTGAAACAACAATTACTATAGTAAAACAGCAGTTTGTGTCAGTAAATATACAGTGAACACTACTGAAAACAAAGTGTGTCCAAGTAAACTTGCAGTGGTCACTAGTAAAACAGTAGTGTGTGTTAGTAATACTGATTTTGAAACAAAAAAAAAAATACGCCCCCTTAGTGTTACTTTTATTTTACTGCGTTCACTACAGTAAAATGATAGTTTACTTGGCTACATTATAATTTTATTGTAGTACAATATAGTATTTTTTTACCTGGGATAGTGAAACAGTAGTGTGTGTTAGTAATACTGATATTGAAACAAAGAAAAAAATACGCCCACTTAGTGTTACTTTTATTTTACAGCGTTCACTATAGTAAAATGATAGTTTACTTGGCTACATTATAATTTTATTGTAGTGCAATGTAGTACTTTTTTACCTGGGTGGGCTACCTACTTCCCACTTTTTCTATCTAGAAAGCTTAACTGAAGCACCTTCAGGATGATGCATCAATTATGTATTGTCAGCCATTGTTAAATGGTCTTCTTGACACCATCAACTTTAGGTATACTAGTTCAAGTTTGATTTTTCTATTATTTTTTTAGAAGTTTCTTGATGGAACACTAACATTTAATTTCATTAACTAGATTTGAACATATGTTTTGCGATAATGAGCTTCATTTAGCCACAATATCAAACCCGATGTTAAAACTATCATGGTTAGAAACAGAAGAAGAAATTAGGCGCGGAAAAACTCTGTTCAAAAGAGAATTTGAACGTTTTCAGGGTATCATCGACGAAAGTGATACGTAATCCCACATAACACAATGCAGTCCGTCGGATATCCGACAGATGTCGAGGTCGGATGTTGAGTGCATCTTTTTTATATCCGCCGGAAAGCCCGACATCCGATTTGGATGTTCTATGGATGTAATATTTTATGGTTTTGACCGCCCTCAACAGCGCCATCGGACATTCTAAGGATATCCGAACGGGCTTTCAGTTGGCTATAAATATGACATGTATGGACCTCTAATCTTTAAAAAACATTAGGCTATATCTGGATTCGAACTCTGATCTCCCGCACCACAGTCGAATATTTTTCCACTGTGCCAATCGTCAGATTAACTGATTATCATTTTCGAACAATCCAATCGAATTGTTGTAAAACACTTGATTTTTTTTTTCGATAACAAATCACCAACAGGATTTTTAAGAAGTCAAGATGATGTCGAACTTAGGTTAAACCAGAAGTGTATAAATTGCAATTAAACGATTTATGCTAAATATTTTTTAAATTTTAAACTTCAGCATGATTTATTAAGTTTAAAGTAGTTTTTTATTATTTGGAATTAAAATCCTATCATAAGTATACTTGCTTCGAATATTATTAAATGCCGAATAATATATATTTTCTGTAAGTTAATTTCCAATGGCTTGGTTCCCGTAAGCTAAACGGCAAACCTGTGCAAACAAACTCACGACTTACATATATTTTATTCATTTTTTTGTAATAAATTAAAAAATAAACCACCCGGCAAATAGATAACTACTCTTTTATTTTTTTGAATTTTTCGTATTGAATGCTGGACTTAAAATAAAAATACTTTCAAGGGAAAAATTTGAACACGGTTAAGCTCTCTCCTTTTGGAAACAAATAAATTTTGACAGTTTATAATGAAACCTAGCGATCGGCCCCAATTAGCTCTAATCGAGTTATTCTCCCCGCACCGATAAAGTGCATTCGGGGCTGAATTGAGGTGCCACTTTTCAACCGGGGCGGTGAAGGGAAAAATTTGAGGTCCACTCGTTGCCCCGACGCAATTTTTTAAAAATGCCTTTCTTTCGGTTTCAGAGTAAAAATCGGGGCAGGCGGGTAGAACGAGCTATTATCGGGGTTGTTATCGGATCGATCGGGTGAAACAGTCAATCGATTATGTTTTTTGCATCGATGAATCAATTGATTGCAATCGGGGTAGCTTCCCTGATTAAGTACCTCGATTAAGTCCCAATTGAATTCGGGGAGAAGAATTTTCCACCCTAAGCCACGCTTCGATGGCCCGAAATGAGAAAACCAATTGGCAAAACAGCGCACCGATTGTCTCGAGGCCGATCCTTAAATGAAACAATTGAAAATCTTCTTGGTTTTTGGAAGGAGGTCCGTAGAATATGATTTTCGCACATCCATTGCACTTCCAAGGTGACTAGCCGACGGACATCCCTGGAACTACCCAATGAGTACATGGATATCTAACGGATGTTCGGCCATGATTCGGACATCCCACGGCAGAAATGTGCTATATGGGAAGTTGCCTAGCTTTTTCTAAATCGTGATTATTTAATAAGTTTTAAAAAAATTTATACTTTTTTGCAGGTCTGAGGATTCTAGCGACGGGACGTCTTCATCTCGCTCTGGCCCAAGCCCAGAGAAAAAATATATGAGCGCGAAAAATTTCTTTTAGTCAATCACAAAACGAAACGAAAAAACTAAACCAAACGACGAAGTGGATTCATATCTCAAATTATGTAATACCTTGGAACAACTACGTGATTACCCCATAATGCAGAATATCTACAGGTATGTCGGTAGTAATATCTAGTAGCATATACATAGATCAATCAGTCTCACTTTTAATTCTTTTAGGCGATACAATGTAACCTTACCATCTTCAGCGGCGGTCGAGCGCTTATTTAGCCAAGGAGGACTGATATTCACACCAAAATGGCAAAATTTAAGTGACAAAAACTTCGAGATGCTTCTTTTTCTAAAAGTTAACAACCACGTGTTGAACCAGTGGTAAATTTTCATTTATGATTGATGCAGTGAGTGTATTTTTTTATATTTTACTGTCTCGTGTCTTCAATTCTCATTGCTCCTTGTAGCCATTTGATCAATTTTAAAAATTATTTCTACCAACAACTTATCCCAGAAAGGAAAAAAAACAAACAAGGAAATAATACAAATTACCAAATCAATTAATTTTATTCTTTATAATTACTGCAAATCATATTGTATTCATGTATCATAATTTATTATTGTTGTCAATTCATAAATGATCGCAAAATTGATCGTCAGGTGATCGCGATCGCTGATTACGATCATTGTATTTGATCGCGATCGCGATCATTTAGAGCGCGATCACCTTTTAGTGATCGAGATCGCGATCGCGATCAAAAAATTGATCGCAACGGCAAGTCTGCGCTACACACATAAAAAGACAAAAAAAAAATTTGATTCCACGGCGTGACACTTGGTGCGTAAGTAAGGTACAGGAACACGAAGCCAATATAGCGGCGCCTACGTCGAACACGCGAGCTATCCAATATGGCGGTGCCCTAGGCTGTTCAATTTGCAGTTTTTTTTTCTTAAGGTGACACTAGGATTATGAATCCTTTATTTATGAATAAACAATCCTCTAAAACTTATTTTTTAAAAAAATTTAAATACTCGCACCATGCAATTTTCCCCCAAAAAAGGTAATCTTCAGCTTAAACCAATAATAATTTTTCTCTCACTCGACGGATCGACTCAGATGTTTGGATATTTGTTTAGCAACATGTCAACAATAGTCACAACAAGTTTTATTTTCAAAAATTAAGATTTAATATTCGTGCCAAGCCGATAAAGTGAAATCGTTACATCGCAACGTAGCGTTTAGTAGTATGACAGACGGATTTCTAGCTGTTAGTTTGTATAGTAAGTGTTACAGTATAGATATCAAACAAGCCATGGCTTCTGGGCGTTGTACCGTGATGAGTGACTGGTTAATTTGTGAATGTAACTTTTCTAACTTATCAGAAAGTATTAAATTGCCAACTAAAGGCGTATTAATAATCGTTTTCACGCTCTTCTGAAAGCCAGCACATTTAAGGAAACTCGAGAGATATTTCGTGAAGTTTTAAAAGAAATTCAGATTGTTTAGGGAAAGGCTGGAATCCCAACTAAAAGCAATTGTAGTTGTGTGAACGAAATGATGGAAATGCACGAAATAATGTCATCAATAAAACAAATTCCAGCTGAGAAATGAACAGACGATTTCGCTATTGCGAAAATTTTCAAGTTCAAATCTAGCTTAAATGAAGTTCTAGACTTATCTCCTCTAGACGTAGAAGATTCATTGAAAAGATCAAAGAATCTAAACGCGATCATTGACTATCAGTTCTTACTAGCTCAACGAGAAATTCCACAACGTGGAGACATTGACAGATTAGATAAAAAAACTTTCGGATGTGAAGCGAAGAAGCAGAAGAGATCAGCATCCAGTCTTTCTGCAACACATTTACAAGTTATCCAACTGATTCAAGCGAAAGTGAACTAGGATTAAATACGTCGTCTGATAATGATTACTCTGTATTATCATCTAGAGGAACTCCTCATCTTAGTTGGATTACTCTCGAACTACCTGCCAAAACTCTTATCAACCCAACCGCGCAAGCGGCTGATGGAAGATATCTCAGCGTAAAGGACCATATAGCAATGATTGCTTCAACAATTAGTGCTGCTGGTGGAGACTAACGATGTAATTCTTTCGGTGGCTAGCGGTTCAAGACAGTGGTGATAGAATAGGAGGGATTTGATTAATAATATGCGAGAAAAATTCATCAAACCAGATCATGTAGTTGTCCACTGGGACACTAAGCTAATAAAGTAAGTAACTACACTCGTAATGATGTTAGTTCACTGTAGGTATCTAAATTAATGAGTCGCGAGTTTTAGGAAGGATAATGGTGAGGTCAATGACCGAATCGCTATACTGATGAGTGGCTTTCCACAATTGGAAAGCCCTAAACTTCTCGATGTTCCTGTCATATCCGACTCCACTGGTTCTTCCCAACATGGTGCTGTTGTCAAAGTATTGCAAGCCTAGGATGTACTGCCTCTCGTGATTGGTTTAGTTTTTGATACCACGTCGAGCAACACTGACCGTTTTAAAGGATGCGCGACTTGTTTGGAAAAGAGTCGAGGTTGTGCCGTGCTCTGGTTTACTTGCCGCCACCATGTTTTTGAAATTCACGTCCAACATGTTGCCAAAGAAAACATTGGCAAAAGAAACCAACCATCAGAAACTCTTATCAAGCGTTATCAAAAGGAAAGCCCTGAACTGAATCAGGAGATTGAGGTTACGTTTTCATCTCCGTGAAAATCATCTAAGAAATTTTTTTTTATTAATTTGACACAAATTTGATTTTCGTATTTGCGGAGAATGCGCAACGTAGGATGTCCAACTGCTCCATAAAGGAAAAAAGTATTTTGTATTTGTATTTGTATTTGTATTTTATTTTATTTGGTATTTGAGGTTTTGGGAGAAAAAATGTATTTTGAAGGACGAGTGTTTTAAAATATAGTATTTGTATTTTTAAAATACTCGTTTTTTTTCAAATACGATACACTGCTATAGGGCTGTTTGACAAGGTAAAATCTGTGAACCAACTTTCAAAGTTTCAATGCTGATTGGCTAGTTTCGTCTGCTTCAACAAACAAAAATTGAACCAGCCGAAAACAGCCAATGAGCATTGAAAGATTTACAGGGTTGCCGCACTGTAATATACCGTGTTGAACAGCCCTATATTCCTATCAAACTAGACCATTCTTTTAAAAATTAAAATTCAAAAATTATTTTTGAATTTATTTGGTATTTTAATCATATTTTGTATGAAATGCAAAATAAAATAAAGCTATAAGAATACGTTCAAAGGTCAAATACAAATACGTATTAAAATACGTATTTTTAGGTATTTTATTTTATAAGTATTTTATTTTATTGTCCAAATACAAAACACTGATTAGGTGTTGTCAGGTAAGGTCTAAATTAATCGCTCTAGAAAGACCCAAAACCCCACTTCAGGTTAGGGTACACCACATTGGGTATGTTATAATAAGTTTTAAACCCCCACCAAAACAAAGGGTGGCCCCACATCAGGTTAGGGTAGACCCGATTAAGTGTGTTTTCCAGGAAACGGAAGCTCTTACCGAGAACAAGGGAAGGGTGATTAATTGCACCCTCAACGAGGAAGCCCAAGACCCCACGTTAGGTAAGGGTAGACCAGATTAAACATGATATAACGGAATCCGAAGCCCCTAATAAAAGGGGGGGGGGGATTATTGAGCGCGCCACACACGGGTTAGGTTATACCAGATTGGGTATGTTAAACAACGATACCCTGGTAGTTTGCTGTAGAAAAAGCGGTTGTTTTCAATCCGCCCCAAGATGCAACCACAAAAGTCCCACGACAGGTTAGGTAAGACCTGATTGAGTTTGTCATATTAAAGAATCCATTGCAATGTAGAAAACCCCTAACCAGAGAAATTCCCAAAGAACGGTATCAAACGCTGACACTAAACAAATATTTGTTCATAGCCTGTTTATTTACAGCATGACCTAAATAACCAACTCCTCAAGGCGAGGTAAGGGAGTTTCAGGCAGCAGAACAGAGATCACGAGGCGGTTTAAGCCGGAAGGTGGAGGTGGTGGTGGTAGTGGTGGTGGCGGCGAGGGTGGTAATGGAGGTGTAGCAGAAGACGCAGCAGTATAAGTCTGTTCTGCAGAACTTGTTGGACGTATGGTAGCCGTTGTCGGCCTATCACGGGGTGGTTGCTGATCGCCGATGGTGGGTGTAATGGCTGTTGTGGCCCGTTGATAGCCGCCAAAGCCAACTCCAAATGCAATGTCCTCTGACGGGTTGCACCGTGATCCAAGTAGCCCGGGAGATGGTGGGACGGGTAGCGAAATTGACACGTTGCCAGCAGTGCTGACCTTCTCCGCTCCAAGCGATCGATTTCGCGGGAAACCCTGGTGACCTCCCTGTTGTCGGGTGTCCTCTCAATTTTCGTCTGTATAGAGGAAAAGTAATAATGGGCGCCGGGATTAGACAAAATCCAGCAGCACCATCTAGACCCCGTAATATGTCAATTGGCGCAATACGGCCACTTACGCCAACCCCTCAGGCAGAATGCTGCAAACGTGGGGTCGAAACTGCGGGACTAATTCTCGGAGCTAAAGCATTTGATTGTTTCTTTTTGTTTGAATATGGTTTGCAATAATTCCACCATAGGCTAGGGTGTCAATGTTAACAATCTAATCTGCATAAATTAAACTACAATCTCGTTTTCAATGGTTGTGCTATCGAGGTATAAATATTTGTTGATGTTGGCTGAACACCATTGAAATTTTACTCCAGGGGATTTTTTATTATGAAAATTAAGATCCGTGGACTAGGCAATACACAAGAAGGTAATACAAAATGAAGTTGAATTAATTACATGGATTATTTTGGCAAAGCCTCCATCAATTGTAGGTGTGGCCTCCTTTGACTTCAATTACGGCCTGAAAACGCCTTTCCCACATAACACAAGGCAGTCCGTCGGATGTCCGACAGATGTCGGGGTAAGATTTTGAGTACATCTTTTTGATATCCTCCGGACAGCCCGATATCCGATTTGGATGTCCTATAGTCCGGTCGGGCTAGCAAAAAGTGTATGTTGAACCCCAAACAAATTGTAATAAGTTTTTTTTTACATGAGCTGTGTTTATATCCCTTTGATCTATGCCCTGTTAAAAAGCTCCCGAAAAATATTAATATTTAGTGTACTTATTTTAATTTTTAAAATATGCGTGTTTTTGTGAATCGATTAAAACTATTAAAATACAAGAAAATAGAAATTTGAAAAAATGAACTTTGTTAGTTATTCCCTCATTTATATTCTGGCAAAATTTTGTTTACATAACTTTAAAAGTGTGAAATTGACAGCCACTTTTAGCTGGTCACCTCCTTTTTTTCCCCCTTAAAAAAGCGTCCGTGTTTTACACGGCTCTTATGTAAAAAGCATGACAACGAAAATCGTTGCCGATAGTGAACTAGAGTTCGCTGCTCATCCGTTAAGGTCTCATTTTAATCGGCGTTTTATCTTTTACCACCCCAATAAATGATTCCCGGGAGCTAGTTTTACTTTTGAAGTTATTTCATGAAATATAAACCCAATTTTCCCCAAATTTTCTTACTCCACGTTCTAGTTTCCGTCACACCCGCAGTGAGCGCTGTGGCGTTCTGTTTTGTTTTTTCTTTTTCTTTTTTCTTCACTAATTTTCACACTAATTTTCACAATTTTCTTCACCATCACTCAAATTGCATATCACACATTTAAAGATATCTGGTGCCATTTTTGAATTTCAAAAAATGTAAACTTATTATTTGTTTTTTCACCGCCATCACCTTCAGTATCTCTGTTTATTGCTTTTAACATTACCCTTGACTTCTGTACAATGAGATTTGAAATAAAATAACAGAAAGAAAAGACGCCCTTTTTTAATTTCAATGGACTTGAAAATGGTCATCAACGATGAAGTGAGTCAACACGAACCCTCACATCCGCACGGCGGTGGCCTTTAATGAGGCGGAAGGGGTGATGAGGTCCTAACACACCTTGTTTACCTTCCGCTTGTTATACAATCTCAATGGATTGCAAGCAAAGACAGGGACGGAAGGAAGGAAAAGGGAGGTGGGAGAAACAACAGTCAGTCCATGTCAGTTAGCCAGCGAAGAATGTCCATCCTAAGTTCTCTCTACGACTAACCAGCAAGCAAACCAAAATGTGATGGCACAAAACTGCCCAGTGCATGTGCAGTTTCAGTTTTGTTCTCGGCAGGAAAAATTTTTCATCGCGTCCATGAGCGTTGTACATCAGAATCCCCCCGTGTCCGCACAACACGTGACAACGTATGCCAGGAAAAAGTACTATTATTTAATTTAGCAATGCTGTTATGCTTCTGGATACAAATATTAATATTTTTTAAAATAGACATTTGGGTCCTGAGGCACTTGCCTTTGCTGAAGCTACGCTTTCCGCTGGAACCCAACCAACCAAAGTGCGTAAGCTACTGCAAGACAAATACGGCGCTAATCTCATTAGCAAAGACCTAGTTAACATCAAACAAACATTGACAGGTGAAGTTCAAAATGAAAAAAGTTATCATAACAAAAATTTTACTTACTTCACGAATATTTTTAGGAAAGCCAGATAATGAATGGATAGACACAGTCGATTACATGATGGAACAACAGAAAGACCACAACAACGTCATCAAAGTATTGCACAACTCAGATGGGGAGGTTGCGCGATTTTCGTTCAGTTGGAGAAGCAGCGACAACTATATAAAACCTACGGTAACGTAATAGAATTAGATGGTACTTACAAAACCACGAAGGCTGGCTTTTCCCTTTACCACCTTTTAATAGAGGACAATAACGGTGATGGACAGCCCGTCGCGATGTTTTTGGTAAAGGAAGAAACGACAGATTCCATTTCCACGTGCCTGGAAGTTTTTTCAGAGGTAGAAGTTTTTGGGATGAACAGCCAAATTTTAATAAAATATATATACCTTACTTCTCTTAACAGAACAACGACATCTCCGTCACCAAAGTTACCGTGACTGATAAAGACTGTGCGGAGATTGCCGCTCTTGCAAAGTATTTCCCAACAGCAACACACATCCTATGCCATTTTCACGTTTTGAAGGCTATCGACGCGAAGCTAAACAAAATAAAGAATATTGGAAAACAAAAAAATAACGAAATTCAAGAATATTTTCGTTCAGCTCTCTTTGCGGCAACGCAAGAGGAATTTGATGCATCTCATGAGCATTTAATGCGTCAAGGTAATCGCACAATAAAATTAATTTAATTTTATGAACTTTATAAGCATGATATTTACTTGGCAGATGGGTGTGTTGCCGCTTATTTTCGTGACAATTGGTTCAATATCGTCGATAAGTGGGCATCTCTGGCGCGTCGAAATCTTCAGACGTTTGGCAATAACACCGCCTGGAACTAATAATCGCCTGGAACGGTAACAAATTTTACAAAAATTTGCAATTGTATAACTAAATGTAACGCATAATATTTAGCTTCCACTATACCATTAAAGACGTCCTGCAGAAAACGAAACGATTTCCAGAGGTTTTAAGGACGTTGGTGAACATAATTTTGCTCTGTCTCAGTGACAGGCAAGTAAAACAAAACATGCGGGAGCTCAGGTTTTCCACAAAATCAAAGCATCCCTTGCTTCAAAACTATGCCAAATCCATATCACCGTATGCTTGGACTAAAGTGGAAGAAGAATGAAGATCCGAGTCGGTCTTTTGCCAATGTCGTAGAACATCGTACATGTTACCAGCGAAAGGATGGACCATGGTAGAATGTGAAATTTGCAAGGAATGGTTTCATTCGATGTGTGTTGACAATTTCCCTGAAAATGAGAATGAAACATGGTTATGTAAGGCTTGTAAATGATAAATGCAATATCTTTGTAAACTTTTGTTGGAATGAGAAGATGTAGCTGCATACTCAGAGCAATGCTTGCACATTGTACAAAAAGTATTTGCCAATACCTCTCTTACTGTTTAAACTTCTCGTCACACTTGTTCTATGTTAGTCAAAGTCAAACACCTGTACTCAGATGAAATTAAATTGTAAGATACAGAATGACTTAATTAGAATGTAAATAGTCAAATACCTTCACCTATGTTCCTTACGCTTCACCTATGTTGGAGTTGAGAGGAACATAGCATTATAGCATTTTTCCCAGTTTGATTTGGTATCAATCTAAGTATGTCCTTATTTCATCTCTATTAGTTGTGGTCATAACAAGGGTTCTGAAGACACATTAATAAAGTGAAACATTAATAAAGTAAAAATTTACAATAGCTAATTGCACACTTACAAATTACAAAAGGCATCTCTTACAGGTAAGCAAGCAACCAAAACACTGGTACTTAACGTTTTTGGGACGACGAAATGTTAACAAAAAACATTTTGATTAGCCAAGGAGAATTTTCTAGAAAGCAAAACAAATTGTTAATCAATGCAAATAAAATTTGAATGTATAATAAGAGAAAGCTTATACCACTGTATCTTTTCCGAAGAGAATGATAAAGAACAAAAGATCTAATGGATACTGAATGGAAACAAAAAACGAAGAACGAATGTGGAATGGGTAAAACGACACAGCACAGGCACACAGCATGGGCAGAAGGACCACCCTTGCCCATAACTAGTACCATCTGTAGTTGAGGGGTAATAGGCGCGACCTTTATTTTAGGCGGATTTGTTCAACTCCCAAAACAAAAGAATACATTTATTATATCATTATTAAATTATAATAATATAATTTACATTACTATTTATAAAAAAATTTAACCGAAATAAAATAATATATTAATTTCTTTTTATGAATATTAGATTTATTTATTATAATAGTAAATTATTAGGCATTCTTTTGTTTTGAAATGTTTTAATTAAAAGAATACTTAATAAGTCACTACTATAATTAATATATTTAATATATATTATGAATTCCAATTGTTATTTTTGAATAAATTGTGATTTATATTATATTATTATAATTGAATAATGATATAATTAAAGTATTCTTTTGTGTTTGTTGGTTAAGCCAATCCACCTACAACAAATGTTTTGTTGCCATAGAAACGAAACTTCCATTTCTTTAGTCTATCTCGCGTAGACCAGTAGAGTAAAAAATCATAAAACTTTGTAAAATTCTTGGCTATGCCTAACGGCAAGTATTCCCAGCACATACTGATGTAATGATGCGAGCTAACTTATAGTTGTCTCGTTTCCATGGCAATTTCTTACATGGTTTATCCACATTTTACCACGTGCTTTTATTTGGCCTAAAATTCGATGCAATTGTGCTATTTGACAATAGGGGGCATTTTTATTTGAAAAGGGTGGTCGGATTTTTTTGGAACATACTTTACTCTTACGTACCAATGATGAAAAAAAGAATAAATCTATTGACAATGGCAGTAACAGCATCTCCACACTTTTGTCTGCAGGGCCTTATGAGAGTCGCTCCTCCTCCTTTCCTCCTTCCTGGTTAAACCATGTAGCCAGGTTTTGGCATATCGGTCGTAATTTATTTAGTACAATTAGATCTACAACCTTCGGTTTTTAAAAATGGCCCTGGCATGCCGGCATCCATCAATTCGGCCATTATTCAGTTTCGGCTACTTGATCCGGGCGTCCGTCAATATGGTCAATAGCATCATCTAGTTGAAAAGAAACAAGTAACCGATAAGCATCATCAAGTTAAAAAGTACGATGTAGCTAGTAGGCATCATCTAGTTCATAACCACCAGTGGGATGAATTCTTGTGTATATATTTCTTGATTTCAAAGTTTATAAATCCTTTTTAAACGATTTTTTTTATTTCCATTTTCTTTAGCATTATTTGGTGCCTCAGACAGGTCAATAAATATATATTACCATAATTACTAATATTAATGAATGCCATTTTTTATAATATTGTCGCGGGTGAAAAGAGATAGGTTATCTCTTAGCACGCAGAAATGAGTCATCCGCTCCTTGGACAACGCTGCGATCGTGGTGAAGAAATTATCGGGAGAAGTCCACTCTTAAACTGCCGGAAGAAATGCGATTGCAGCGCTTCTTCCGTGGCCAAAGGCAGGCGGTTTTGAGAAAGAAAATCCTTGAGACTATCCGGGAAATACAGGAAACATTTGAATAAGTAAGCGCAACCGGAAGGAATAAAAATGACAGAGTAAAAGTTCCTTATTTGCCAAGAGGACGCAAGCTGATTTCTTTTAGTCTCATAAACCTTCGTGGATCGCAGAATATTAGTATAGTTGGGTCGCCTGTTTTAAAGAAGGGGGACCTGTCTCGGGTGAAAAGGGAAATTGGTTATCTCTTCGCAGAGATGAGTCATCCGCTCCTTGGACAACGCTGCGATCGTCGAGAAGAAATTATCGGGAGAAGTCCGCGCTAAGAAAGATACGCAGATACGCAGTCCGGAAGGTGAGTAATTTGCGCGACGGTATAAAATGCTGCCCCGAATCTGCGTTAGATGAGTCTTCATCGGGTGAGCTCCTGGAGCTGGGCTCCGTTAGTTCCCTGGTTTCCGTAAAGGTCTTCAGCCGCATCTCCAACTTAATGGTTATACCCTTTTTGTTTAAGTAAAACTATTGTTTAGATTTAAGTCATCACTTGTTGTATTCATTTGTGCTCGCTTAAATACAACCCGTGTGACAATATGCTAACTTTCGTCTGATACTGTTGCTGGGAGACCATAATATTGGGCTCTTAATGAGTAAGCGTCATCTATACGATAACTGTCAGCTACACGATAGTATACGCTGCCCCAAAGCAAAATATACCGGTGCAGCTTTCGTACAAGCATCATCTAGATGTGCGTGACAATATTGGTTTTCTTCCATAACAGATTCAAATATTTCCTGAATCCTGGTCCTGCGTAGAAATAACAAAACACTTTAGATTAGATGATCACAAAATTTATTCAATAGTAAATACCTATAATTTACTTCAATTACTCAAATAAATGAATTAAAAGCCTTCTGTAGTAAAAACAGAACAGACGACACAAAAACATGCTGAAAAGCAAATCATTATTGGAGTGTTTTCGATCCAGTCGTGCATTACGTTCTCAATGGCCATACCTCGTAGAAAACAACCGGTCTCGTCAGCTCCCTGCCGTTAAGCTGCGTCGGGTGCCGTTAGAACTTAGAAGGGTGACCACTTGGGAATACGGGATGCTGTTGGCATCAAACCTTTTATCATCACCTAGCGGTGGGCGATTGTATCAAAGTGTTAGTTACTGCCATCTGGTGGTGTGTTTTGATGTTCAGTTTGTTGGAGATATTGTCAAACCGTGGTGGTTGCGTAACCCTACCGAACTGTTTAGCACCACCTTCTCTGTTCTCATCCCTTTAAGTGCTGTCAATGTCTGATGTGTATGACTGTCTGGTGCTCTACTTGATGATAGTGATTTGTACTGACAGGTATGTTGTCTCAATAAAAGAAAGTTATTTGCATTCAAAAATAGTTGATAACACCTTACTCCAACAGGTTATGGGCCCAGAACACGTTATTTTGTTTCATTAAATGTTATACTGATCTTGTTTCAACTATGTCTGTGCCAATGTCAAAAGATATCAGCCATATTGTCAAATTTGATGGAAGCAACTTTCAACAATGGAAGTTTGGCTGCAGATTATTACTAGAGTCACTCAATTTACTTGACGTTGTAGATGGAGTAGAGAAGTTACCTGCTGCAGTAAGCTACAGTCCAAAGTTTACGAGTAAATATTCTTCTTACTCATGCACTCTCAAACAGGATACCAATCAAAAGTTGATTGATGCTTGGAAAGCCAAAAATGTGAATGCTCGTCATTACCTATTTGCTACAATAGAGAGACAGCATCAGAATACCCTTTATGGATGCCAGTCAGCTAACGATATGTGGGTCAGGTTGACCACACAACATGCACAGAACGCTGCTGAGAACAAGCATCTTTTGATGCAACAGTTCTTTGAGTACAAATACCACCCAGGTAGTCATTACCTTTATGTTCGATAGATCATGTTTATCAAAATTTTGTTTTTTATCTAGAGCACAGTGTCATGTCTCATATATCTGCCATTGAGTTACTTGCTTCTCAACTTAAAGACCTCAACGAACCTGTAACTGAAGCTCAAGTAATTACCAAGATACTAGTTACGTTACCACCTAGCTATCGACATTTCCTTTCTGTTTGGGACAACGTGCCGATCAAAAACAGAAATATCCAGACACTCACTCAGAGGCTACTCAAAGAAGAGAACGTGACAAAGATCTACAATAACGGCCAGGCAGACGCTGCAGATTCAGCGTTCTTTACGAACAATTTTCCTTCTCAACAAGGCAATCGATTCACTCGTGGAGGGCACAACAACCGTCGCAACCGAGGAAGATCTGGTAGATCAACAGGTTTAACATCCAGACATCCGTACATCAGAAAGTGTAATTACTGCGGTGACACTACTCATCTCTATGCCACTTGTCGGAACAGACTGAGAAACGAGCGAAAAGGAGATACTGGAGCTGTAGGAGAAACATCAAACTTAGCCAATGATGACAACAAGAACCACGATGACCACAGCTTTCATTCTTCCACCCAACAGATTATCCGTAACGACTCCATCTGGTACGCCGACTCAGGCGCCACACGCCACATGACAGACCAGAGAAGCATCCTGTGGGACTTCATGTTAGAGTGAAGTGTTAAATAAACAATGTTGCATGCAAGTAACTTTTATTGGGGTGACATACCTGTCAGCACAAATCTCTTTTATCGAGTGAATCCATTTACAGTGACACTTGACAGACATAGACAGCACTAAAAGGGCTGGGAACATAAAGAAGGTAGTACTAAACAGTTGGGTGGGGTTCTGCAACCACCACGGTTTGGCAACATCTCCAACACCTCCTCTCAAACTGTGGGAGTTTGCGGAAGTGGCTTTACACCGATCTGGTCGCGTAAGAAAGTGAATCGAGGTACTGGGAGTGGTTTTGTCAGGATGTCGGCTAGTTGGTTTTCTGTTGGGACATACGACACCTCGATGTTACCGTTGTGTTGTTGATGTCGCACAAAGTGGTAATTGACTGCCATGTGTTTGGTGCGCTGATGGAATTCTGGATTCTTGATGAGACGGATTGCTCCTTGATTATCACAGAGTATATGAATTGGTCCGATTTCATCGCCTTTCACTTCTCTCAGAAATTGCTGCAACCAGATGGCTTCTTTTGAAGTTTCACTAGCTGCCACGAACTCAGCTTCAGTTGTTGAGAGGGAGACACATTGTTGGAGCTTGCTGCTCCATGACACTGAGGCTCCATTGTACAGAAAAACGAAGCCACTGGTTGACCGGCGGTTGTCCGTGTTCCCAGCAAAATCGGAGTCAGTGAATCCAATTAGGTTGTTCGTCTGTTGCCCGTCAAAGCAGAGTTCAAGGTGGGCAGATCCAGCTAGGTAGGCAAATATTCTCTTTACACCATTCCAATGTCCGTCTCCTGGAATTTGACAGAATTGGGACGCTTGTCCTACAGCAAAGGCTATGTCCGGTCTTGTCGTTGTCATGATATACATGAGGCATCCGATTGCTTCCCTGTAGCGAGTTAAATGAGGGCTAGTTGGATCAGGTTGGGTAATTGGTGACATTGCAGCTGTTAGACGGGCATTGGGGTCAGCTGGGATTGACTTTGGGTGACACAAATCAAGATTAAACTTCTTAAGAATTTTGTTGACAAAATCGATTTGAGAGATGAAGAGCTTTTTGTTTGGCCTTTCTCTAAGAATATCTAAACCAATAAAGCGGTCTGCTGGTAAAGAGCGGATTTCAAAGTGCATGTTAAGGTAATTGAGGATGGAGGTGGATACAGATTTTTTGTTTGTACATATAAGACCGTCGTCAACAAATATACACACGATTGTGATTTCACCCTCCTCTTGGCGACGGTAGTAGACGCAGCTGTCCGAATCACAGCGAGTGAGTCCAAACTTTACCAGAAATTCATTGAATTTTGTGTTCCAGGCTCTAGGGGACTGTTTCAGTCCGTATAGGGATTTTTTTAGGCGGCAAACTTCATTTTCTCGCCCTGCTGTGACGAAACCTTCGGGTTGTTCCAAGTAGAGCTCCTCCTCTAGCTCACCGTAGAGGAACGCTGTTTTTATATCCAGTTGAGTGATTTCCAGATCGAGGGCTGCAACAAGGGAGAGGACGGTGCGAAGAGAGCATTGTTTCACCATCGGTGCGTAGGTGTCCTGGTAGTCTATTCCTTGGCTTTGGGTGTAGCCTTTTGCTACTAGTCAGGCTTTGTATCGAACTGGAACATCTTTATGGCCAGGTTTCACCGTGAAGACCCATTTCGTCCTGATGGGTTTTCGTCCTGGTGGAAGAGGAGTTAGTTCCCACGTTTCGTTTTTCATCAGTGAGGCGTATTCATCATCGATAGCTGGTTTCCAGAGGTTCGCCTCATCTGATGTTATGGCTTCGGTGTAGTTGAGTGGCTCATGCGGTTGGTTGGCACACGAGAGTAGTCCTAGATCACGTCTCCAGTTTTTGAATTTCTCCGAATAGACTGGTTGTCGACTGGAACGCCTCGGTTGGACTAGTGTTGAGTTCTCTTCCATTTCATTCAGATTCTGTTCACCTTCAGGACGCTGTTCACCTTCCGAATGCTGTTCACCTTCCGGACGCTGTTCATCTTCCGGACGCTGTTCACCTTCAGGACTCTGTTCACGTTCGGCGTTGGTTAGCTCTGGATCTTTTCTCAACTGTTCGAATTCTGGTCCAGATGTGCTGCCTGATGATTCTTCGTCGGGAGTTGGATTACCATCTGTTCTTTCTTCTACGAAATCTGATTCAGGAAAAATCAGAATGTGTTTTTCTTCGTTAGAAGGACCTTTGAAGACATTATTCTCGTCAATTAGCACGTCTCGACTTATAACTACTCTCTGTTTCTCGTGTACCCAAATTCTGAATGCTTTTGACGCATCACAGTATTCAACAAATATACCATCTTGGCTTTTTGGATCCAGCTTTTTTCTGGTTGCATCTGGTGTATGGACGAATGTCCTTGCTCCAAAAATTCAGAAGTAGGAGACATCTGGTTTCTTGTGGAACCACATTTCAAATGGTGTTACACTTGCTGATTTTGATACGACTCTATTTAGAGTGTATACTGCGTAGGCTACCGCTTCCGCCCATAGCTTCAATGGGATGTTTCTTGTGTAGATGAGACTGCGGGCTGCTTCTAAAATAGTCCGATTCGCTCTCTCTGCTACTCCGTTTTGGGCTGGAGTGTGTGGTGCGGTGGTTTCGTGACGAATGCCTGAGTTCCGGAGCCATGTGGAGAAATTCTTGCTGGTGTATTCTCCTCCGTTGTCACTGCGTAGTGTTTTGACCACTCCTCCTGTTGATTTCTTGAGAAACATTGTGTAGGCACGGAAGAGATCAGGAACTTCATCTTTTGTTTTTAAGAAATGGACAGTAGTCCAGTTGCTGTAGTCGTCTTTGAACGTCACAAAGTAACGTGATCCGGCTGGCGTTGGTGGAGTTATTGGGCCACAGATATCTGAGTGGACAAGGGATCCAATATCAGTTCCTCTTGTTCTTCCTTGAGGAAATGGCGACCGGTGCATCTTTCCTAGAGTGCATCCAACACATGGAACTTTTGAATCTGAATGGTGAGAGGATAAGTTAAGACCTGCAACAAGGTTTTGATTTGCCATTTTTAAAATACTGCTGTTTAACACATGTGCAAGACGCTCGTGCCATGTTGATAGAGGAAGAACCAGGTTGGCTGCGAGGGCAGAGTCTTCATAAGCCACTTTTGCCGTGATGTTCAGTTGGTAGAGCGTGTTGTCTGTTCTTTTACCAGTAAGTTCTAAATTGCCATTGCGATAGAATTTGGCCTCGTTGTTTGTGAATACTGCTTCTACTCCTTCGTTGGTTGATGCTCCAATGGAAAATAAGTTCGTTCCGAGTTTTGGTACGAAGAGTACGTTTTTGATGGTGATTGGGACTTCTGCACCATTGATCATTGTTGTGGCTTTGACATCTCCTTGGCCTTCAGTTAGGAGTTGGGTGTTACCAATACCAGTAACATACCTTGGTGTAGAGTCATCAGGCTTGAAGTTCCACAAGATGTTTCTCTGATCTGTCATGTGGCGAGTAGCTCCTGAGTCGGCGTACCAGGTGGAGTCGTTACGGATGGTTTGTTGGGTGGATGAATGATAGCTGTGGTCTCCATGGTTCTTGTTGCTGTCATTGGCTAGATTAGATTTTTCTCCTGGGGATCCATTTTTGTGTCGTACGTTTCTTAATCTTTCCCGACATGTGGCATAGAGGTGGGTAGTATCGCCGCAGTAATTGCATTTTCTGATGTAGGGGTGTCTGGTGCCAGCTCCTCTTCCAGGTCTTCCTCCTCTACTGCGACGGTTATTGAATCCTCCACGGCTGTGTCGATCGCTTTGTTGAGGGGGGAAGTTGTTCGAAAAGAAAGCTGAATCTGCAGCATCCGACTGCCCGTTGTTGTAGATTTTGGTCACATTTTCTTCTTTAAGTAACCTCTGGGTAAGTGTCTGGATGTACCTGTTCTTGGCCGGTACGTTATCCCAGACAGACAGGAAATGTCGGAAGCTAGGTGGAAGTGTAACCAGTAGTTTGGTCATAACCTGAGCTTCAGTCACAGGCTCGTTAAGGTCTTTGAGTTGAGAGGCAAGTAACTCGATGGCAGAAATGTGGGACATGACACTGTGATCTATACAAGAATAAGTTTAGTGGTGTTTACTGTTAAGCGTAGGGGTAGTGACTGCCTGGGTGGTATTTGTATTCAAAGAATTGTTGCATCAGAAGATGCTTATTCTCAGCCGCATTCTGAGCATGTTGTGTGGTCAACCTGACCCACATGTCGTTTGCTGACTGGCATCCATAAAGGGTATTCTGTTGCTGTCTCTCTATTGTAGAAAATAGGTAATGACGAGCATGTACATCTTTGGACTTCCAAGCATCAATCAACTTTTGATTGGAATCCTATGAGAAAGTGCATGAGTAAATGAAACAATTTACTCGTAGACAAAAAAGAGTAACTTACAGCAGCAGGTATCTTTTCTACTCCATCTACAATATCAAGTAAATTGAATGATTCTAACAATAATCTGCAACCGAACTTCCATTGTTGAAAGTTACTTCCGTCAAATTTGACTATGTGGCTAATGTCTTTTGACGTCGACATAGACATGTTTGAATCAATATCAGTGTAACACTTAGATTAAGACAATGTAAACTGGGCCCATAACCTGTTAGAGTGAAGTGTTAAATAAACAATGTTGTATGCAAGTAACTTTTATTGGGGTGACATACCTGTCAGCACAAATCTCTTTTATCGAGTGAATCCATTGACAGTGACACTTGACAGACATAGACAGCACTAGTTGGGTGGGGCACTAGTTGGGTGGGGTTCTGCAACCACCACGGTTTGGCAAAATCTCCAACACTTCAAGCCTGATAGCTCGACACCAAGATACGTCACAGGTATTGGCGGCACACAACTCTTAACAGCTGGACAAGGTGATATCAGAGCTACAACAACAATAGATGGTGCTGAAGTTCCGTTGATCATCAAAGACGTACTTTTCGTTCCAAAACTTGGAACAAATCTGTTTTCTATTGGAGCATCGACCAACGAAGGAGTAAAAGTAGTGTTTACAAACAACGAAGCCAGGTTCTATCGCAACGGTAATCTAGAACTTATTGGAAGGCGAAAAGACAACACACTCTACCAACTGAACATCACAGCCAAAGTTGTCAATGAAGACTCTGCTCTTTCAGCCAACCTGATTCTCCCCTTGTCAACATGGCACGAGCGACTTGCTCATGTGTCAAACAACAGTATTCTAAAAATGGCAAATCAAAAGCTTGTTGTAGGTTTAAACTTATCCTCTAACCATTCAGATTCAAAAGTCCCGTGTATTGGATGCACTCTAGGAAAAATGCATCGGTCTCCTTTTCCTCAAGGAAGAACAAGAGGTACTCACATTGGATTATTAGTTCACTCAGACGTCTGTGGACCAATAACTCCCTCAACTCCAGCTGGATCACGCTATTTTGTCACGTTCAAAGACGACTACAGCAACTGGACCACCGTCCATTTTCTGAAAACAAAAGACGAAGTTCCAAACCTCTTCCGTGCTTATACAGTCTTTCTCAAGAACTCAACAGGAGGATCGGTCAAAACACTACGCAGCGACAACGGAGGCGAGTACATCAGCAAAGATTTTTCCAAGTGGCTTCTGAATTCAGGTATTCGTCATGAAACGAGTGCACCACACACTCCTGCCCAAAATGGAGTGGCGGAGAGAGCAAATCGAACCATTTTAGAAGCAGCTCGCAGTCTCATCTACACAAGGTCTATCCCACTAAAACTATGGGCAGAAGCGGTAGCCTACTCCGTATATACACTAAATAGAGTCCTGTCCAAGTCAGCAAGCGTAACACCGTTTGAGATGTGGTTCCACAAGAAACCAGATATCTCTTATTTTCGAATCTTTGGAGCACGGACTTTTGTTCATACACCAGATGCCAACCGTAAAAAGCTGGACCCAAAGAGCCTAGAAGGTATATTTGTCGGCTACTGTGATGCGTCAAAAGCATTTAGAGTTTGGATCCATGAGAAACAAAAGGTAGTCATCAGTCGAGATGTTTTAATTGATGAGAAAAATGTCTTTAAAGGTCCGTCTAATGAAGAAAATCATATCCTGATTTTTCCGGATTCCAACTTTTCAGAAGAAGTGGCAGATGACAGCTCAACCCCTGACAGAGAAACATCACACACCACAACTGAACCAGGAACTGAGCTGTTGACCCAAGATCCACAGTCAGCCGAAATCAACATTGAAAATAATACAGTAGATGAACAAATTCCCGAAGGTGAACAAGGCATTGAACAGACGGAAGAAAACTTAACAGTTGTCACACCAAGGAGGTCTAGTCGACAACCAATCTACACAGAAAAATTCAAAGACTGGAGACGTGCTCTAGGGCTGCTGTCGTGTAACAACCAGCCACATGAACCACTTAGTTACAATGAAGCAGTGACATCAGATGAAGCTCATCTCTGGAAACCAGCTATTGAAGACGAATACACCTCGCTAATGAAAAACGAAACATGGCTGCTAACACCTCTTCCACCCGGAAGAACGGCCATTAAGGCAAAATGGATTTTCAAGGTAAAACCGGGCCACAAATATGATCCACCTCGCTACAAAGCTTGGCTAGTAGCAAAAGGCTACACTCAAAGCCATGGATTAGACTATCAAGACACCTATGCACCGGTAGTGAAACAAAGCTCTCTTCGCACCATTCTTTCTCTTGTCGCAGCCATGGATCTTGAAATCACACAACTAGACATCAAAACGGCCTTCCTCTATGGCGAACTAGAAGAAGAACTCTACTTAGAACAACCCGAAGGTTTTATCACAGCCGGACGAGAAAAAGAAGTTTGTCGCATCAAGAAATCGCTCTATGGATTGAAACAGGCTCCCCGAGCCTGGAACACAAAGTTTAATGAGTTTTTACTAAAATTTGGTCTCACTCGCTGTGACTCGGATAGCTGCGTCTATTACCGTCGTCAAGAGGAGGGTGAAATAACAATTGTGTGTATTTTTGTTGACGACGGCCTTATATGTACCTACACAGAATCCGCCTCTATCCTCAGCTACCTTAACACACATTTTGATATTCGTACCTTACCAGCAGATCGCTTTGTCGGGCTAGACATTTTCAGAGATCGACCAAACCGAAAACTCTAAGTTTCTCAAGTAGACTTTGTCAACAAAATCCTTAAAAAGTTTAATCTTGATCTGTGTCTTCCAAAGTCAATCCCAGCTGATCCTAACGCTCGCCTAACAGCCTCAATGTCACCAAACTCCTCACCTGATTCAATCAACCCTCATTCAACTCGTTACAGGGAAGCAATCGGCTGCCTCATGTACGTCATGACAATGACACGACCTGACATTGCCTTCGCTGTAGGGCAAGCGTCCCAGTTTTGTCAAAATCCTGGTGATGGACACTGGAACGGTGTAAAAAGGATCTTTGCCTACCTAGCTGGATCTACCCACCTTGGCCTTTGTTTTGATGGACAGCAGAGTAACAATCTAATAGGATTCACTGACTCCAGACTTTGCAGGGAACATGGATAACCGCCGGTCAACCAGTGGCTTCGTTTTCCTGTTTAATGGACCCCCAGTATCATGGAGCAGCAAACTTCAACAATGCGTCTCCCTTTCAACAACCGAAGCTGAATTCGTGGCAGCCAGCGAAACGTCAAAAGAAGCTATTTGGCTGCAGCAACTTCTGAAAGAAGTAAAAGGCGATGACATCGGTCCAGTTCCTATACTCTGTGATAACCAAGGAGCCATCCGACTAATCAAGAATCCAGAGTTCCACCAACGCACCAAGCATATAGCGGTCAAGTATCACTTCGTTCGACACCAACAGCTCAACGGCAACATCGAGGTGTCATATGTCTCAACGGAAAACCAGTTGGCTGATATTCTGACAAAACCAGTTCCAGGACCTCGGTTCATTCTCCTGCGTGAACAGATTGGGATAAAATCACTTCCTCAAACCCACACAGTTTGAGAGGAGGTGTTGGAGATATTGTCAAACCGTGGTGGTTGCGTAACCCTACCCAACTGTTTAGCACCACCTTCTCTGTTCTCATCCCTTTAAGTGCTGTCAATGTCTGATGTGTATGACTGTCTGGTGCTCTACTTGATGATAGTGATTTGTACGGACAGGTATGTTGTCTCAATAAAAGAAAGTTATTTGCATTCAAACATAGTTGATAACACCTTACTCCAACACAGTTAACGCTACCTAGCGGTGAGTATCGATATTTCATCTCGCAATACCTTATGGAGTCGTAATTTGAAACATGAATAACACAACTAGGGTTTGTTTTCTTATCAGCAGTGACTTTACCAACGAATGGGAAAATAATTTAGTGATTTATTTAATTGTTGACAAAACAATGTTTACCAGTCCAACTTCAGTAATTATTGAAATCAATCAACCTAGTGTAGGTATTATTGTAGGAAATTCATTATTTGAGTTTATTCGATCTAGTCGTGCATTACGCTGTCAACGGCCATACCACGTAGAAAAAACCTGGTCTCGTCAGCTCCCGGATGCAGACGTTGTTGTATGTACTTCGTATGTCGACCACTAGAGGGACACCTCCGGTGGTGAGACCTACGAACACGGAGACAATACAAGGCAGTTCTTACCTCACGCTTGAGACTACAACATGGTGTCAGAAGTGCCCTGTTCTACACCACGCTGAACTGACTTTCCACGTGGTGTTCGTACTGAATCCGAGTTTATCGTAGCCATCCGTGGGCTAATAACTCTAAAACTTCCACAGTGTTAACGTGGACGTTTCACCATGGCGTCCGCGTTGAAATTTCCCGACCCGTTTAATCTTACGGCGTCGAACTTGTCGCTGGAGTGGTCACAATGGAAGCGACAGTTCGAGTGGTTTATCATGGCCACACGCAAAGCCGAGAAAGATGAAGAAGTTATTGTAGGTGTGTTGCTGTCGCTACTCGGTCGGGAGGGATTGAAAATTTACGAAACTTTTACGTTCGCAGACCCTCTCGACGCCAAGAAGATTGCTGAGGTACTCGACACGTTCACCGACTATTTTGAGCCTCTGAAGAGTGAGGTGTTCGACCGTTTCTGCTTCCACAAGCGTATACAAAAACCGGGCGAGTCGTTCGACGCGTGGCTCGTGGATTTGCGGAGTATGGTTAAAACGTGTAACTATGGGACTGAGGCTGTAGTTAAATCGGTGTTGCGTGATCAAATTGTGTTGGGAGTCGCGAACGATAACGTTCGCGAAAAACTACTGTTCGAGAGTGGTCTATCGTTGCAAAGTGCGTGTGCTATAGTTCGGGCATGTGAGGCGTCGTCTATGCAGCTCGGGCAAATTTCTACACGTGCTGAGGCCCAGGTTCATGGTCTGAGGGACAAAGCGGCGAAAGAACACGTCCCAGCCCAATCAAGTAAGCCTCGACATGGAGGTGATGAGTTGAACAGTTGCGTCAATTGTGGCAGACGACACAGAAAAAATCAATGCCCCGCGGCCGGCATCACGTGTTTTGCCTGCGGAAAGTTGGGTCATTAAACCAGGCGATGCTCGGCGTCCAACGGACAACAACGACGTAGTTGGGCAAACGACCATCAGATGGCGCCACCAACGGGACAACAGACGACCACGCCACAACACCGACCAGCACAGCGCGGCACGTTTATGCAGCATCAGCTACATTCCCTTGAGGCGCAGGGGCGGTTGGCCAAGAAGAAGTACGATTCATGGACGAAGAATATGTTATGCATGAACTCAAGTGCTCTAGCGGTGAAGAGGAGTGGCACGAAGAGTTGTCGGTGGATGGCAGCGTTCCCATACGCTTTAAGTTGGACTCCGGTGCCACCTGCAACGTCCTTCCATTGGAATCGTACAAGCGTGTACACAAGTCTAGTACAGTGCTGACCCCTGGACCACGAATACGTAATTATGGCGCGAGAGGAGTTTATCTTAATGTTCTGGGTGTGCTGACGAGTGCAATCGTCCATCGTGGAGTGGCATACACCGTAATTTTCGTAGTCGTCGACGAACCCGGACAACCTCCGATCTTGGGCCTACCGACGTGCCAGCGCATGCAGCTCATCCAGAGAGTTCACTCCATAACGCAAGATCCGCTGAAAGACGTACCGCCAATTGTGTCAGAGTTCAAAGACATTTTCACTGGGATCGGCAAACTCCCCGTTGAACACGACATTCGCTTGGCGACTGGTGCGAATTACGTCGACCCGGTAGTGTGTGCCGCCAGTCGATTGCCATTCTGGTTGGAGGAGAAAGTATTTAAAAAACTAGACCAAATGGTGAAAGACGACATAATAGTTCCGGTAGTAGAGCCAACGGAGTGGGTGAGCAGGATGCTGGTAGTGGGCAAACCGGATGGAGACGTTAGGATCTGCCTAGACCCGTCGGAGCTCAACAAAGCAATTCTACGTCAACATTTTTCCGTCCCGACAATCGAACAGCTGTTCGGAAAAATTGGAAAGGCAAAATCTTTTTGCAGCCTGGATGCCGCCTCTGGTTTTTACCAAATTCCGCTCTCGGATAGTGCGTCGTATTTATGCACCATGAACACTCCCAAAGGTCGCTACAGGTATCTTCGTCTACCCTTTGGCATTAAGTCGGCCCCGGAAGTATACCTACAAGTGATGTCCGACCTGTTCGGCGACCTCCAGGGGGTGATCGTCTATTTCGACGACTTCCTAGTGACTGGAGAAACGATTGAAGAGTTGGAGGCAAACTTACGGCAGGTATTTGTGAGATGCCGGGAAAACAATCTTAAATTGCAGCTTAAAAAATGTCGATTCTTCCTTAACCCGTTGCCGTGGTTGGGACACATAATCAGACAAGGCACGCTCAGCCCAGACCCGGAAAAAGTGGAGGCAATTGTCAATATGCCTGATCCTACCGACAAAACCAGTCTAACTCGTCTGTTGGGAATGGTGACTTACCTTGACAAATTCTGTAAAAATCTTGCAGCACTAACACGGCCTCTTCGCGACATGTTAAAGAAGGATGTGGCCTGGTTCTGGGACAATCAACAATGGAAAGCCCTGTCGGAGCTCAGAAATGCAATGTCGTCCCTGCCAATTCTTCGCCTGTTTGACGTCAACTGCCCCGTCGTCGTCTACGTTGACGCGTCGCCAATAGGGATAGGAGCAGTTTTAATGCAAGAAGGACAGCCGGTGGCGTTCTCGACCACGACGCTAACGGTCACCCAGAAGAGATAGTGCCAAATCGAAAAGGAATTGTTGGCCGTCCAATTCGGCCTTACCCGTTTTCGTCAGTACGTGTACGGTCAGTGTGTGACTGTAGAGTCCGATCACAAGCCACTAGTCGGCTTATTAGACAAGCCCATAGCGTCGTGTTCTCCCAGAGTTCAACGAATGAGGTTGCAGCTGCAACGATTTGATTTTCAGTTGGTGTACAAACCGGGTAAAGAACTTTTTATTGCCGACACCCTCAGCCGAGCACCATCCCCCCGTGTGTATATTGACGACGTCACCACCGAATGCGAGGAACAAGTACACCCTGTCATCAACAGTGTAGCGCCAATGGAATCAACCCGTCAGAGATACGCGAGAGCCACTTCAGAAGACCCCACACTCCAACTGTTGCAATCAGTCATGCTGGCGGGTTGGCCAGAACATAGAAGCCAGTGTCCTGCAACGATCAAACCGTTTTGGCCGGTTCGAAGCGACTTGGCGGTAGTCGACGGCGTGGTTCTGTTGGGGTCCAGACTGGTGGTACCAGTAGCCCTAAGACGCGAAGCGATGGATGGCGTCCACGATGGCAACTTCGGAGAGACAAAAAGTGTGCTGCGGGCCAAGTCTTCTGTCTATTGGCCGGGTTGGGAGGACCACGTCCGAAATGTGGTAGCCAGTTTTCCCGTTTGTCAGGAAAACAGACCGAAAAATCCCAGACTGTCCCTGTTTCCGGTCCGTATTCCGGAATACGCGTTTCAGTTGGTCTCGGCGGACCTTTTTGAGTTCAATAACGTGAACTACATCTTGGTCGTCGATTCATACAGCAAGTGCCGTGCGTGGTGCCGTTGCGGTCAATCTCGTCGTCAGCCGTCATCAACGAAATGACACGTTTCTTCTGTGATTTTGGACGCCCAGAAATACTAGAGTCCGACAAAGGAACCCAGTTTGCCTCCGCCGAGTTTCGTGAGTTCTGTCGCACTTTGGGTGTCGCACAAGTGACGTCGAGTCCCGAATTTGCTCAATCGAACGGGCTGGTGGAACGCCACGTCCAGACCGTGAAGAAAACAATCTTGAAGATGTTCGCGGACGGCAAATCGTTGTGGGACGCGCTGTCAGCAATCCGCTGGACGCCAATATCTAGTGTCCTTCCATCGCCGTCTGTACTCCTACAAGGACGAAACTTTCGAGGATATCTCCCGTTTTTGCCGTCGGAATTGACACCCCGGCTCGTGCCTGCGTCAGTAGTGACGTCCGAATTATATTCCAGACAAGCTAAAGCCGTGTTCGACACGCCCCGACGGACAGACGCGCGGTCATCCGTTCTTCATGTGGGACAGCGAGTAAGAACCCTTGTCGGCAAGAAGTGGCTTTCCGGTGCGGTTCAGTCAGTCTGCAAGGAACCTCATTCATATTTCGTTCGTCTGGCAGACGGCCGCTCGTTTCGTCGGACAAGATGGGCCGTCAATGTCGACAAGGGTGTCGCAACCACATTGGATACGGATCTTTGGACTTCAGTTGGAACAAACGCAACTACCCCAGTTCCGTCGTCAGGCCAGCAGCTGATGGCCCCCTCGTCGGTCATCATGCGACGCCCGTTCCAGCCACGAAGTTCGCAAGCGGTGGAAGTACCACCCGCCTGTCCGTCTCCGGCCAGCGTGGCCGTCCCGAGGATCAGTACCCCTGCTCCGCCAACGCCGGTCTCGAGCCACGTCAGCCAACAGAGAGCCCAACAGTACAGTAGCGATCGTCGAAGTTCGAGTTGGCAGGAGGAAGGCCCTTCGAAAGCAGTCCTGGTCCGTCTCTTTACGTCAGAGCGGCCAGCCACAACAGAGGAGCCGCCAGGCAGTTCAGGTCCCGTCCCGACATCGTTGTCTACATCCGAACCGTTTGGTACAACACGTTCGGGTGTAAAATTTGGCATTGGTCATAGTTAGTTTATCCCGGAGCGTCAGTGGGGCTGATTGCGTCTAAAGCCTTTGTTTTTGTTTTTGTTTTTTTTTCCTACTTGTCTGTTTGTGTGTCTTCTCCTCATTGTGCCAGTTGTTCAGGTCTTGTTCGTCGCTCGTGAATATTGTAGCGTGGGGAGTTACTTGAAGACCCGGGTAGTGACTAAGACACGTTTATTCACCGTAAACGTACATAACACTACAACAGATATAAGTAGACTGGGGGCACAGCAAGGGAAACGTACGAGTATTTATGCACTTATGTGGACAGCAGCTACCGGGGAAAATATCCGCTGACAAGACTGCCGGACATCTCGGGTAGAGTTGCGGTCAATAGCCGATACAGAAGCGCCGGACGTGACAACTAGTCCATGGGGCCTCAAATAACCGCGACATCTCCCTCTCTAGATAGCGAGTCGTCCCGACCGCTATTACTTTCCTATAAAACTCTATATCCCAAAAACTCAACATACCATGGAAAACATTTGAACCTTCTTCACTCTACAAAGACAACACCCTGCCAAACATCAACTGAGAGAGAGAGAGAAAAAAAAAAAAAAGTACATGAGTTCATAAAATAACATAAGTTGGGGGATTTTTCCACTTTCAGCAAGTCAACCGCTCCCGCCATCGAAGAATTTCCATGCAGTGTCGCTCTTCTCTACCAATTGGGTCTTCAGCTTGGCCAAGTCCTCCCCTCTGCTTCTCCTTCTCTGTCTCCGTTGAAAAGCGCCAAAATCCCACTTTACTCCCTCTTCACTGTCTTCAGAATCAGAGCTGTCCTCGCCGTCCGCCCACGCTAGAGTTTCCTCCTCGCTAATACTAGCTTGATGTTGCCCCAAATTACTTACTCTCGTTATTACCCGTGTACGGTCTTCCCACCCGGATAATCCTCCTGGCTCACCTACACAGTCGTCCACTCGACTCCCGTTCCTTCGCACAAGGTTACTCGGGTTGAGGGTTTCGACGATACCACCTACAATTGCTTGATCAACCCTTGGCGCAAATCGCCCAAACTCGTCGCGAGGGCGTTGTCTTCCCCTGGCTCTACCAGCACCTCCACTCATCTACTGCCTTCTGACTATTTGTCTAAAGCCCGATCCTCAGATCGCCCACAACGGTAACCTACCGCCTCCCGACGAATGACTCTTCGTCTAAATCCGATCTTCCGATCGCTCACAACGGTAACCTACCGCCTCCCGACGAACGACTCTTCGTCTAAATCCGATCTTCCGATCGCTCACAACGGTAACCTACCGCCTCCCGACGAACGACTCTTCGTCTAAAAACCCGATCCTCAGATCGCTCACAACGGTAACCTACCGCCTCCCGACGAACGACTCTTCTTCTAAATCCGATCTTCCGATCGCTCACAACGGTAACCTACCGCCTCCCGACGAACGACCCTTCGTCTAAATCCCGATTTTTCAATCGTTACCGGCGGTGATCTACCGCCTTGCAGCGCACCACTGTCCGCCTCTACGCCCCCTTAATCACCACTAGGTCCCACCTACAGTACCCTCCCAAAATAATCAACACTTCCCCGTTTTTCGCCCTTTATAACATGGGCTCTTATGGAGAAACGTCTCCTTAGTTTTTATTTTTTTTTTCATTTCCCCTTAGAGTTAAATTTAAAAAAAAAATTCAGCTTACTCATTGATGAGTTTGCTTTAGAATGATGTGTGGCGCAATAATATAACGGTAATCCCCTGAACGGTTTTTATGCGTTCAGGTGTTGATAATTTTTCCCTTTTCCCCGGTTTGCGCCGCCATTAATTTAGTACTGGTTACCCCAAAAAAACCCTTTTTTATTTTATTCATAGCTGCTTAACGGAGAATCACACTAACTTCTAGTTTGATTCGTCGTAATCAGCGTAAGTTAAATTTTTTATTCTTATAATTAAATTTTTTTTTGTTACATTAACCCCATTCTAAAAATACTTAAATAGGGGCAAAATTTTTTTTCAGATAAACATGGAGGTTATGTATGGGTAACTCGGGTAGAGATTACCTTTGTTCCCACTAGAGGCGCAAGTTACAGCGCTCTTTATATTTTTATTCCCTCCCATAATTATATTTTCCTTGAATGCCATATTCAAGGCAGTGACGTTTGCTGGGCTATTTGCTATAGCTGTTTTGTTTTGGTTTTTTGAATTTAAAACAGCTTGTTTTATACAAACAACAGCCGTGTACCACAAGTTACCCATACATAACCTCCATGTTTATCTGAAAAAAAATTTTGCCCCTATTTAACTATTTTTAGAATGGGGTTAATGTAACAAAAAAAAATATTTAATTATAAGAATAAAAAATTTAACTTACGCTGATTACGACGAATCAAACTAGAAGTTAGTGTGATTCTCCGTTAAGCAGCTATGAATAAAATAAAAAAAGGGTTTTTTTGGGGTAACCAGTACTAAATTAATGGCGGCGCAAACCGGGGAAAAGGGAAAAATTATCAACACCTGAACGCATAAAAACCGTTCAGGGGATTACCGTTATATTATTGCGCCACACATCATTCTAAAGCAAACTCATCAATGAGTAAGCTGAATTTTTTTTAAAAATTTAACTTTAAGGGGAAATGAGTAAAAAAATAAAAACTAAGGAGACGTTTCTCCATAAGAGCCCATGTTATAAAGGGCGAAAAACGGGGAAGTGTTGATTATTTTGGGAGGGTACTGTACCTCCCCAGAAATTCTTATGGCCGTCCCCGCGCTATCGCACCCTAATCGCCCGTCACACGGCCGGTGCTGTGGCTTCGTACCCCAACAGTTTAAGGCGCATAGGCCAGTTGAGTCGACGACTCTCGGAAGCCCCTAACAGCCTCCGCCTCCGCACAACTAGAGCACAATAGAATGAAACAGCGCAAAGACTTACCACAAGTTCTGCATCTCCACCATGTAGCGTGGGGAGTTACTTTAAGACCCGGGTAGTGACTAAGACACGTTTATTCACCGTAAACGTACATAATACTACAACAGATATAAGTAGACTGGGGGCACAGCAAGGGAAACGTACGAGTATTTATGCACTTATGTGGACAGCAGCTACCGGGGAAAATATCCGCTGACAAGACTGCCGGACATCTCGGGTAGAGTTGCGGTCAATAGCCGATACAGAAGTGCTGGACGTGACAGCTAGTCCATGGGGCCTCAAATAACCGCGACAATATTATACTCGTGGGTGCCGTTTGTTGATATGTGTAATGGAGCCAGGCGGGGACGTAAAAGGGTTAATTCAGAAGTGTGCCGTTCTTAACTTAGTAATCTCAATCATCTTGTGTTTGTTGTGTTTGTGTATGGAGAGGGGAAGATGTTGTATGTACTTCGTATGTCGACCAATAGAGGGACACCTCCGGTGATGAGACCTACGAACACGGAGACAATACAAGGCAGTTCTTACCTCACGCTTGAGACTACAACAGACGTGTTTTTGTGTTCTTCCCGTTTTCCATCATTTTGTGAGTTTTCTGTTATTTTTTTATTACTTTCTGTTGTTATATTCGTGTTCTTGAGTGTTTATTTTGTATAGTTAAGCTGTTTTTGTTATGTTTTGCCCCAAATTCTTTTATTTGTGTGTTTGTTTACGTGTGTGGGTACCTTCCCCTCCCCCTTTTGGCAGTTTGTTTACATTGTTTAGGGGACAATGGCTGGAAAGTGGCTCAATAGTTTAGATATTGATTTTAATGTTCAATTTTCGAGATTGAGTATGCGTAAAGTTCATGGTTTCATGCGTAGTTTGAAGCTTGAGCCACAGGATCTCCTAGGTCTAGTTGCTGTGCTAGATACGAGAAACCAGGTCGCTAGAATTACGTTTACATCAGAGGCATACACCTTAAGTTTTTTGTCCCAACACAGTGGTACAGGACCGAATTTGAGGGGAAATAAGTTGGCGTAGTCATAAGGGAAAGCAATATCCAAGAGAAATTTGTTCGAATTGCAGAGATTCCACGGAATCTAGACTTGGGAGTAGTTCAGACACGTCTAAAGGAATTTAAGAGTGTAATCGAAGCTCGGTGGGAACGCTATCGGGTGGCAGAGGATGAAATTTATACCCTGTCCTTGCCATTTGGATGATCGTACGAATGGCGGTGACGAAAAACATTCCCTCATACATTACAATTGGCAGTTATCGTGTCATGGTAAAGTATGACGGACAAAAACATACTTGCAGACTTTGTGACGATGAGACCCACTTTAGCTACAACTGCCCGACATTAAAACGAAACCAGGAACCCACCTTTGTCCAAAAACCTGTTCCCAAAATGACTAAAAGGACAGAGACCATTAAACAGAATTCCTTAGTAATTTCCTTAGCTAAACATTCCATGGTTTACAAGATAGCTTTGGAGGGTGAATTGCAAGATTCACCCTCAGGAGGGACTCAAACTTTGGAAACTGAAACCATGGAACCTTCTAAAGACAACCCTTCGAAACCAATTAAGAAATCCCAAATGACAGTCACTGACACAGAGACACAAGACCAACAAACAATGACAATTATCTTGCAATCGATGGAACCCGACATGGGGGAAACTGAGACCATGGAACCAGAAAAAACAAAGGACCCCCTGAGAATTCCCACAGTACCACGAAACAAACGCTTCAAACCTATTTTGACGGACCAGAAATCTAAACCTACCTCAGGCATTCTCCAACTTATAAAACCTAACAAATGACTTCAAGACTAAAAATCACTTCTATCAATATTGGAGGTATTAGGTCAGTCGAGCGACGTCAAATTCTTTTAAATTTCTACAGGGATGGTAATCTAGATATCGTGGGACTTCAAGAGGTAGCCTTTTTTTTCTTGTCCAATTATTGAGTGCTGTTACCACTTGCTAGAAAATGTCGGTCCCAACAAAAACGGAACAGCCATTCTCATTAGACATGGTCTGGAATATTCTCTATTGCTTCTTGAACCTTACGGAAGGCTTATCTCAATAGACGTAAAATGTTTTACGTTTAGAACATTTAAAAAACAAAAGACCTGGGACTCGGGACTTAGAGCTCTAGATAAATTTGGCCTCTTGAATGGCTTGTGTCAGCACCAACATTGTCCATGTTAGGAATTAGATTCTCTCACTCCATAGTCGAGACAGCTGGTAGGGTTTGGAATGATGCATTCGGCTCTCTAAATGGTATTCTGCGAGAGAATGCCTGTCGACATTTTACCAAATACATAAATACCATGATATTTACCAAAGGGTGATTTTCCTCAAGTCTAAGGATCTCTCCAGAACTATGTATATTGCACAGGTATTACCTTGTAAACGAAATATAGCTGACCAGGTTTCAAAGGCTGTCATGAAATTCCTATAGATGGGATATGTTGAAAGGCCGAAAAAAGCTGTAATACACCGTACTGTCTAACAAGGGGGACTGGGAATGGTCAACACACACCTCTTTAAACGTTCCCTTTTCCTGTATAAAGTCCTGACAGTCCCCAACAGCCCAGAAAGCTCTCTACTTCGGTATTGGATGTCCTTCCCTCTACGAACCTTATTGCCACTCAAGATGGACAACACTGTACCAGTAGCAGTCATGAAGAGGCCCTATTACCTTCAGGAACCCCTGCATCAAATCAAGCAACTCTTTACATCTTCACTCCTGGTGCAGGGGAATCCAATGGCCCATCGGAAAACATACAACCATTGGATCCTGGAGGTGACGACAATGGGAAAGCTGGAGATCCTGAGGCCTAATCTAGATTGGCCACGAATCTGGAAGGCGACTGCAGCCCTTCCTAGTAACATCAGAGAGACCATGTTCCTGTTCAACCAGCAACTTCTCCCTAACAGGACCAGATGCCATCGATTGGATCCCAACAAGGATGCAAAATGCCCAATATGCCATCAAGACCACGAAACCGATGAGCATCTGATGTTCAAGTGTCCTGAACGCCTCACCGTTTGGAGCTGGTTGGAAGGAATCATGCGTCAAAAGGGCTGCAGGACAAGAAAAGAAGATCTAATCCGTGGTCATTTTGGCCAATAGGGAATCTCCGGCAAGCGTTTACTCTTCTGGCTGCCTACATCTTCATCAACTGGAAGGCAAGGAACCATCAACGTATGTATTGTAATATCCCACCCAAATGAAATCTGCTATTGTTTATTTTTGTTAATTTTTGTTTAGCACAACCTATGAACCCACGCATTTTCTTGTTTTTGTTTCTGTTTTGCACTAAAACCAACATTGCCAAATTTTCTTTTCTCTGTCCTTATAACGTCTGCAACCGAGATGCGAAATTATTTGTTTGTTTTTGTTTGCTTTTTTGAGGGGAGGGGCGTGTTTCGATACGATGTAAAATTGAAAATTAACAGAAAATAAAAGAGAATTAAACAAAACAAAAAGGAGAAAAGAAGGGTGACCACTTTGGAATACGGGACGCTGTTGGCATCAAACTTTTTATCATCACCTTGCAGTGGGCAATTATGTCAAAGTGTTAGTTACGGCCATCTGGTGGTGTGTTTTTATGTTTCAGTTAGCGCTACCAGTCCAACTTCAGTAATTATTTAAATCATTAAACCTAGTGTAGGTATTATTGTAGGAAAATCATAATTTGAGTGTATGTGATCTAGTCGTGCATTATGCTGTCAACGGCCATACCACGTAGAAAAAACTCGGTCTTGTTAGCTCACGGCCGTTAAGCTGCGTCGGGTCCCGTTATAACTTAGGAGGGTGACCACTTGGGAATACGGGATGCTGTTGGCATCAAACCTTTTATCATCATCAAGCGGTGGGCAATTGTATCAAAGTGTTAGTTACTGCCATCTGGTAGTGTGTTTTGATGTTTCAGTTAGCGCTAACTAGTGGTGAGTATGGATATTTCATCTCGCAATACCTTATGGAGGTGTTATTTGAAACATGAATAACACAACTAGGGTTGGTTTTCTTATCAGCAATGACTTTACCAACGAATGCGAAAATAATTTAGTTATTAATTTAATTGTTGACAAAAGGCGATGATTACCAGTCCAACTTCAGTAATTATTTAAATCATTAAACCTAGTGTAGGTATTATTGTAGGCAAATCATTATTTGATTGTATTCGATCTAGTCGTGCAATACGCTGTCAACGGCCATACCACGTAGAAAAAACCCGGTCTCTTCAGCTCCCGGCCGTTAACTTGCGTCGGTTCCCGTTAGTACTTAGGAGGGTGACCACTTGGGAATACGGGATGCTGTTGTCATCAAACCTTTTATCATCATCAAGCGGTGGGCAATTGTATCAAAGTGTTAGTTACTGCCATCTGGTGGTGTGTTTTGATGTTTCAGTAAGCGCTTACTAGTGTTGAGTATGGATATTTCATCTCGCAATACTTATGGAGGTGTTATTTGAAACATGTATAACACAACTAGGGTTTGTTTTCTTATCAGCAATGACTTTACCAACGAATGCGAAAATACTTTAGTTATTAATTTAATTGTTGACAAAACGCGATGGTTACCAGTCCAACTTCAGTAATTATTTAAATCATTAAACCTAGTGTAGGTATTATTGTAGGAAAATCATAATTTGAGTGTATGTGATCTAGTCGTGCATTACGCTGTCAACGGCCATTCCACGTAGAAAAACCCGGTCTCGTTAGCTCACGGCCGTTAAGCTGCGTCGGGTCCTGTTATTACTTAGGAGGGTGACCACTTGGGAATACGGGATGCTGTTGGCATCAAACCTTTTATCATCATCAAGCGGTGGGCAATTGTATCAAAGTATTAGTTACTGCCATCTGGTAGTGTGTTTTGATGTTTCAGTTAGCGCTAACTAGTGGTGAGTATGGATATTTCATCTCGCAATACCTTATAGAGGTGTTATTTGAAACATGAATAACACAACTAGGGTTGGTTTTCTTATCAGCAATGACTTTACCAACGAATGCGAAAATAATTTAGTTATTAATTTAATTGTTGACAAAAGGCGATGATTACCAGTCCAACTTCAGTAATTATTTAAATCATTAAACCTAGTGTAGGTATTATTGTAGGCAAATCATTATTTGATTGTATTCGATCTAGTCGTGCAATACGCTGTCAACGGCCATACCACGTAGAAAAAACCCGGTCTCTTCAGCTCCCGGCCGTTAACTTGCGTCGGTTCCCGTTAGTACTTAGGAGGGTGACCACTTGGGAATACGGGATGCTGTTGTCATCAAACCTTTTATCATCATCAAGCGGTGGGCAATTGTATCAAAGTGTTAGTTACTGCCATCTGGTGGTGTGTTTTGATGTTTCAGTAAGCGCTTACTAGTGTTGAGTATGGATATTTCATCTCGCAATACTTATGGAGGTGTTATTTGAAACATGTATAACACAACTAGGGTTTGTTTTCTTATCAGCAATGACTTTACCAACGAATGCGAAAATACTTTAGTTATTAATTTAATTGTTGACAAAACGCGATGGTTACCAGTCCAACTTCAGTAATTATTTAAATCATTAAACCTAGTGTAGGTATTATTGTAGGAAAATCATAATTTGAGTGTATGTGATCTAGTCGTGCATTACGCTGTCAACGGCCATACCACGTAGAAAAAACCCGGTCTCGTTATCTCACGTCCGTTAAGCTGCGTCGGGTCCCGTTAT
Source organism: Daphnia magna (assembly GCF_020631705.1). Taxonomy (NCBI): domain Eukaryota; kingdom Metazoa; phylum Arthropoda; class Branchiopoda; order Diplostraca; family Daphniidae; genus Daphnia; species Daphnia magna. The sequence goes on from NC_059182.1 coordinate 8,031,849, forward strand.
TACTTAGGAGGGTGACCACTTGGGAATACGGGATGCTGTTGGCATCAAACCTTTTATCATCATCAAGCGGTGGGCAATTGTATCAAAGTGTTAGTTACTGCCATCTGGTAGTGTTTTTTGATGTTTCAGTTAGCGCTAACTAGTGGTGACTATGCATATTTCATCTCGCAATACTTATGGAGGTGTTATTTGAAACATGAATAACACAACTAGGGTTTGTTTTCTTATCAGCAATGACTTTACCAACGAATGCGAAAATACTTTAGTTATTAATTTAATTGTTGACAAAACGCGATGGTTACCAGTCCAACTTCAGTAATTATTTAAATCATTAAACCTAGTGTAGGTATTATTGTAGGAAAATCATAATTTGAGTGTATGTGATCTAGTCGTGCATTACGCTGTCAACGGCCATACCACGTAGAAAAAACCCGGTCTCGTTAGCTCAAGGCCGTTAAGCTGCGTCGGGTCCCGTTATTACTTAGGAGGGTGACCACTTGGGAATACGGGATGCTGTTGGCATCAAACCTTTTATCATCATCAAGCGGTGGGCAATTGTATCAAAGTGTTAGTTACTGCCATCTGGTAGTGTTTTTTGATGTTTCAGTTAGCGCTAACTAGTGGTGACTATGCATATTTCATCTCGCAATACTTATGGAGGTGTTATTTGAAACATGAATAACACAACTAGGGTTTGTTTTCTTATCAGCAATGACTTTACCAACGAATGCGAAAATACTTTAGTTATTAATTTAATTGTTGACAAAACGCGATGGTTACCAGTCCAACTTCAGTAATTATTTAAATCATTAAACCTAGTGTAGGTATTATTGTAGGCAAATCATTATTTGATTGTATTCGATCTAGTCGTGCACTACGCTGTCAACGGCCATACAACGTAGAAAAAACCCGGTCTCTTCAGCTCCCGGCCGTTAAGTTGCGTCGGGTCCCGCTAGTACTTAGGGGGGTGACCACTTGGGAATACGGGATGCTGTTGGCATCAAACCTTTTATCATCATCAAGCGGTGGGCAATTGTATCAAAGTGTTAGTTACTGCCATCTGGTAGTGTGTTTTCATGTTTCAGTTAGCGCTAACTAGTGGTGAGTATGGATATTTCATCTCGCAATACCTTATGGAGGTGTTGTTTGAAACATGAATAACACAACTAGGGTTGGTTTTCTTATCAGCAATGACTTTACCAACGAATGCGAAAATAATTTAGTTATTAATTTAATTGTTGACAAAAGGCGATGATTACCAGTCCAACTTCAGTAATTATTTAAATCATTAAACCTAGTGTAGGTATTATTGTAGGAAAATCATAATTTGAGTGTATGTGATCTAGTCGTGCATTACGCTGTCAACGGCCATACCACGTAGAAAAAACCCGGTCTCGTTAGCTCACGGCCGTTAAGCTGCGTCGGGTCCCGTTATTACTTAGGAGGGTGACCACTTGGGAATACGGGATGCTGTTGGCATCAAACCTTTTATCATCATCAAGCGGTGGGCGATTGTATCAAAGTGTTAGTTACTGCCATTTGGTAGTGTGTTTTGATGTTTCAGTTAGCGCTAACTAGTGGTGAGTATGGATATTTCATCTCGCAATACCTTATGGAGGTGTTATTTGAAACATGAATAACACATCTAGGGTTTGTTTTCTTATCAGCAATGACTTTACCAACGAATGCGAAAATAATTTAGTTATTAATTTAATTGTTGACAAAACGCGATGGTTACTAGTCCAACTTCAGTAATTATTTAAATCATTAAACCTAGTGTAGGTATTATTGTAGGAAAATCATTATTTGAGTGTATTCGATCTAGTCGTGCAATACGCTGTCAACGGCCATACCACGTAGAAAAAACCCGGTCTCTTCAACTCCTGGCCGTTAAGCTGCGTCGGGTCCCCTTAGTACTTAAGAACGTGACCACTTGGGAATACGGGATGCTGTTGGCATCAAACCTTTGATCATCATCAAGCGGTGGGCGATTGTATCAAAGTGTTAGTTACTGCCATCTGGTGGTGTGTTTTGATGTTTCAGTTAGCGCTAACTAGTGGTGAGTATGGATATTTCATCTCGCAATACCTTATGGAGGTGCTATTTGAAACATCAATAACACAACTAGGGTTTGTTTTCTTATCAGCAATGACTTTACCAACGAATGCGAAAATAATTTAGTTATTAATTTAATTGTTGACAAAACGCGATGGTTACCAGTCCAACTTCAGTATTTATTTAAATCATTAAACCTAGTGTAGGTATTATTGTAGGAAAATCATTATTTGAGTGTATTTGATCTAGTCGTGCATTACGCTGTCAACGGCCAAACCACGTAGGAAAAACCCGGTCTCTTCAGCTCCCGGCCGTTAAGCTGCGTCGGGTCCAATTAGTAATAAGGAGGGTAACCACTTGGGAATACGGGATGCTGTTGGCATCAAACCTTTTATCATCATCAAGCGGTGGGCGATTGTATCAAAGTGTTAGTTACTGCCATCTGGTGGTGTGTTTTGATGTTTCAGTTAGCGCTAACTAGTGGTGAGTATGGATATTTCATCTCGCAATACCTTATGGAGGTGCTATTTGAAACATCAATAACACAATTAGGGTTTGTTTTCTTATCAGCAATGACTTTACCAACGAATGCGAAAATAATTTAGTTATTAATTTAATTGTTGACAAAACGCGATGGTTACCAGTCCAACTTCAGTATTTATTTAAATCATTAAACCTAGTGTAGGTATTATTGTAGGAAAATCATTATTTGAGTGTATTTGATCTAGTCGTGCATTACGCTGTCAACGGCCAAACCACGTAGGAAAAACCCGGTCTCTTCAGCTCCCGGCCGTTAAGCTGCGTCGGGTCCAATTAGTAATAAGGAGGGTAACCACTTGGGAATACGGGATGCTGTTGGCATCAAACCTTTTATCATCATCCAGCGGTGGGCGATTGTATCAAAGTGTTAGTTACTGCCATCTGGTGGTGTGTTTTGATGTTTCAGTTAGCGCTAACTAGTGGTGAGTATGGATATTTCATCTCGCAATACCTTATGGAGGTGCTATTTGAAACATCAATAACACAACTAGGGTTTGTTTTCTTATCAGCAATGACTTTACCAACGAATGCGAAAATAATTTAGTTATTAATTTAATTGTTGACAAAACGCGATGGTTACCAGTCCAACTTCAGTATTTATTTAAATCATTAAACCTAGTGTAGGTATTATTGTAGGAAAATCATTATTTGAGTGTATTTGATCTAGTCGTGCATTACGCTGTCAACGGCCAAACCACGTAGGAAAAACCCGGTCTCTTCAGCTCCCGGCCGTTAAGCTGCGTCGGGTCCAATTAGTAATAAGGAGGGTAACCACTTGGGAATACGGGATGCTGTTGGCATCAAACCTTTTATCATCATCCAGCGGTGGGCGATTGTATCAAAGTGTTAGTTACTGCCATCTGGTGGTGTGTTTTGATGTTTCAGTTAGCGCTAACTAGTGGTGAGTATGGATATTTCATCTCGCAATACCTTATGGAGGTGTTATTTCAAACATGAATAACACAACTAGGGTTTGTTTTCTTATCAGCAATGACTTTACCAACGAATGCGAAAATAATTTAGTTATTAATTTAATTGTTGACAAAACGCGATGGTTACCAGTCCAACTTCAGTATTTATTTAAATCATTAAACCTAGTGTAGGTATTATTGTAGGAAAATCATTATTTGAGTGTATTCGATCTAGTCGTGCATTACGCTGTCAACGGCCTTACCACGTAGAAAAAACCCGGTCTCGTCAGCTCCCGGCCGTTAAGCTGCGTCGGGTCCCCTTAGTACTTAGGAACGTGACCACTTGGGAATACGGGATGCTGTTGGCATCAAACCTTTTATCATCATCAAGCGGTGGGCGATTGTATCAAAGTGTTAGTTACTGCCATCTGGTGGTGTGTTTTGATGTTTCAGTTAGCGCTAACTAGTGGTGAGTATGGATATTTCATCTCGCAATACCTTATGGAGGTGTTATTTGAAACATCAATAACACAACTAGGGTTTGTTTTCTTATCAGCAATGACTTTACCAACGAATGCGAAAATAATTTAGTTATTAATTTAATTGTTGACAAAACGCGATGGTTACCAGTCCAACTTCAGTATTTATTTAAATCATTAAACCTAGTGTAGGTATTATTGTAGGAAAATCATTATTTGAGTGTATTCGATCTAGTCGTGCATTACGCTGTCAACGGCCTTACCACGTAGAAAAAACCCGGTCTCGTCAGCTCCCGGCCGTTAAGCTGCGTCGGGTCCCCTTAGTACTTAGGAACGTGACCACTTGGGAATACGGGATGCTGTTGGCATCAAACCTTTTATCATCATCAAGCGGTGGGCGATTGTATCAAAGTGTTAGTTACTGCCATCTGGTGGTGTGTTTTGATGTTTCAGTTAGCGCTAACTAGTGGTGAGTATGGATATTTCATCTCGCAATACCTTATGGAGGTGTTATTTGAAAATCATGAATAACACAACTAGGGTTTGTTTTCTTATCAGCAATGACTTTACCAACGAATGCGAAAATAATTTAGTTATTAATTTAATTGTTGACAAAACGCGATGGTTACCAGTCCAACTTCAGTATTTATTTAAATCATTAAACCTAGTGTAGGTATTATTGTAGGAAAATCATTATTTGAGTGTATTCGATCTAGTCGTGCATTACGCTGTCAACGGCCTTACCACGTAGAAAAAACCCGGTCTCGTCAGCTCCCGGCCGTTAAGCTGCGTCGGGTCCCCTTAGTACTTAGGAACGTGACCACTTGGGAATACGGGATGCTGTTGGCATCAAACCTTTTATCATCATCAAGCGGTGGGCGATTGTATCAAAGTGTTAGTTACTGCCATCTGGTGGTGTGTTTTGATGTTTCAGTTAGCGCTAACTAGTGGTGAGTATGGATATTTCATCTCGCAATACCTTATGGAGGTGTTATTTGAAACATGAATAACACAACTAGGGTTTGTTTTCTTATCAGCAATGACTTTACCAACGAATGCGAAAATAATTTAGTTATTAATTTAATTGTTGACAAAACGCGATGGTTACCAGTCCAACTTCAGTATTTATTTAAATCATTAAACCTAGTGTAGGTATTATTGTAGGAAAATCATTATTTGAGTGTATTCGATCTAGTCGTGCATTACGCTGTCAACGGCCTTACCACGTAGAAAAAACCCGGTCTCGTCAGCTCCCGGCCGTTAAGCTGCGTCGGGTCCCCTTAGTAATCTTAGGAACGTGACCACTTGGGAATACGGGATGCTGTTGGCATCAAACCTTTTATCATCATCAAGCGGTGGGCGATTGTATCAAAGTGTTAGTTACTGCCATCTGGTGGTGTGTTTTGATGTTTCAGTTAGCGCTAACTAGTGGTGAGTATGGATATTTCATCTCGCAATACCTTATGGAGGTGTTATTTGAAACATGAATAACACAACTAGGGTTTGTTTTCTTATCAGCAATGACTTTACCAACGAATGCGAAAATAATTTAGTTATTAATTTAATTGTTGACAAAACGCGATGGTTACCAGTCCAACTTCAGTATTTATTTAAATCATTAAACCTAGTGTAGGTATTATTGTAGGAAAATCATTATTTGAGTGTATTCGATCTAGTCGTGCATTACGCTGTCAACGGCCTTACCACGTAGAAAAAACCCGGTCTCGTCAGCTCCCGGCCGTTAAGCTGCGTCGGGTCCCCTTAGTACTTAGGAACGTGACCACTTGGGAATACGGGATGCTGTTGGCATCAAACCTTTTATCATCATCAAGCGGTGGGCGATTGTATCAAAGTGTTAGTTACTGCCATCTGGTGGTGTGTTTTGATGTTTCAGTTAGCGCTAACTAGTGGTGAGTATGGATATTTCATCTCGCAATACCTTATGGAGGTGTTATTTGAAACATCAATAACACAACTAGGGTTTGTTTTCTTATCAGCAATGACTTTACCAACGAATGCGAAAATAATTTAGTTATTAATTTAATTGTTGACAAAACGCGATGGTTACCAGTCCAACTTCAGTATTTATTTAAATCATTAAACCTAGTGTAGGTATTATTGTAGGAAAATCATTATTTGAGTGTATTCGATCTAGTCGTGCATTACGCTGTCAACGGCCATACCACGTAGAAAAAACCCGGTCTCGTCAGCTCCCGGCCGTTAAGCTGCGTCGGGTCCCATTAGTAATAAGGAACGGGTAACCACTTGGGAATACGGGATGCTGTTGGCATCAAACCTTTTATCATCATCAAGCGGTGGGCGATTGTATCAAAGTGTTAGTTACTGCCATCTGGTGGTGTGTTTTGATGTTTCAGTTAGCGCTAACTAGTGGTGAGTATGGATATTTCATCTCGCAATACCTTATGGAGGTGTTATTTGAAACATGAATAACACAACTAGGGTTTGTTTTCTTATCAGCAATGACTTTACCAACGAATGCGAAAATAATTTAGTTATTAATTTAATTGTTGACAAAACGCGATGGTTACCAGTCCAACTTCAGTATTTATTTAAATCATTAAACCTAGTGTAGGTATTATTGTAGGAAAATCATTATTTGAGTGTATTCGATCTAGTCGTGCATTACGCTGTCAACGGCCATACCACGTAGAAAAAACCCGGTCTCGTCAGCTCCCGGCCGTTAAGCTGCGTCGGGTCCCATTAGTACATAAGGAGGGTAACCACTTGGGAATACGGGATGCTGTTGGCATCAAACCTTTTATCATCATCAAGCGGTGGGCGATTGTATCAAAGTGTTAGTTACTGCCATCTGGTGGTGTGTTTTGAGGTTTCAGTTAGCGCTAACTAGTGGTGAGTATGGATATTTCATCTCGCAATACCTTATGGAGGTGTTATTTGAAACATCAATCACACAACTAGGGTTTGTTTTCTTATCAGCAATGACTTTACCAACGAATGCGAAAATAATTTAGTTATTAATTTAATTGTTGACAAAACGCGATGGTTACCAGTCAAACTTCAGTAATTATTTAAATCATTAAACCTAGTGTAGGTATTATTGCAGGAAAATCATTATTTGAGTGTATTCGATCTAGTCGTGCATTACGCTGTCAACGGCCAAACCACGTAGAAAAAACCCGGTCTCTTCAGCTCCCGGCCGTTAAGCTGCGTCGGGTCCAATTATTAATAAGGAGGGTAACCAATTGGGAATACGGGATGCTGTTGGCATGAAACCTTTTATCATCATCAAGCGGTGGGCGATTGTATCAAAGTATTAGTTACTGCCATCTGGTGGTGTGTTTTGATGTTTCAGTTAGCGCTAACTAGTGGTGAGTATGGATATTTCATCTCGCAATACCTTATGGAGGTGTTATTTGAAACATGAATAACACAACTAGGGTTTGTTTTCTTATCAGCAATGACTTTACCAACGAATGCGAAAATAATTTAGTTATTAATTTAATTGTTGACAAAACGCGATGGTTACCAGTCCAACTTCAGTATTTATTTAAATCATTAAACCTAGTGTAGGTATTATTGTAGGAAAATCATTATTTGAGTGTATTCGATCTAGTCGTGCATTACGCTGTCAACGGCCAAACCACGTAGGAAAAACCCGGTCTCGTCAGCTCCCGGCCGTTAAGCTGCGTCGGGTCCAATTAGTAATAAGGAGGGTAACCACTTGGGAATACGGGATGCTGTTGGCATCAAACCTTTTTATCATCATCAAGCGGTGGGCGATTGTATCAAAGTGTTAGTTACTGCCATCTGGTGGTGTGTTTTGATGTTTCAGTTAGCGCTAACTAGTGGTGAGTATGGATATTTCATCTCGCAATACCTTATGGAGGTGTTATTTGAAACATCAATAACACAACTAGGGTTTGTTTTCTTATCAGCAATGACTTTACCAACGAATGCGAAAATAATTTAGTTATTAATTTAATTGTTGACAAAACGCGATGGTTACCAGTCCAACTTCAGTATTTATTTAAATCATTAAACCTAGTGTAGGTATTATTGTAGGAAAATCATTATTTGAGTGTATTCGATCTAGTCGTGCATTACGCTGTCAACGGCCAAACCACGTAGAAAAAACCCGGTCTCGTCAGCTCCCGGCCGTTAAGCTGCGTCGGGTCCCATTAGTAATAAGGAGGGTAACCACTTGGGAATACGGGATGCTGTTGGCATCAAACCTTTTATCATCATCAAGCGGTGGGCGATTGTATCAAAGTGTTAGTTACTGCCATCTGGTGGTGTGTTTTGATGTTTCAGTTAGCGCTAACTAGTGGTGAGTATGGATATTTCATCTCGCAATACCTTATGGAGGTGTTATTTGAAACATGAATAACACAACTAGGGTTTGTTTTCTTATCAGCAATGACTTTACCAACGAATGCGAAAATAATTTAGTTATTAATTTAATTGTTGACAAAACGCGATGGTTACCAGTCCAACTTCAGTATTTATTTAAATCATTAAACCTAGTGTAGGTATTATTGTAGGAAAATCATTATTTGAGTGTATTCGATCTAGTCGTGCATTACGCTGTCAACGGCCAAACCACGTAGAAAAAACCCGGTCTCGTCAGCTCCCGGCCGTTAAGCTGCGTCGGGTCCAATTAGTAATAAGGAGGGTAACCACTTGGGAATACGGGATGCTGTTGGCATCAAACCTTTTTATCATCATCAAGCGGTGGGCGATTGTATCAAAGTGTTAGTTACTGCCATCTGGTGGTGTGTTTTGATGTTTCAGTTAGCGCTAACTAGTGGTGAGTATGGATATTTCATCTCGCAATACCTTATGGAGGTGTTATTTCAAACATGAATAACACAACTAGGGTTTGTTTTCTTATCAGCAATGACTTTACCAACGAATGCGAAAATAATTTAGTTATTAATTTAATTGTTGACAAAACGCGATGGTTACCAGTCCAACTTCAGTATTTATTTAAATCATTAAACCTAGTGTAGGTATTATTGTAGGAAAATCATTATTTGAGTGTATTTGATCTAGTCGTGCATTACGCTGTCAACGGCCAAACCACGTAGGAAAAACCCGGTCTCTTCAGCTCCCGGCCGTTAAGCTGCGTCGGGTCCAATTAGTAATAAGGAGGGTAACCACTTGGGAATACGGGATGCTGTTGGCATCAAACCTTTTATCATCATCCAGCGGTGGGCGATTGTATCAAAGTGTTAGTTACTGCCATCTGGTGGTGTGTTTTGATGTTTCAGTTAGCGCTAACTAGTGGTGAGTATGGATATTTCATCTCGCAATACCTTATGGAGGTGTTATTTCAAACATGAATAACACAACTAGGGTTTGTTTTCTTATCAGCAATGACTTTACCAACGAATGCGAAAATAATTTAGTTATTAATTTAATTGTTGACAAAACGCGATGGTTACCAGTCCAACTTCAGTATTTATTTAAATCATTAAACCTAGTGTAGGTATTATTGTAGGAAAATCATTATTTGAGTGTATTTGATCTAGTCGTGCATTACGCTGTCAACGGCCATAACCACGTAGAAAAAACCCGGTCTCTTCAGCTCCCGGCCGTTAAGCTGCGTCGGGTCCAATTAGTAATAAGGAGGGTAACCACTTGGGAATACGGGATGCTGTTGGCATCAAACCTTTTATCATCATCAAGCGGTGGGCGATTGTATCAAAGTGTTAGTTACTGCCATCTGGTGGTGTGTTTTGATGTTTCAGTTAGCGCTAACTAGTGGTGAGTATGGATATTTCATCTCGCAATACCTTATGGAGGTGTTATTTGAAACATGAATAACACAACTAGGGTTTGTTTTCTTATCAGCAATGACTTTACCAACGAATGCGAAAATAATTTAGTTATTAATTTAATTGTTGACAAAACGCGATGGTTACCAGTCCAACTTCAGTATTTATTTAAATCATTAAACCTAGTGTAGGTATTATTGTAGGAAAATCATTATTTGAGTGTATTCGATCTAGTCGTGCATTACGCTGTCAACGGCCATAACCACGTAGGAAAAACCCGGTCTCGTTCAGCTCCCGGCCGTTAAGCTGCGTCGGGTCCCATTAGTACATAAGGAGGGTGAACCACTTGGGAATACGGGATGCTGTTGGCATCAAACCTTTTATCATCATCAAGCGGTGGGCGATTGTATCAAAGTGTTAGTTACTGCCATCTGGTGGTGTGTTTTGATGTTTCAGTTAGCGCTAACTAGTGGTGAGTATCGGATATTTCATCTCGCAATACCTTATGGAGGTGTTATTTGAAACATGAATAACACAACTAGGGTTTGTTTTCTTATCAGCAATGACTTTACACAACGAATGCGAAAATAATTTAGTTATTAATTTAATTGTTGACAAAACGCGATGGTTACCAGTCCAACTTCAGTATTTATTTAAATCATTAAACCTAGTGTAGGTATTATTGTAGGAAAATCATTATTTGAGTGTATTCGATCTAGTCGTGCATTACGCTGTCAACGGCCATACCACGTAGAAAAAACCCGGTCTCGTCAGCTCCCGGCCGTTAAGCTGCGTCGGGTCCCATTAGTACTAAGGAGGGTGACCACTTGGGAATACGGGATGCTGTTGGCATCAAACCTTTTATCATCATCCTGCGGTGGGCGATTGTATCAAAGTGTTAGTTACTGCCATTTGGTGGTGTGTTTTGATGTTTCAGTTAGCGCTACCTAGTGGTGAGTATGGATATTTCATCTCGCAATTCCTTATGGAGGTGTTATTTGAAACATGAATAACACAACTAGGGTTTGTTTTCTTATTAGCAATGACTTTACCAACAAATGCGAAAATAATTTAGTTATTAATTTAATTGTTGACAAAACGCGATGGTTACCAGTCCAACTTCAGTAATTATTTAAATTAATAAACCTAGTGTAGGTATTATTGTAGGAAAATCATTATTGGAGTGTATTCGATCCAGTCGTGCATTACGCTGTCAACGGCCATACCACGTAGAAAAAACCCGGTCTCGTCAGCTCCCGGCCGTTAAGCTGCGTCGGGTCCCGTTAGTACTTAGGAGGGTGACCACTTGGGAATACGGGATGCTGTTGGCATCAAACCTTTTATCATCACCTGCGGTGGGCGATTGTATCAAAGTGTTAGTTACTGCCATTTGGTGATGTGTTTTGATGTTTCAGTTAGCGCTACCTAGTGGTGAGTATCGATATTTCATCGCGCAATTCCTTATGGAGGTGTTATTGGAAACATGAATAACACAACTAGGGTTTGTTTTCTTATTAGCAATGACTTTACAAACAAATGCGAAAATAATTTAGTTATTAATTTAATTGTTGACAAAACGCGATGGTTACCAGTCCAACTTCAGTAATTATTTAAATTAATAAACCTAGTGTAGGTATTATTGTAGGAAAATCATTATTGGAGTGTATTCGATCCAGTCGTGCATTACGCTGTCAACGGCCATACCACGTAGAAAAAACCCGGTCTCGTCAGCTCCCGGCCGTTAAGCTGCGTCGGGTCCCGTTAGTACTTAGGAGGGTGACCACTTGGGAATACGGGATGCTGTTGGCATCAAACCTTTTATCATCACCTGCGGTGGGCGATTGTATCAAAGTGTTAGTTACTGCCATTTGGTGATGTGTTTTGATGTTTCAGTTAGCGCTACCTAGTGGTGAGTATCGATATTTCATCGCGCAATTCCTTATGGAGGTGTTATTGGAAACATGAATAACACAACTAGGGTTTGTTTTCTTATTAGCAATGACTTTACAAACAAATGCGAAAATAATTTAGTTATTAATTTAATTGTTGACAAAACGCGATGGTTACCAGTCCAACTTCAGTAATTATTTAAATTAATAAACCTAGTGTAGGTATTATTGTAGGAAAATCATTATTGGAGTGTATTCGATCCAGTCGTGCATTACGCTGTCAACGGCCATACCACGTAGAAAAAACCCGGTCTCGTCAGCTCCCGGCCGTTAAGCTGCGTCGGGTCCCGTTAGTACTTAGGAGGGTGACCACTTGGGAATACGGGATGCTGTTGGCATCAAACCTTTTATCATCACCTGCGGTGGGCAATTGTATCAAAGTGTTAGTTACTGCCATTTGGTGATGTGTTTTGATGTTTCAGTTAGCGCTACCTAGTGGTGAGTATCGATATTTCATCGCGCAATTCCTTATGGAGGTGTTATTGGAAACATGAATAACACAACTAGGATTTGTTTTCTTATTAGCAATGACTTTACAAACAAATGCGAAAATAATTTAGTTATTAATTTAATTGTTGACAAAACGCGATGGTTACCAGTCCAACTTCAGTAATTATTTAAATTAATAAACCTAGTGTAGGTATTATTGTAGGAAAATCATTATTGGAGTGTATTCGATCCAGTCGTGCATTACGCTGTCAACGGCCATACCACGTAGAAAAAACCCGGTCTCGTCAGCTCCCGGCCGTTAAGCTGCGTCGGGTCCCGTTAGTACTTAGGAGGGTGACCACTTGGGAATACGGGATGCTGTTGGCATCAAACCTTTTATCATCACCTGCGGTGGGCAATTGTATCAAAGTGTTAGTTACTGCCATTTGGTGATGTGTTTTGATGTTTCAGTTAGCGCTACCTAGTGGTGAGTATCGATATTTCATCGCGCAATTCCTTATGGAGGTGTTATTGGAAACATGAATAACACAACTAGGGTTTGTTTTCTTATTAGCAATGACTTTACAAACAAATGCGAAAATAATTTAGTTATTAATTTAATTGTTGACAAAACGCGATGGTTACCAGTCCAACTTCAGTAATTATTTAAATTAATAAACCTAGTGTAGGTATTATTGTAGGAAAATCATTATTGGAGTGTATTCGATCCAGTCGTGCATTACGCTGTCAACGGCCATACCACGTAGAAAAAACCCGGTCTCGTCAGCTCCCGGCCGTTAAGCTGCGTCGGGTCCCGTTAGTACTTAGGAGGGTGACCACTTGGGAATACGGGATGCTGTTGGCATCAAACCTTTTATCATCACCTGCGGTGGGCAATTGTATCAAAGTGTTAGTTACTGCCATTTGGTGATGTGTTTTGATGTTTCAGTTAGCGCTACCTAGTGGTGAGTATCGATATTTCATCGCGCAATTCCTTATGGAGGTGTTATTGGAAACATGAATAACACAACTAGGATTTGTTTTCTTATTAGCAATGACTTTACAAACAAATGCGAAAATAATTTAGTTATTAATTTAATTGTTGACAAAACGCGATGGTTACCAGTCCAACTTCAGTAATTATTTAAATTAATAAACCTAGTGTAGGTATTATTGTAGGAAAATCATTATTGGAGTGTATTCGATCCAGTCGTGCATTACGCTGTCAACGGCCATACCACGTAGAAAAAACCCGGTCTCGTCAGCTCCCGGCCGTTAAGCTGCGTCGGGTCCCGTTAGTACTTAGGAGGGTGACCACTTGGGAATACGGGATGCTGTTGGCATCAAACCTTTTATCATCACCTGCGGTGGGCAATTGTATCAAAGTGTTAGTTACTGCCATTTGGTGATGTGTTTTGATGTTTCAGTTAGCGCTACCTAGTGGTGAGTATCGATATTTCATCGCGCAATTCCTTATGGAGGTGTTATTGGAAACATGAATAACACAACTAGGATTTGTTTTCTTATTAGCAATGACTTTACAAACAAATGCGAAAATAATTTAGTTATTAATTTAATTGTTGACAAAACGCGATGGTTACCAGTCCAACTTCAGTAATTATTTAAATTAATAAACCTAGTGTAGGTATTATTGTAGGAAAATCATTATTGGAGTGTATTCGATCCAGTCGTGCATTACGCTGTCAACGGCCATACCACGTAGAAAAAACCCGGTCTCGTCAGCTCCCGGCCGTTAAGCTGCGTCGGGTCCCGTTAGTACTTAGGAGGGTGACCACTTGGGAATACGGGATGCTGTTGGCATCAAACCTTTTATCATCACCTGCGGTGGGCAATTGTATCAAAGTGTTAGTTACTGCCATTTGGTGATGTGTTTTGATGTTTCAGTTAGCGCTACCTAGTGGTGAGTATCGATATTTCATCGCGCAATTCCTTATGGAGGTGTTATTGGAAACATGAATAACACAACTAGGGTTTGTTTTTTTATTAGCAATGACTTTACAAACAAATGCGAAAATAATTTAGTTATTAATTTAATTGTTGACAAAACGCGATGGTTACCAGTCCAACTTCAGTAATTATTTAAATTAATAAACCTAGTGTAGGTATTATTGTAGGAAAATCATTATTGGAGTGTATTCGATCCAGTCGTGCATTACGCTGTCAACGGCCATACCACGTAGAAAAAACCCGGTCTCGTCAGCTCCCGGCCGTTAAGCTGCGTCGGGTCCCGTTAGTACTTAGGAGCGTGACCACTTGGGAATACGGGATGCTGTTGGCATCAAACCTTTTATCATCATCCTGCGGTGGGCGATTGTATCAAAGTGTTAGTTACTGCCATCTGGTGGTGTGTTTTGATGTTTCAGTTAGCTCTATTTTTAAAAGTGGTGATTTGTTTTATTGATTTTAATTTTGCTTCTCGCATCAATGCTTGTTCAATTTTATAATTGTGAGGTTGTTAAAATTTGAAATTTCATGAATAACTTTACATACGGAAATTTAATTGGTTTAATGTTGCTTCTTTATTAGCAATGACTTTACCAACCAATCGAAAAATAATTTAGTTATTAATTTAATTGTTGACAAAACGCGATGGTTACCAGTCCAACTTCAGTATTTATTTTCAAATCTTATTAAACCTAGTGTGGGTATTATTGTAGGAAAATCATTATTTGAGTGTATTCGATTAGTCGTGCATTAATAAATGCTGTCACTGGAATACAAATTTTAATACCACGTTGATCTAAAAACCCGGTCTCGTCAGCTACCCGGCCGTTAAGCTGTTTCCCAAATCAAGACTTACAATTGCTGCACCTATTGTTCTGTTTCTACACAGAAATTCTTTTCCTAGTTTACTGTCATATTGCTCTTGGGTTGAAAAATGTTCAATAAGATTTCTAAATGTTATTAGATTCTGGGTTATATCTCTGTTTTTAATTCCACCGGTTTGTTCTTCACTGATAATATTCGGTAAAATATTTTTAAATCTTAAAGTTAACATTTTTGCTAGAATTTTGTAGTCTGAACATAAAAGGCTAATTGGTCTCCAATTTCCTAGTACGCTTCTGCTACCTCCTTTTCCAGTGGATTGTGTCTTACTAATATTTTGAGAGTTTAAAATAAACCTGTAGATTTAAAATAAATGTTTGCAGTATGTTTGACTTAGTTTTTTAAATTTTTCTTTAATTCATTTTTCCCACCAATCAATTATGGATTGATACTCATAAATTTTACTTTTGGCATTTAAAATAAATATTTCTATTTCTTCCTGAAAGTATGGGTCTTCAAGTACACTGGTATTAAGTTTCCTCAAAATGTTTTTATTCACTGGTTTACATACACTTTCCTCCAGTTCTAACATGACGGCTACATAGTCCAAAAAAAAAAAATAAATTATATTTATGCAATTTTTTATGTAACGTTTTTGCTTTGACGGTATATAAATTCTATCTATTCTCGATTTTCCATTTGGGCTGACAAAAGTGTATGCATTTATATTAGGGTTGACTGTTCTAAAAGCATCAATATATTTTGTTACAATTTAGTCTGACAATTAAGTTTTTAGTTGAGGGTTAATTTTCTTTTTTATTCCTTCTCTATCTCTTTTCTATTATGCAGTTAAAATCTCTTAATATTATTGTGTTCTCATTGATTAGCTTTTAAAAATTTTGGGAGGAAAAAAAGAAAAAAAAAAATTTTGTTCTGCTTCATTTCGTGTTGGAGGAATACATATTTTACTGTTTAGTTACGTTTTTAAAAAAATGTGCTCGGATTATTCTGCCTGATTCCTCTTTTTCTATTTTAATTAACTCTATTTCCTTTTTGTATATAATCATTGTTCCAGAGCTTTTGTTTTCGATATTTTTTTGATTATTGCTAGATTAAGCACTATGCAGTTTGCTTAAAGTTATTAATGTTAGTTTCTTGTAGGAGAGGATAGGAAGTCTGGGTTATATTGGAGTAAAAATTTATTTAAAAATTCTTGTTTGCTTCTTTCTTTAATTCCATTTATGTTAAGTGCTATAATTTTTATCATTTGAATTTAAATGGTGTTTTTCAAAATGATTCAAAGTGTTGGTGTAAAAAATTGTGTTTTTGTTTTCAATATCTGGAGGTTTATTCATGAGTTAAATTTTTTAATGTTTGAGGTATATATAAATTAGAATTCTTTTTCCTCTTCTCCTTCCAATGCTACCTCTCTTTCATTGTATCTAATTTTTTCCAATTATTTTGGTCTTCTGTTTAGGAACTATTTAAGCTTAATTTCATTTTCTGCCTGTGATAGTTCTCCTTCCCTTAAAAAAAATTTGGTTGAATTACAAGGCCAATTAATGTTACATTTCGGTTTCTGTTGGAAAAAACCCCCCTCCTTCCAAAAAAAAAAAATTTGAAAAAAAATACTCTTTTTTTTTTTTCCTTTTTATACCCTTTTTTTTTTTTGGTTTTATTTTTCTCTTCTTTTTATACATCTTTTTTAATTTACCGTCTTTTATTTAAATTTACTCGAAATCTTATTTTTCCTTTCCCTTTCCTTTTGCGTCGTTCTTCTTCTTTTACAGATTCCGAAGTTTCACTTATATTTTCTGTTTCTAATTCTTCTTCAAATTATTTTTTTATAACACCCCTCTCAGCCTCATTTACAATTTCTTGCAGGGTGTCAATTGCCAATGCGATTGCAGGGCTACCTCCCACTGGTTGACTGTAAGATTTTCTTCCAGTATCACAGTGTCTAGTTTCATGATATTTCGAATCACATCTGGAACAGGTTTTGATTTGCCCTGGGTAGGACACAGCAAATCTATTATCCATTACTGTTATGAAGGAAGGAATATTTTTTGTTACAACCATTACAACCATCTCAAGCTTTTTTCTCTTTTTGTCTTCATGAGATTTAATGCTGGATTCTCATACTCATACTTTCTTGATTTTCCCATAAGGCTCCAGAACCTTTTTAAAAAGATTTGTGTCTATTTCGTACGGAACGTATTTAATTTGGATTTTTTTCCAAGGACTTCCTGCAATGAATATAGGAATGATATGTATCTTCCAATGTTACTCGAAAGGTATTCCTTGGGAATGCCTTTTAAAGAACCTTTTGTCTAAAAATAAAACGAAAGAAAAGAATGCAATGAAAAAGTTCCATGAAAAATGCCTCGATCAAGTCAAGATAGAAATTGATAACGGGGGAAGAAATCTAGATGACTATTACATGTTTAAAAATAAATTAAAAGAAATCCATAAGGTAGAGGAAGGTGGGAAACAAGTTAGGGGAAAATTAAATTATCTAATAAATAATGAGGTCAGCACAGTAGCGAACTTGTTCAAAGAAAAAACTAATGGGGAAGGTCGAACTATAAAAAACTTGGAAAATAATGGAACGCAAAACAAAGAAATACACGAAATAACACATGAGTTTTACAAAGAACTATACACATTAAAACCTCACAGCATAGATCAAAGATGGGATGTTTTAGAAAATATACAATCCATTTCATCCCGAGTATATTAATTAACAACTTGTAAAAGAAATTTCGGAAAAAGAAGTGTTGATTGCAATTAATACATTACAGGAAGGAAAATCGCCAGGCATTGATGGGTTACCCATTGAATTTTATAAAAAAATTTTGCCTCTTTTAATGAATGAAATTACGGAAATCTACAGGTTTATTTTAAACTCTCAAAATATTAGTAAGACACATTCCACTGGAAAAGGAGGTAGCAGAAGCGTACTAGGAAATTGGAGACCAATTAGCCTTTTATGTTCAGACTACAAAATTCTAGCAAAAATGTTAACTTTAAGATTTAAAAATATTTTACCGAATATTATCAGTGAAGAACAAACCGGTGGAATTAAAAACAGAGATATAACCCAGAATCTAATAACATTTAGAAATCTTATTGAACATTTTTCAACCCAAGAGCAATATGACAGTAAACTAGGAAAAGAATTTCTGTGTAGAAACAGAACAATAGGTGCAGCAATTGTAAGTCTTGATTTGGAAAAAGCTTATGACATGGTAGATCGGACCTTTTTAGATCAAGTGTTATTAAAATTTGTATTCCAGGACACATTTATTAATTATATCAAAATTTTATACGAAAGCTCAACTAGTAAAGTTTTTATCATCAAAGCATTTGGAAAAGAAATTTACCTACAAAGAGGGGTAAGACAAGGATGCCCATTGGCAATGTATTTATATATTCCTTTTATTGAGCCCTTTCAAAGATTAATAAAGAAGCACATTAAACCAATTAAATTGTCCCAGGTATGTCACCAAGTTAGCGCTTTCGTAGACGAAATTTCAATATTTATCAACAACCCAGAGCAATTTACAAAACTTGAACAATGCATTGATGGGTTCGAGAAAGCCACAAATTCAAGAATCAATAAAACAAAATCCCATCTTTTAAAAATAGGTAGATGGGCAGAAGTTAGCCAGTGGCCAGCTACCTGGATAAACTCAGCGGTGGAAATGAAAATACTAGGAATACATTGCATCAAAACATTTTAACAACCATTGACAAAAACTGCACCACACTAGTTACAAAAATACAGCAAACTATTCAAAACACTTTTAACAGACTGCTTACAATACAAGAAAAAATAATTTTTTTTTAAAGTTTTATTGTTCCTAAGTTAACACTTTTAGCCAAAATTTTACCAGTACCCAAAGAACATTCAGACAAAATTCAACAATTAGGACACAATTTTATATGGAGGCATCAGCTAGAAACCATAGCAAAAAAGGAGCTATACCAAAGCGTATCAGAAGGAGGTTTAAATCTTGTAAATGTAAAAGTAAAGTATAATTCCCTAATCTTAAAAACAATTATAAATAATTTCACAGATACAAAAAATTGTGAAAATGTTAAAGTTTTAAAATATTGGATTGGTCTTGGGTGGTTGGTCTTAAGTAGATTGGTCTTGGGTTAAGAAACATTTTCCCAGTGAAACCAGGACCAAACTGTGAAGCAACTCCAAAGTTTGAAATGTCGTCAATCGAATCCATCATAAATTTGACAGGAAATAAGAACCTAACCCAGAAAATTACAGCCAAAGAAATTTACTCTAGTCTAATCTTGATTGAACAAAATCCTCCAAAAATCATTTTAAAAATTCCAAATGTAAATTATAAATCTGGTTTTAAAGCAATGACAAAAGAAATTATATCTCCTCAATTAAAAGAACACATCTTTTTACAAATACACAACATTCTTCCAACACAAGACAGATTGATCAAATTCGAGCAGGAAATCAACCCATAATGTGACCAGTGCGACGAACAGGAAAACCTTGACCATTTATTCAATTGCAAAGTAACAAAACCAGCAGTTAAAATTGTTATCAGAAAAATTTCATCAATATACGGAAACACTTTCATTCCAACTGCACAACAAATTTATTTATTTGATTTCCCCGCTGATCCGAAGAAAACCCAAAATAAAGCAATATTTTTAGCAGCTAATCTAAGTTTAATTGTATGGAAAAAGAGGAGACAAACAAATTTTACATTTTATTTTATAAACTCAGTTAAAATTTTAGAGAATGAATTAAGAAAATACCCCCTTTAACAAAAATGGTTTAGAAGCTAAAATTGTTAAACATGCAGTAGTGCCATCTAGCGAGAAAAAAGTACTTGGGAGGGTGACTACTTGGGAATACAAGATGCTGTTGGCATCAAACCTTTTATCATCACCTACCGGCGGGCAATTGTATCAAAGTGTTAGTTACGGCCATCTGGTGGTGTGTATTGATGTTTCAGTTAGCGCTACCTAGTGGTGAGAATCAATATTTCATCTCGCAATACCTTATAAAGGTGTTATTTTAAACACGAATAACACAACTAGGGTTTGTTTTCTTATCAGCAATGACTTTACCAACGAATGCGAAAATAATTTAGTTATTAATATAATTGTTGACAAAACGCGATGGTTACCAGTCCAACTTCAGTAATTATTTAAATCAATAAACCAAGTGTAGGTATTATTGTAGGAAAATCATTATTGGAGTGTATTCGATCCAGTCATGCATAACGCTGTCAACGGCCATACCACGTAGAAAAAACTCGGTCTCGTCAGCTCCCGGATGCAGACGTGTTTTTGTGTTCTCCCCGTTTTCCATGATTTTGTGAGTTTTCTGTTATTTTTTATTACTTTCTGTTGTTATATTCGTGTTCTTGAGTGTTTATTTTGTATATTTTAGCGGTTTTTGTTGTGTTTTGCCCCAAATTGTTTTATTTGTGTGTTTGTTTACGTGTGTGGGGACCTTCCCCTCCCCCCTTTTGGCAGTTTGTTTACATTGTCTAGGGGACAATGGCTGCCAAGTGGCGCAATAGTGTAGATATTGATTTTGGGGCTCAATTCCCGAGATTGAGTATGCGTACAGTTCATGGTTTCGTGCGTAGTTTGAAGGTTGAGCCACAGGATCTCTTAGGTCTAGTTGCTGTGCTAGATACGAGAAACCAGGTCGCTAGAATTACGTTTACATCAGAAGCATACACCTCAAGTTTTTTGTCCCAACACAGTGGTATCGTCAAGACCGAATAAGAGGGGAAAGAAGTTGGCGTAGTCATAAGGGATAGCAATATCCAAGAGAAATTTGTTCGAATTGCAGGGAATCCACAGAATCTAGACTTGGGAGTAGTTCAGACACGTCTAAAGGAATTTGGGAATGTAATTGGATCTCGGTGGGAACGCTATCGGATGGGAGAGGATAAAGTTTTATACCCTGTCCTTGCCACTTGGATGATCGTACGAATTACGTTGACGAAAAACATTCCCTCATACATTACAATTGGCAGTTATCGTGCCATGGTAAAGTATGACGGACAAAAGCCTACTTGCAGACTTTGTGACGATGAGACCCACTTTAGCTACAACTGCCCGACATTAAAACGAAACCAGGAACCCACCATTGTCCAAAAACCTGTTCCCAAAATGACTAAAAAGACAGAGACCATTAAACAGAATCCCGTAGTAATTCCCTTAGCTAAACATTCCATGGTTTCCAAGGTACCTTTGGAGGGTGAATTGCAAGATTCACCCTCAGGAGGGACTCAAAATTTGGAAACTGAAACCATGGAATGTGACACTCTTACCAGTTCCTTGACTGTACCTTCTGAAGACAACCTTTGGAAACCAATTAAGAAATCCCAAATGACAGCCCCTGACACAGAGACACAAGACCAAGAACCAATGACAATTCTCATGGAATCGATGGAACCCGACATGGAAATTGAGGCCATGGATCCTGACAAAACAAAGGACCCCTGAGAATTCCCACGGTACCAAGAAACAAACGCTTCAAACCTACTTTGACGGCCCAGAATTCTAAACCTACCTCAGGCATTACCCAACTCATAAAACCTAACAAACTACTTCAAGACTAAAAATCGCTTCTATCAATATTGGAGGTATTAGTTCAGTCGAGCGACGTCAAATTCTTTTAAATTTCTGCAGGGATGGTAATCTAGATATCGTGGGACTTCAAGAGGTAGCCTTTCATTCTTGTTCAATTATTGAAAGCTGTTACCACTTGCTAGCAAATGTCGGTCCCAACAAAAACGGAACAGCCATCCTCATTATACATTGTCTGGAATATTCTCGATTGCTTCTTGAACCTGACGGAAGGCTTATCTCTATAGACGTAAAATGTTTTACGTTTATTAATATCTATGCCCAGTCAGGTAAGCAGGCTAAGAACGAGAGAAACAATTTCCTTCGTCAAACCCTTCCTGCGTACTCAGTTACCACTCGACTGCCCTTCGTGTTGATGGGTGATTTTAACTGTGTTGACGACATCCAAGACAGGGCATATATCATATCATCACCTAGCGGTGGGCGATTGTATCAAAGTGTTAGTTACGGCCATCTGGTGGTGTGTTTTGATGTTTCAGTTAGCACTACCTAGTGGTGAGTATCGATATTTCATCTGGCAATACCTTATGGAGTTGTTATTTGAAACATGAATAACGCAATTAGGGTTTGTTTTCTTATCAGCAGTGACTTTACCAATAAATATGAAAATAATTTAGTTGTTAATTTAATTCTTAAGAAAACGCGATGGTTACCAGTTCAACTTCAGTAATTCTTTAAATGAATCAACCTAGTGTAGGTATTATTGTAGGAAATTCATTATTGGAGCGTATTCGATCCAGTCGTGCATTACGATGTCAACGACCATACCATGTACAGATAACCCGGTCTCGTCAGCTCCCGGTCGTTAAGCTTCGTTGGGTCCCGTTGATACATAGAAGAGTGACCACTTTGGAATACGGGATGCTGTTGGCATCAAACCTTTTATCATCACCTAGCGGTGGGCGATTGTATTCAAGTGTTAGTTACGGTCATCTGGCGGTGTGTGTTGATGTTTCAGTTAGCGCTACCTAATGGTGAGTATGGATATTTCATCTGGCAATACCTTATGAAGTTGTTATTTGAAACATGAATAACACAACTATGGTTAGTTTTCTTATCAGCAGTGACTTTACCAATGAATGTGAAAATAATTTAGTTAATAATTTTATTGTTGACCAAACGTGATGGTTACCAGTCCTACTTCAGTAATTCTTTAAATGAATCAACCTAGTGTAGGTATAATTGTAGGAAAATTATTATTTGAGTGTATTCGATCCAGTCGTGCATTGCGCTGTTAACGGCCATACCCTGTACACAAAACCCGGTCCCGTCAGCTCGCGGTCGTTTAGCTTCGTCGGGTCCCGTTGGTACTTAGGAGGGTGACCACTTTGGAATACGGGATGCTGTGTGCATCAAACCTTTTATCAGTGATAATAAGAGAGGTAAATAGTTAAGATTTTATGATTTTATAACGACTTTTATTATTGTACTTCATAGACTGTAAATGTTGATGTGATAATCAAAGAACATAAATTGACGAAAGTGCTAAAACGGGAAATTATCCCTTAAAGATAATTAATTAAATTTTAGTTTCTACTGAAGATTGGATCGACATTTTTTCAAAATTCTATTTGACTATATATTTTTAGTATAAAAATATAACAATATATAATATAATATAATAATATAATAATAATATAATATATATAATATAATATAATAATATAATATAATATAAATATATAAATAACAAGCTTAATTATGATCTTTGGTTTTCTATGGTTTATTGAGTACACTTCAAAAATTTTGGTACATAGATGCAATAAATGTAGATCTTTAAAGGCAAAGCAATCAATCAGTTAGGTGTAAAATAGCCTAAGCTAAAAAAATATTTACACGCAGTGCAACATAAAATCTTGCATTACTCACCAACAATACTTGCAATAAAAGCAGTACCTAAGTCTGTCCCAAATTACCTAAAAAATTGAACAAATAGATGATAACAACATTTCATTTTGTTTTACGTACAACTTTATCACTAAGTGTAACTCCACTGAAGATATGGGGGTGTAACTTCCTTTACTTTGTGGCAATTGCATTCTTGACATGCGAAGGCATCAATCACTGACATTCCTATTAATTAAATATTAAAAGGTTAGAGCAGTTTTTTTGAATTAATATAAAATAAAAATTATCCTAAGGAAGAAATAATCAATATTCCAATAACAATATTAATATAAAAAGCAATCAATATTCTAAAGACCAATAGTCCCATTTTTATTCATCATTCTTTCTTGTGTTCTTATTATAGCTTAAAATATACAGTCACGGCTGTAAGTTTCTTTATGTGTAGCTCAAAAACCCGCCCTTTTACTGTGTATTGGCGGATGGTATTAGCGTATGGCAGAGAATGAGATACCTCATTTGTTCTATTTTTTTTCTTACACCATACCCCTCCGACCATATTTACTTAACTCTTCTTTTATCGTCAATTACAATTTTACAACGATGTTTCATACGATTACGAAGCCCTTTTATCTGACACTCTAAAGAAATGAATAAAAAATACGTTTTATGATTCAGTCTAAGGATGTGACTGAATGTTGTTTTCCATGACCAAATAAGTCAGAGTGTAGCTTCATACTGAGTCTTTATTTTTAAAACGTTAAATAGGGTTGCTTACCGTATGCCACATTGTGACAAAGTAGTAATTGATGTTAAGCAGAAAAGTTAAGTGAATATGGGTGGGAGGGTAGGGGGGAAAAAAGAACGGAGAAAATAAGGTATTTCTACCTCTGCCATAGGCTAATACCATTATAGGCCCTTTGGTTGCGAGCTTCGAAGTGGTGCGTTGTTAACTTGTTGACTAGAGCGACGACTTTTTCCATTTAATCATCTCTTGGCGCCAATATTGTTTCTAACTTGTTTCCATCCGTATGGTCCTATTGCTTCTAGGTTACATTTTCTCTTTTTTCTGAAATTAAGTCTTCTAAATAAAGTGTAAGGTTCTCTGTTTCTGGGCAATTTGAGCAACGGCTCAACATGCAATCTCTATTGTACACAAAACACACCATTTTGTCCATTAATAAATGACGGTCGTCGTAAAGTCCGATTCCCGACAACATTAATTTCACGTTTTGATGGTAGATGCATACGCACACTGAATGTGTGCCACTTTCTCCGATGGTTATCACATGTTTCGGCCGCTAGTCCCCGAAAACGGAAAGGCCAAAAGTTTTCACACCATAGCTTCTTTAATTTTTTTTTTAAAGTCTGCATGAAGCTCGTTGATATTGACGAGCAGCATCTCTTTTGAATTTTTAGTCTCTTTCCGTTTTTTTTTTTTCACACAGATCACATTCTTTATTCCAGGCAGCTGCCTGCTGTATTAATCAGATGTATAAAATTCGGTTATGCACTGCTTGTCTGCATCGTTCAATTGCCCTTTACGAATTTTTTCCGATGGCGGATCCGATAAAATTCCAGATTTCTCCTTATTCGAACGCGCTTGGGTCACAACGTATTCCGACACACCGAAATATTTTTCTATTTGTCCAACTACTTGGGGCCAAGGTTAAGAGAGACAGCTTCTTTCTTCGGTCTTCAGATAAATGTATTTTCTCCTTAACAGCCTCCATTAACTCCAAATAATGTCTCATTGACGGATCATGATCGACGTCAAGAATATTTCGTTTCAAATTGTCAAGAACTTTCGTAACAAATTTGAGAGCGTCGTTCTGTATTACTCTTATTAAGATCAGAAACGGGAGAAATAATTGAGGCACTTGAAAGAGCTTTTATAATGCGACGACAGGTAATAACTCGTTCAACAGAAAATCAAGTTATATCACCGTCGTTAACGCAGTCAGGTTGGACCTTTTTTTCATTGCGCGGTGATTGCGGTTCGAGATTCTGAATGCTCGTTACTTGAATATAGCAATGCGGACAAAGAACTTTTCCGGGAATAAATCTCAAATCCTTTTTTTACTCGAACACGCTATCACTCAATTTGAGATCTATTTTGACATTACCACGAACAACACTTTTATGTTTCTTGAATGGATCGAAGCAGTTTTTAGAAAAATTGAACCGAGGCGTATCATAGTACCGTCAATCATAGTAACTCGTGCAAAATATTTAAACTTCTTTTGGTAGGCTGGATCGAAAAATTTTTTTTTTGAAATTCAAAAAATCAGCCGAGCTATTTTATTTATCTATGTTTTAATATGTTATGTTCAAAATTTGGGGAAAATTGAACCATTGGTGTGTCCCCGCCGCTTGTTTATGTCTTGAACAAATGTGGAAAATTTGGTACCTGTCACAGGTTTTTTTGAATAAAATCTGTACCTTACTAGCTATTTTTTTTTTAATTAGATGTCTTATTGACAGGATAATGAGCTTTAAGAAAATGTTTTCATATTTTTAAAATTATTACTAGTTACTGAGAAAATTTAATAAAAGTTAAAAATGGGGTGGTTTTTCTTTTCTTATGAGAAATTCCACTATGGCGCTGCTAGTCTTAAGCAAGAATTAAATTTTCTCAATGACTGTAAAAGTAAATGGCATCAAGCTATATACAATTTTAAAGCCAAAATGATGAGCTATATGCTAGTTACTTTTGAAATTCAAATATAATTTGTTTAACACACAAATTATTCCTTGAAAAAAAATCTGTTTTCGCCACCACATAGCCGCGGGAAATTTGATTTTGTCCAAGAAACAAAAGATATGCTGTAACATTTTCTAATTTCGTTTCATTTTAACACAGTACAAAAATGTGTTTGACATTCTCAGTTGACCTTGCTTATTGCTCATCTTAAGGCTCAAGGACGTTTGAGAAATCACACCAAACGGAAATCCCTCCCCTCCAACATAATTTTCCCTGCGGTTATTGTGTGATTCATCACCCCAGCCTCATTCAGTCCATCATTAAGACCATGCGGCCAGTGTTAACGTGTAAGTTATTGACTCTTTGTTGTGTGATCTAATCATTAACGAAATGGGAAAGACTCGGAGTAAAACTGTTGACGTCGTAGTTGGGCAGCCAGCAGGTTTGCCTAACAGACAGCTACCAACTAAACTTGACGTTTTAAAAGCGTATTTATTCAAACTTAACTTGTCAGCTTGTGATGATTAAGAAGTGAAATGCGAAATCTATTCTGATCTTGTCGATGAGATTGAAAATATTTGGAAAATGGCTTCATTGCCACCGACGAGTAAAGATCTTATTTTGAAAAACGTGCAATATTTAGTTCAAAAGTACTCCTCGTTTTCTCATTCGTTAAATAGTAAGCGTGATAATAAAGGGAAAATTGACTTGTTTCTCAGTGAATTGAGTTATCTATTTGATGTGTGTTCTTGCCCCTGCTTTAAATCAAAATTTGGGAAACTAGTCGATTGGAACAATGTGAAATCTACCGACTGCTTTTGTGTCTCTCTTGGTAGCAAAATTCCTGAGACAGAATGGAACTTTTATGTCGATCAGCAATTAAATCGCCAATTGTTTATTTCAAACAGTGTTGACAAAACCGCATCAGAGCAATTACGAAAAAGGAAACTTAAAATAGACAACCAGAAAGATCGTGAAAAAAGGAAACGTGAATATTCTTCAGAAGTGGCTCGTCCAGAATCCGCGCAAGATAATGTACCTATTGAACTGTCTAAATTAAGACAACTCCGTCAAGACCGTCATGGTGAATTTCCATGTGACTCTTTCAGTTTACATGTTGAAGATGGGCACGAACTAGACGAAGACTATAAAAGTGAAGTCATTCAGAACAGAACTGAGTACCCAAAACTTATTGCAGCTGCGAGGAGATTCGGAATTTCCAATCGTGCAGTCTGTGTTTTAGGGAACGCAATGTTAAAAGATCTTGGTAGGCCTATATTAATATCTATAAATTCATTTTTTTTTAAATTGATTTTATTGTTGATTCTAGGTGTTTCGAATGACTGGAATCGGTTGTGTCACACTAAGGTTCAGCGCATGTTCGAGAAATACGGGAGTAAGTTGGCTGCTGAAATTGATGAAACTCGAAAGGAAGTGATTTGTTTGATGTTCGACGGAAGAAAAGATCAGACTTTAACCAAGACTATTCTATCTAATCGCGGGGGCATCGAAATAAGAGAAGTAGTTACTCAAGATCACTACGCTATTGTAGAAGAACCAGGGAGTGTTTATCGAAATCATTTTGAACCAGCTAGTGGAAAAGCTTTGGACATAGCCAAAGAAATAGTCAAGTTTTTAACAACAATAGAATCGGAACAATCACTTTGTGTCATTGGTGCAGACGGAACAGCGGTAAATACTGGATGTAACAACGGTGTGATTAGAAAGGTAGAAGAAACCCTTGGCCGACCACTTCAATGGGCCATTTGCCAGTTGCACCTAAACGAACTGCCATTCAGGCATTTATTTGAACATATTGATGGCAAAACAAGCGGCCTATTTTCATACAAAGGCCCAATTGGCGAGGCAATTATGGAAAAGGACGAAGAGCTCCGAATGAAACCAATCGTCAAGTTTCAGAGAATAAAAGAAAGGTTGAACCAACTTCCTACAGAAGTAATCGACAATTTCAGCAGTGACCAGAAATATTTCTATGAAATGTGCAAAGCAGTTCGTCAAGGCTCAGTCCCAATTAGCTTAAGTGCTCGGAACCCTGGTAAGCTTTGCGAGGCAAGGTGGCTCACAAAAGCTAACCGTATACTGAGATTGTACGTCAGCACTGTCAATCCTAGTGACAGCCTGAATAGGTAAAGAGCAGTCGAATATTACATAAAAAATGTCATAAACCTTATCTTTGGCTTCTTTTAATTCCTATTAGGCTAGCTAGAATTATTATGTACGTTTACGCTCCGTCTTGGTTTTTCATCAAGTCTCATCCCCGTCTTGTTGACGCTGTCAAAAATTTCTTCCAGCTCATCAAACTTTCTGCAGTGTTAAGACAAGACGAGAAGAGGGTTTTCCAAAGAATAATGCAGGTTAAGGTTGTTTTTCTGCCAACCCTGAAAGTATTTTGATTGCCATGCTCACTGACGATGATCCATCTGTTCGTAAGAGAGCGGTTATGAAAATTCTTAAAATAAGAAAAAAGAAAATTTCTGATTCAGTTCGGAAGTTTGTTCGACAAAAAATCAAATTTAACGCAACATCTTACATCGACATTATCGACTGGAAAGTGGAATCCTTTACTGAACCCCCTTTGACAATGTCGTTTACCAGAAATCAATTGTTGAAATCGGTGAAATCTGATGAGATTCTTATATTTCCTGATATTCATAACAATAGCCAAGGCGTTAAACGGATGATTAAATTGGTTACAGACGCGTCAAAAACGGTACATGATCATGATAAACGCCACTTTCACATTTTGCAAACTCTAAAATCAAGAGCATCTCTCACTCCTGCCATTTGTAACACTGAGCCAGTGAAAATAAACGAAATTTAAAACGACGAAAACGGTTTTTTTTCAAGGAATAATTTGTGTGTTAAACAAATTATATTTGAATTTCAAAAGTAACTAGCATATAGCTCATCATTTTGGCTTTAAAATTGTATATAGCTTGATGCTATTTACTTTTACAGTCATTGAGAAAATTTAATTCTTGCTTAAGACTAGCAGCGCCACAGTGGAATTTCTCATAAGAAAAGAAAAACCACTCCATTTTTATACTTTTATTAAATTTTCTCAGTAACTAGTAATAATTTTAAAAATCTGAAAACATTTTCTTTAAGCTTATCATCCTGTCAATAACACATCTAATTAAAAAAAAATAGCTGGTAAGGTACAGATTTTATTCAAAAAAACCTGTGACAGGTACCAAATTTTCCGCATTTTTTCAAGACATAAACAAGCGGCGGGGACACACCAATGGTTCAATTTTCCCCAAATTTTGCATACATCATATTAAAACATAGATAAATAAAATAGCTCGGCTGATTTTTTGAATTTAAAAAAAAAAAATTTTCGATCCAGCCTATTTTTTTGGTCGTAAAATGTTGTAACTGGCACTCACTATTTACAATCACACCCACACAACAGTTATCTAATGATGAATCCATGATGATAGAAAGCATATGGATTACACATGAGAGAAGCTGATTTATGAACCTTTTGCTTTGACTTCAGCAAAGAAACTGATTTTTTTCCAACACCAACCTTGAGTATGTACACGTAAGACGTTAACCACTAACAACTCTGTTAACCCATTCTTAGGTCTGCCGTCATCAAAGAGGGTTACCGTATCCAGCGCACATTCCATGGGGCACGCGGTGTGCACGCGGAAAGGGAGTTCGTGGTGTGCGTGCGGAAAATGAGCACGCACACCAAAGGCATAGGGAAAAAAATGAAATTACAAAATTCATAACTGTTGAACGGTTCGCGGAAAAAGTTTCATTGTTTGATTGGGTGTTATACACACCCACACCTACAACTGGTACACCCGTATCCATAAATATCCGACGTACCCAAACGGCGGGAAATATTTTAATACCGCTGCAATTATTCTTGACACGGCATATCATCGCAGCGGCATGTAAAAATTCTTTTTTTGGGTATCTTTGACTTTTATTTTTTGTTTTAGTTAGCGCGAGTGGGGGCTGGGGTAGAAAACAAAAAATTTTAAAAAGAACGAAATGCGGATTAAGGAAAGAAAAAATGTGGTTAGTATTTGGTATGGCTCGAGCATTAGAGCACATGGGAAGGTTTATCGGTAAGGTAAGGTATATCCCATTCTAAGTCGTCCATGTTTTCCGCCGATAGCAGGCATTCCGACTTCAAATTAAATCCCACTTTGCTAGCTTGCTTAATATATAATTCCTGCATCCTCCTAAAATGAGACTGCGCAAAAGGTATCGTAGGTATGGCCCATGTCAAGTTGCCTATGATCGACGCATCGACGCATCTCCCGCAATGAAACTTTGCTCCTGGCCAGGGCAGCATCGCATTTGGCCTTAACTGTTGTAGCCTTGTCCGACAGTAATGAAAAAAAAGCTTGACCGAATTAATAACCAGGCCCAGATATTCTAATACATGCGACGGTTCTACAATCGATTTCTCCCAATTGATCAAGAAACCAAGACTTTGCAACAATTCAACTACCTTATCTACATCGGCTTTGGTGCTATCCTTTGATATATTCATTATTAATATTTCATCCAGATACACAATGAGATGCATGCCCTGCCTTCTCAGAAAAGCCGTCACTACCTTTACAACACCGTGGGGCCAGAGCTAAGCAATAAGCCAGACAGGTAAACTGAAAAATTTGCCCCTTCCAGGCGAACTGCAAATATTTTTAGTGGGAAGGGTGCATAGGGACCGTCAGATAAGCGTCTTTTAAATCCAACTTTACTAGCCAGTCCCCTACTCTCAAAAAGAAGCGTGCGGAATCAAGATTCTCCGTCTTTAAGTGTTCATATCCTATGAACACATTAAGTGATTTAAGGTTTACAATCGGTCGAAAACCACCCGACTTTTTAGGAATTATAAATAGCGAACAGACAAGTCATCCTTCCCGCTATTTGAAATTTTTACAATGGTCTTCTTGACAAGTAATTGGTTTACTTCTCTGTCGCAAACGCTCGCCATTTCTTCCGACATTGCTACTGGACACGGAAGTCTAGTCTGTTTCGGGGTCTCTACAAAATCTAGCTTAATCCCCTCTGACACGCTGTGTAGGACCCAATGATCGTCCGTAACAGTCTCCCAAATTCTGGAAAAATGTAATAAACGACAAACGACCACCCACACTTTCAGATACAAGGGTATTGCGTACAATTTGAATGGGAACAGAAAGAGGAATGGAAACATAACATTTACCTACTGGAGTCGAAGCATTGGCACACGGTGGTCGTCCTCTTCCCCACTGCTGTAAAACAGCCTGCACCGTATTGTTGGGTTGCGTCGCCGTTTCTCCCTCTCTGAGAGAACACACTTTAGCGTATTAGTCAAACAGAGGTGGAGCAACGCCCATGATTTTAAGCTGGGTCTGGATGAGTGCTTCCTCTGAAGCATTCACAGTTTTCACCCGGTCCTTGCCCTTTGCTTGCCTCAACATAAAGCCGTCGAGTTTAGGCGGCTTAATCGAGAAAGCCGGGTTTTTAAACTCGAGCTCAAATTTCTTTGAGATTGCTGTCGAGCCGTCCGTGGACAAGCCAGTCGTTAACTAGACCCTAATCTTGTCTGATATCGCTGTTGGAATAAACGCCGCCGCTTCCCCTGATTCACTGGCTTCTTTGGATGAACTTGTCACCGCTGCCGCGCCCGTTGGTTTTAGTGCTTTCCCTTTCGACTTAGACACGACACGGCAGAAGGCCTTCGGAGTACGCTCCTTTGGTAGCCATGGACGGTCCACTAGCTTTGGACCCTCATCGTCCCACTCTTTCCCATCTATGTCGTCCTCTAATTCTAAATACTCGCCTTTCTCTTCGTTTTCCTTCTGCCCACGCTCCCATTTCTATCTTTCCTCCAGGTCTCTTAGCTTTCTAAAACGGCTTCCTCCTCATTCCGGTAGTCTACTGAAAACTCGGCGCCACTCACCCGTTCACTCTCACACCCCCTCGGTCGATCAACCAAATTATTCTGCTGATAAAACTGGCTGACGAAGGCGGCGTAATATTAAACGATGGCGGCGGAGCGTTAAACGAGGGTGAGGGAGGCCCCCTCGTAACCGTCATGAGGCTTATCATCCCAATCGTGTGAACGATTTGCCAAATCTCTAGCATCTTGTTCAGTTTAATCTTCGGCCCGTGGGTCCATTCCTCTGTGCCAATGCCAACCATAAAAATCACTAGAACCTGACATTCTGAAATTCTGACTGTACTGTACGCGAGCTGAAACAAGTCTGAATAGTAAAGGGCGTGTGCAGGTCAGAGGAAGGGGCAGCACACCCCCCTCTTTTTGTTTCTTTAATAAAGCTGAATAAATGTAAGTCTACACCCTTAGGGTCTAGGAGAAAAGAATTTCGCAATACAATACATTTTGATTGATGTTTACAAATTTAATTTTTTCAGAGTTTGCAGTTCCATGCTTCGTTCCTCCGCAATGCCAATCTTGTCTGAGCATAAACTCGTTGACAACTGAGCCTTTCAAGAATAAATTCATGATAGTTGTCACGCCTTTTGGTAATTAAATTTTTAAAAACTAATAATGACTCTTGGAAGAGAGCCTTCCTTCGGGTCAATATAATTAGACCATTAAACCATTTTTAATTTATTAAATCCAAAGGCAGTTTTGATTTAAGTGCAGCGTCCTTCAAGTGTCAAAATCCATCGTGCGGGAAAGTTAATGAAGCTTCAGTGGAAGATTATGTACAGTATCCTCCACAAAAAAGAGGCCCCACCCCCCTGGTAACCCAAAAAATAAAAATTCCTTATGAGCGCTAGATGGTATAGTTTTTAACTGCAAAAGCGAGACGGTTCCCATGATTTCAGTATTTTTTGCTGCGAGTAAAATTTGGAAAATCGAGAAATTGAGAAAAAAGTCGGGGAAAGGCTAACCTCTTAATTGTTACCTTTCCCCCACCCCGACTTTTTTCTCAAGTTTTCCGTTTTCCATATTTTCTCGAACGGCGAACAGTCAATTTTCCTACATTCAACACAAAATTGATGTAGAAGTAAAACAAGAGGACAAAATGCGCTGTAAAGCATGCGTTTCTCCTTGCATGTAGGTCACTTTGATGTTACATTTAAATTGTACCGTTTTAAATGAGCAAGAAGGTAAAAAAAAGTTTACAAAGAACCCGGCATGTAAAGCACGCACTAACCTGTAAATCTGTTTAGCGGTCACTTTAAATCACTATATGAGGATGTGGTAATCGGCAGTGATTCATAAATGAAAACTTATGTGGAAGAAATCAACAAACTAAAACCACAAGTTAGGTAAAAGAGCGAATTGGAAGACCAGCCCGGTTCCTGCTAATTTGGGACAAATGATACAGTTTTTTCATTCCACGAATAAAATTCCCTTAGAGGGTCTACTGAGACATCTAATAGGTGAATTTTAAACTAAAATGAGGGTTATGCAATTCGTCCAAGAGGCAAATTATAAATCATAACATTACCCGAGAAAACGGAAATTGAAATCTGTACGTTTTGCTTACGGGCGAAAACCTAGACAGTGTACTATCTGTTAGCAGACACCTAGACGGCTAAGATATATCTAAAGTAAAAGTAAAAAAACCTTTTCACTAATAATGTCAAAAGATAGAGAATTAAAAGTTCTACCAAGTGTAAGTCTGTCCCATAAAATACTATTTTAATTTCAATATGTAGAAAAAGAAAAAAAAACCTATACCTGCTAATTTGGGACAGCCCACGCTAATTTTGGACACCGATTTTGTCAAAAAACACCAAAAGAAATTGCGATATGTTTGTATCAATCAACGCAGAATAAATAAAAATCTATTGATACCTAATGTTTTCATTGTTTTTTTGCATCCTTTTGAACAAAAAATTGAAAAAGTATTTTAGGAACTTAGATTCAAACTGGCTTCATCCTCGAAACTTCAAAAAATGTAAAGCTATCTCCTTTTACCATTTTGTTTCGTAACTTCAAAGCTAATAAACTTGTCATAATTTTAAAGACAATTTAGTAATTTTTTTCATCTTATGAGCTACGTAAACGACATTTTTTTTTAAACTGTTGTCCCTTTTCGGGACACATGTTTATTTGGAAATTTTTCTGAAATTTGCCCTTTTTCACATTTTCCATGTCACCTTAGCTCGGCGTAATACGAATTTACTTATAAGTCTTAATGTTTAAGTAAAAATATTTATTAAAAAATGTTTTTTTTTCTCCCGTCTTTGCCCGCGTGTGAAGCAAACGTCCCAATTTAGGATACTCTTTTCGGAGTGCATGGGATGGAAAAAATTTTATTCTGTGTGGCTTCCAGGTTAGCACTGTGGATGAGTGTTCGTTTCTTGAGACGAAGATCTCTGGTTCAATTCTTAGCATTGGTTGATTAACAAAAATGTTTTATTAATTCTTTTCTTTGTTGTGCAACAGTCCGTCTTCTAAAGTCTGATTATATCCCGTACAACAGTCTAGTATCTTCACGGCAGAACTGAATGGCATACTGCAAGCGCTCAAGCACATATATAACCTTGACGATTACCCTCCCGAAGTAATAGTGTTCTGTGACTCGAGTTCAGCCATGCAAACAGCAGCATCATCCTCTTTATCAGACAACGAAGCAGTCATAAGCACCCGCGAACTGATCGCAAGCCTCAAATCCAGCGGTACACGGACAACACTAATTTGGATCCCGAGCCATACGGGGATAGATGGAAACGAGAAAGTGGACAAACTAGCTTCAGGAGAGTGTGGCAATCAAAACAGTAACGAAACCACCAACCGACTATCCCCAAACGAAATTATATCGACGATTAAATCCAATTGGACCGCGAGCTTCCTCCAGAGTCTACGTTCGTGCCAAAAATGCTGCATACGAATGAGAACCAGGCTGGGCACCATAAAGTGGCACCAACACAACAATCGGAAGGTCGCTGTATGCCTCCACAGGTTAAGATCCGACCACAACTACTTGAATTCCTTCACTCATCGAATCGACCAGGAGGCCGATCCTAGCTGCCGGAACGGGTGTGAAGCCATTGAGAACAGCCATCAGCGAAGTTCCTAAGCCAAACGGGCATCGTCGACATAGTCTAGCACGTCAGCTACCGATATGGTTCTACCCAAGCGGCTAACTCGCCATCCACAGTGGCTAAACGAACCATATAGCGCCAGAGTGGCAGAGCCAAGCCATCAACGTTTGAATTTCGTCACATGAAAAAAAAAGTAGTCAGTTCTCGACAATGGAATATTTACAACTATATACCACCAGCATCCTAAGGGGAGAAAAACGAAGCAACAGCAACAGCTGACAACAACCTGTGGGACGAAAAATACAGTAACTAGAAACAAAAACAAAAAAGAATTGGAAGTGCGCCATCGTTGGGAGAAACACCACAGTCATATAGCAGTAAGGTAGCCCAGCACTAAACAGCAAAAACACCCCAGGAAAACAACAGCACAACAACATCTTGGTCGCAACAACCACACAAACAAACTGCCTATAAAGCAAAATATCAATATTTACCTAGAGAACGCCTACAGTACCAAGACACAAAAAGGAGTTTCAGCAAGATCCGAACATCACAGTCAAGTCGTCACCAGCCAAACCACGCGACTGATCTACGTTAGTTAGCGCGGCAGAACCAACGCCACCGCCACCTACAAACTATGATTCCACCACACACCCGCCAGAGGCTTGTGCATCAAACACCAGGCCAGAGTGAAAATCCCAATCTCTCCCCCTCTCCCCCTCTCCCCCCTCCCCAACTTTAAAAAAAAAAAAATTTGAAAACCAATCTGTGCGACTGCGTACGCCGGTGCGGAAGGTCTTCGTTGTACAGAAGACCAGTGCTGCAATAGCAGCACAGCACCCATCCCTAAATCAATCAATCAATCAATCCCGTACAACAATATTTTTGACTGTATTTTGCGGTTTCATTGAACCATGGTCTAAATATACACAACTTTTTGTTTAGAGATGGGTAGCTCAGAGGTAAAGCACTTGCTTTCTTGTTCAAAACAATCGTGTTTCAAACCTGGACCTCGGAAACAAATAATTAAAACCCTTGTAAACTATTTGGTGTATATCAGATAAGAATAAACATATGCTGACGGTAAGAAATTTCTTGCATTGAATTTATCCTCTTTTGCTTTCCTAGATGGTTAATACAAGCAAGGATCTCGAAAATGCGGTAGCAACGTACGTCTCCGGTGATGGATCATATCGAAGCATCGCCAGCATGTTCGGCATTCCCAAAACGACACTCAGTCGCAAGGTATTTCTAATAAGATTTCAATGTTATTAAAGTTTCATGAACTGAGTGGCGAAAGTAAAAAGGAAATTTGTTAGAGAAACTTCCCTGAAATTTCTGTGGGTCAAATTTAGTTGGTAGAGGAGAGTGGGGCCAATTGAAACGATTTCCGTATTTTCAGTCCCCCTTACTAAAATACTGATTTAAGTCAACCAAAATTTTTAAAGTTGTGTAGCAAACTATCTTAGCTACACAGCGATATATTTTTTGGTGGAGTTACACAGATATTGCTAGAAAGACGCAAAAATGTCGGGGCAATTGAAACATGTTGTCGGGACCATAGCAAGATGGGTTTTCCCATAAGCGATCTACCCGAAGTGTTGCTAAAAACAAGGGTGTTTGAATTGTCCCTCGCATGTGTCTTCGCTGAATTAATTATTTTATGTAATTTAATAAGCGATTTTTTAAAAACAAATGCAACAAACTTGTAGAGAAATGAACGTAGATTAATTTATTACTATTTAAAAAAATAGTTTTTATTTTTAGGAGGTAAAATTGAAAAAATAAAACGATAAAAATAGTAAGTGGAAGTAAACATTTAATTTAATTTAGATAAATAAAAAACTATGAGAGCTACTAATTTAAAAATTGTTTTCTAAAAATCAATACCCCCTATTGCCATTACCAATTTTTTTTACAAATCTATACTTCTCATACGTCGAGAGCTAGATTTTTTGTTTCAATTGCCCCGCGGTTAGATTGGCCCTACTCTCCCCTAGATAGTAAAAACTTTTCATAAAAAACCAAATCTAATGCCAATTTTTATTTTGCTTATACTCGCACAATAAGATCTTAAAATATGCCAGCGATTGCAACAATGAAGGCCCAGTTAAGAATAAAGAGGAAGGCCAACTGTTCTCTTAGAAGATGACAAAGTCATCGTAGCAAATTGGGTTCGTAGTATGGCTAGTGCAGGGTTCCCGGTGACAAACAAGGAATTGCTGGATTCTATTCAGCATACCTTGAATAAAGAAAAAGGAGTGACAGCATTCGCCAACAATCGACCGACGGAAAGATGGCTTCCAAAGTTTAAGAAGCGGCACAACCTGTCCCTCAGAACGGCGGAAATTTAATATCTCGGGAAGAGCCAGATAACTCCTCATGACCTTCAGCAATGGGCTAAGCATGTTGAAAAATATTTCAAGTTGGTCTTCATTTAATTTTTTGTTGTATCTTCGTTCCCGTTGCACTCTCACTTAGCTGCACCATTTTACTTTCGTATTGTGTTTATCGATTAAAACACATCGTGCATACACAAAAAGTTATGATATGTTTTAGTTTAAAACATATCATAACTTTTTTTATTCATTTTTAATTTGGTAGTATCCTAATATCCCTAATTTTTAGATAGAAACTTATAATTAGCATAGAAAGGTTCATCTTTATTAGACGAATTTAACCATACCTAGCTTATGAGGGTGCAAATGATGTCTTGAGGTAGTAAAATCCACTTTGAAAATATTCATTTGCCGTAACTTCCCCACGCGTCTGGCGGGGCAATACCCGCAAACCCCACGCCAATTTTCCCCTTTTTCCCAACCAATTACATTACAAAAACACAGCGGCAAAAACAAAAGGGAAAAGGTAACAGACGGAGGGAGGAATCGGGAGAAGATTGACTCACTGACTGCCTCGCTGGTCGACTGGTTACTCGACTTCCGCTGGTGAAGTTTGTCCGTCTTTTATACAGCAAAACAGAGAGTCGAATTTAAAGTCAAACGAGGTCAGGCGTGTTCAAAAATATAAGGTCGGCGGAAGAAGGCTGTCTTTACCATTAGAGTAATAAGCGTAGAAAGTCGGTCATTCGGGGCAACAAATTTAGGGTCAAAACAGGGCAATAAAAGCAACGCGTTAAATTTTACCATTTGAATTCTGATTTGGTCGGCGGATCGTTACACTATGTTAATTATAAGTTTCTATCTAAAAGTTATGGATATTAGGATACTTCCCAGGAAAGAGAAAAGCTTTGAAAAAAATTTGCGTCACACTTAGCTGAGGAGTTCGACGATGACGTGGATGAAAGATATCTCCAATACATGGAAATGTAAGTTAAAATTTTCATTTAAAGAAACATCGATCTAAGAAAATTTTAATAGGAATGGACATTTTCAATCGTTGCCTACACCAGGGCCATCTGAGGCAAATATCCCACACGCCAGTTTGCCCACAGATGATGCGGTTTCAGGGTATGATCATAACTCTTTAAATGTTTAATGCTTCATTTTTCTAGTTCACCCTTTTCATCTGCATTACAGTTCAAAAACAAAAAGGAAAAAGGCTAGAAAGACGACGGAAAAGGTCATTGTGGAGGGTTCACGGCGATCCTCGAGGATTCAAGCCAGACAGAAAGTCGGGAATGTTTCTGTCGAAGAATCACAAGAAACGTTGTTAACCGTCCTCTGTATGCTGTGTAAAAGCACAGGTACAGAGGATGATTGTAACCAATGTAGGATTTGCGATTCATGGATCCATAACGCCCGTTTTCGTAGGGATATCTTGGAAGAATAGGGCAAACCAAGCTTTTGTTGTCCTGCATGCATGAACACCTTTGTCGAGTAAGCAAAAACTTTTAAGTTTCTATCATTTTCCTTTATTTTTTAATATCTGTTTAACTTTGAAAAAACAGGGACATGGAAGATGAGATGGTGAGAAAACAATATTTTTGTTTGTACTTCATGCCACTCTTTTTCCTTTTGTAAAATTACACGATTTCTTCTATTTGAAAGGTTCAAGGTTAAGGTTCAACCAATGCGGATAAAGCATATATTTTCAAATACTTTTTATTAGTACAACCACACATGACTGCAACATTGTCTGTTGATGTTCGTCTCCCACAGTCCCAACATGGTCTCCACGGTATATACCGACCGTTCGGTAAGATTGCGTTCCTGTTTTCCCTCTCTGTAGTCCTATCTTCAAGTAGTGCCGCCAATGGCCGAAGGGGGGACTAAAACAAACGTCGATTCCTAGGACTGCAGTATGGTGGAAGTTTTTGAATTTTGAGTATGTTTATTTTTATTTAAAAATGAAAAGTAGAAAGAAAGGAAGAAGAGTATTTGATGTAGTGGAAAAGTTAAGAGCATACCAAAGCTACGATTATGTTAAGACGAATAAGCGCAGTGATCCCACTAGTGTTACTACCAAACATAGAAAACGAACTGAAATTTATGAAAGGGTAAGTTGTTATTTTACTGTTTCTATTCTTGTCAAAATTTCACTAATATTATTAATTATTATCTGAAAAAACCCAGCTTTTATCTAATGATCACTTCAAGGGGCACAATCATTGTGCCTATTCATTTCCCCAACAGTAAGCAATCAACAACCTACGGGAAAGCTTTTGGAGACGTGGCCCAAGCATTTCTTGATACTCATAAAACTTCCGAGAAATTTCTTTTTGAGACTTGCAATGCTGCAAATCAAGGTAATAACAGAATGTTTTAAGTCACTAAAAATATTGCAAGTTAAACCAAGTCCTTATAGGAGTTGATTTTATTTCTAAAGACCCTGACGGTACCAACAAACAAGCTGTTGCTGAAAATAATCAATATCCAAACAGTGCTTTTGAAATGGATTTTCTTAATAGTGGTATTGAAGAAGAGTTGATAAGTAAAATTGATTTAGTGTTCCCCGTGTTCAAATTAGTAAATTGTTGTTTTATTTTTTAGCACTCAACAACACAGTTCCGGCTTCCACTACAATGTCAATTATGGTTCCTGTTGCCCCAGCACAACCAGTATTTTCTTATGATACTTATCCGTCAATTCTGGCTTTCACTGCACTGCAAATTTCGTTTGCTAGTCCTCCGCCAGATTTGGATGCGATTTCGAAGGCCAAAGAGTTATCCAAAACTTTATCGCCGGTAACAGAAGTTATTCCATGCAGTCAACAAAGTAGTGCATCTAGGGGATTTTGCGAAGAAACATGTTGCTCGAA
Organism: Daphnia magna; assembly: GCF_020631705.1. Taxonomy (NCBI): domain Eukaryota; kingdom Metazoa; phylum Arthropoda; class Branchiopoda; order Diplostraca; family Daphniidae; genus Daphnia; species Daphnia magna. Next base: position 8,072,172 of record NC_059182.1, read on the forward strand.
TTCCCATTCCACCGCCTTCATGAGATTTATTACATGGACTTATATTAGTTTTATATTAATTTATTATAGCCGGAGGGGAAACAAATTCGTTTGTTCGTTGAAATACAGAAAGTTTTTCCATGTCTTTTTATTTGAATTTCATTTATTTGAATGTAAGGCTAGACCACATCAAAATATGCGCAATGTCGTACGGTTTTGGGGGGTTTTTGCAAATGTATCGCCATACATTTGAATTTCCCTCCATAAAAAATTTCCGCCAGATGCTGGTAGCTGATTTGTCGTTCGAATCAAATTCTTCAAACAAAAGTTTAGCATCATAGAATACTGTCGTTGTTTAATGGGCTTGTCCAGAAACTCTATTTGTTTGTAGAACCAAGAAGGAGTTGTCGGAGGAGTTGCCTGTGATCCACTTGGTGGCTGTTTGTTCGACACCTTTCTTTCTTTGGTGTACGTATCTTTGAATGATTGCCATGTATCCTTCACCTCAGCAGGGGCTGGGAATGCAACAATAAAAGGACCACGAGTAGTTTTAATCAACATTTTATATGCATTATTATAATGGTGCTTTTACTGCAATTAAATTGTGCTGCAATTGTTGCCCTGGCTTGTGCTTGAATTTGTCCGTTCTTGTAATCTTTCAATGTAGTATCATACAATACAGGAGTTTTTTTATAAGAATAAAATATTGCTGCAGAAATAGGACCTATTTCCTTTTTATGCTATTCCTACTTGCGAAATAGTCTCCAGCAGCCTGCAAGAATGCCAAAAGCATTCTCGATTACCCTTCGTGAGCGTGACAACCTATTAATTATTAACAAAATTCAGTCCTACATTTTCGAGAGAATCATAATAATTACCATACTTCACTTTAAACGTACCTATAATCTAAAATACGTTTCTCCCTAGATATCGTTCCTGTACACCGACCGGCAAATAGCTTCAGCAAATACGGCTTCAATGGAAATGCATCTTTACCCACAATGCAATGCGGCAGGATCGTATTTCAATACGGAAGTATGCATGACGGAGGGATTCCAAGAGTACCTTCAGCGAGTTTCTTGGAGATGGTAGATGTGTTGTACACATTTTTATCGCCTTCTCTGCCATAGGCTCCCAGGTCAATCATCGTAAATTTATACTGCGATCCGCATATGGCCATTAGAATAATGCTATGGAATTGCTTGTAGTTGAAGTAGTCTGACCCTGCATTTTGTGGGGCCTGCATAGCAATATGCTTGCCATCAATCGCTCCAATACAGTTGGGAAAATTCCAGACTTTTGAGAATTGTATGGTAATCTTTCTCCACATACTAGTGCCTGGAACTTTCAAATAGTAGGGTGCTAACACCTTGTAAATTGCAATTCCAGTGTCTACTACAACTTTGCAAGCTGTGTCGTGTCCCACGCAATAACCGGCAGCTATTGTCTTCAGATTATCACCTGTTGCATAGTAACGCAGTGTAATTGCTAATCGTTCCCCTGAGTTTAAATATAATGTTAATAATACGATAAATTCGTTAGTTTTGAAGTTATAGAGCATTACCAACTGATATCAGTTTCCTCATTCTTGTGATCTGCTTATTGACAAGATTACTAGTACTAATTTTGTCAGCAAGAGCGTTGAAAGCTGTAGGACTAATTCTAGTCCAGTTGTGAAACTGTTTTACATCCTGGAGAGCAGCAGGTTTTAATAAAGCATGATACCATAAATGGGTATCCCGGTTTTGTTGCGTATTTTGTAGACGAGTCCACCTACGACCTTCATGAATTTTGTAAATGAATAATGAAATCACTACAATTTGAAGTTGGAATATTATTTACCATGAAAGATTACCAAGAGGATGTTTCCTTCGATGTTCACGTTTCTTCATCATTTTTCTTATCTTCCACATAAGTGCTAACAGCAAAACAATTTCTGTGGTTTCAATAAGCTGGTCTTAACTAAAATCCATGGCTTAAAATTAAACAAAAGACACAGTTAAGCGAATCCTTGAGGAAGAACGAAATACTTTGAGATTTATTTCATCAACACTAGAAGCAGACAGATTTGAGTTGACACTAGTTTGTTTTGACAACAAAGTTCCCCTAGCGTGATGTGCAGGAACTACCAAAAGGTTGCCCCGTGTAAAGGTTTCTGGACTGTGTATTTGCCAATAGACAACTCTGATTAAGATGTTACAACCATGCACTTATATACCGAAGATTGAAGGTTAAGAAGGGAGGGGTTTACAATAACTTTTACTTTTATCATAAACAGTTAGCCTCAGGGAAAGTTGCATTCGTGACGACCTTCTTGCTGGATGGAGTTGCTGTTGCTGGGAGGAGTTGCTGCGGTCTATTACATTCCTTCCCCCCTTCGACAAGAAAAATTGGTCCTCCAATTTTTTCCTCTCTGTTATCCGATTTTCTTCTTCTACTTACTTCTTTCCGGCATGTGGCGTGACAATGGTTAGATAAAAACTTGTTTTTACCTGTCACCAGCTTGATCTATTTTCCTTCCTTTACCGTTTTCCTTGTTTGTTGGGCTATGTGTATATAGTTTGAGACACAAAATACAAGATATGTTCCCTTTACAGTTATTCATTGCCTTTAGGCTAGTAAGAGTGTTAATTAATAAATGATGGTATACTTTTCTTTTTACTGGAATGCTACGACAGATTTCCATCAAAAAAATTTTTTTCTTTGTCTGCTTTTTTCTCTTTTCTTCTTTTAGTTTTTTCTTGACGCTCTTTTACGTCGGTCCTTTGTTTTTATGTCTTCGTTCGTTTGGTGTTCGTTTGGTTTGTAGAAATGGAAGTTGACTCGTTTTAATTCTTGCTACGCCAACGTGGCAATTTTGATGACGTGTTGAAACTTATGGGAGCGCTGTTGTTTTCTTGACCGTTCCGTTTCTACGCTCGATTTCAACCCGAGGATAAGGAGTTGATAGTGCAGTTATTATTGTTTTCGCTACTCAACAACCCATTTGCTCTTCCCTCGGCTTATGATTTCGGCTTTCGACGAGTTTGGATCGGCGACTATTATTACGTGTTAGTTGGTTTTCCTTTCTTTTTGTTCTTTCTTCCTTTTGTTGGCAATTTTTTATCAATTTTTTGTCCTTATTTGTTTTTAGCCGATATCCTGACTAGGCGAGATATCTAGATCTTTATCCCTCAACATCTCGCTAGGCTCTTATGGTGGCTAGAGTCAGGCAACGATATTTTTTATCCGAGTTCTCGGTCTGCTGTGTTTCTACCTGAAGGTCTTCTGGAGGATTTTGAAGAGTTCCTCTAGGATAATGATGGGAATGCCGTTTGTTTTTGTAATGTCTTCATTGTAGTGTTTTGTCGTGTTGCGTAATAAACTTTTGTTTGCTCTTTAATTTTTTTTTCAATTTAATTAATTGGAGTTTTATTCGCTGTTAGAAGCTTTTCTCTTGCGGCTTCTTATATAGTCCCAATCTTTGAACACGTTTCTCCTTTGTCCGTCAAACGCGTAATCCCGCGAGGTGTTTCTGTTGACGTCAGCTATGTTTGTATTTGCTCCGTGTTCCAATAAAATATTTATTATGTTATCCTGACCATACATTGTGGCTAGGTGTAGGGCCGTATAGTTCCCTTGTCTAGTCGTCTGATTGATGTTGATGTGGATTTTTCTTTCACATGCTGCCCTAGCGAGACTATCATTTCCATGTTTGGCGGCATAATTTAGGACGGTGCTGCCGTCCTTTGCCATTTGTGCAACGTTGGAGCTTATCCACAAATAGTTAGCCACTTCTTCATGCCCGTAGGCGATGGCGACCATAAGTGGTGTTTCTCCAAGGCTATTATACGCTGCAATCTTGTATTTGTGATGTCGCAGTATCCTGATTAAGAGCTTGTTGTTTTCTGCTGCCATTCTATGTGCAATGGTCTGGCCATCCTCTTCTATGTCTGGGTCAGCTCCGTAGTCTAACAGTAAATCCTGTCAGAAAATGTCCAGTTTTCCCGCTTTTACGCTTGTATGAAGTAGTGTTTTGTTGTTAAATTTCTGGTTTAGAAAATCTGCCTTCGGGTGGTAATTCCATGCAGCGGGACCCAATTTCTTGATGATACATCTTCTTATTTCTTCCCTTGGAGCGTCTATCATTTCTAAGAAAATTTCTTGATCACGTAGTCGTGTGATGGCTTGTGTTTGTTGGCGAATGGCATCTGCTCTCGCTGCGGATAAAGTTGGGTGCGTTTTCATTGCACAGTTACTACATTTAGGTAGTGTTGTTTTTTGTGTAGCATTTGGATCGAATTTCAACTTTGGTGGATAAAAGCTATAATCTCCGAAAACTCCGTCTCGTTGTGTATCACTTTATGTTTCAATGTCACTTTCGATCACTATGTAGTTTACTTCTGGTTGCCTTTCATCATCGCCTGCTTCACTATGTTGCACTGCGTCTTCACTGTCCTGTTCCATCACTAATGTTTCTTCGTTGTTTTTCTTCACTACATAGAAAACTTCCATTTTTACTTAACACTTGATTGTTCGGTGGCTGCTCAAACACTAATGTTATAGCGGAGGCAATTCACTTAAAGTTATTTTTTTTATGTGTCATATTTTGAATTTTCAATACAGTTACTACTTTCCCCCTTTCACCCGTGTTCCTTAAAAATACAATTTTTTTTTTTATTATTAATTTTTTTTATTTGTTGTTTTTAGATTCAACTTAGGTTGAGCATCTGCAAAGGTCTTCCCATACCATTCTATAACCCACAACGTAAGTACACGTCTTGTGTTTTCCTGTGCATTTCCGAGCTTGATCCGATTCCCAGTTTTCTTCCATAATAGGGTAAATACTGCGTTGTTTCGGTGCGCTTGTCTGAGCTGGGCGGGATTGTGAGGGTCTTTCCATGGTAAGGGGTTAAGGAGCCGTCATCCTAGTGAATGGTTGTTCTATTATTTCTTCTGGTGGTTGAATGTTTTATTTTGCGATCATTGAAGTTAATTCGTGTGTTTCTTCCATATTGATTCCGTATCTTCTTAATCTTTTGGATTGGCGAATTTTTTCCATGATTCTTGTGAAAGGGTCGCAAATTATGAATATGCGTAGGCATACGATGAATCCAATGAATCCGATAATAGAAAGAGTAAGAATTTTCAATGTGTCGAACCATGAAAACATGGTACCTATCTGATTATCCTGTTTTTCTGACATCACTATGTCAGAAACTGATTTTGAATCCGAATCATGCATTAGGCCTACTAAATCGTTTAGGATATTCAATTGCTCCATTTCCATTGTTTCGTGCGCTGGATGGCTCTTCAAACTGTAATCGAAATCATTCAAGTGTAACTCTTCGAACTCCGTGATAAGGTCTAAGTTCGGCATGTGGATGTTTGCTTTTTGTTTTACCCATTCTCCGTCTGTTGAATTGTGTTCCCAGGTGTGATGGAATCCATTTAAGTTTACCAAATGAGTTTTACAAAAGCAATCAGAATATGGATGTATAGACCATCCATCTACTCTAATTGTGCAGTTTTTATCTTCATAGGTAAAGAATGGTTGAAATCCACATTTGGATTCTTTTGAGGAGATGAAAATCCGTTTTGTTTCACATTGTTGAAGTGTCTTCGCTTGTCCGAAGCCTTGCAGTCTCGTACAGATGGGTAACCCAAGCGCTGAAGCAGCAAAAATGCCGTTACTTTGAGCCAGAATCACGGCTTGAGTTCTCTTGATCGTCGAAAGTTGACAATATACATCGCGGATTTCTTTTGCAAGTTTGTTTTGGTGTTCCGTTTCTATACATATTTTATATTGCTCATGCATTTTTGAAATTTCGAGTTTGATCTTGTCATTGAATTCATCTATATTTTCGTGTAGACCACTTTCTGTTTCATCTTTTATTGGTAACTCCGATATTTGTTCTAGTGTTAAAGATGCTGCCTCTGGTATTTCTGGCTAAGCTGTTTGTTCAGTGTTATCAATAATTTCCATTATTGCATCTTCCGTAAGGGTGAGATCTTTCGTGACTGGAGGATCTTTTATTGTTTCAATTGTTGTGTGATGTGTTGTTAAATGGCTTATTAATTCAGTTGTTGTTGTTGCCTTAGTTGTCGTTGATGATATTGTAGTGGACGTGGTTTCAGTTTTAGTTGAGGGCAATGTAGGTTCAGTATTTGTAGTTGTAGTCCTAGTGGTTGTAGTTGTTGGCTTAGCAAATGTAGTTGTAGGCCTGATAGTTGTAGTTGTAGGCGGGGTAGTTGTAGTCGTAGGCGTGGTAGTTGTAGTCGTAGGCTTAGTTGTTGTGGTTGTAGGCTTGGTAGTTGTAGTTGTAGGCTTAGTAGTTGTAGTTGTAGACCTAGTAGTTGTAGTTGTAGGCTTATTTGTTGTAGTTGTAGGCTTAGTTGTGGTAGTTGCAGGCTTAGTAGTTGTAGTTGTAGGCTGAGTAGTCGTAGTCGTTGGCTTTGTAGTTGTTTTAGGCTTAGTTGTCGGTGGTGTGCTTTTAACGGTCGTTGTTATGGCCGTTGTGGCTATTGTTGTTTTAATTGTTGTTGTGCTTAATTTTGTGGTCGGTTTTGCTGTCGTCGTGGTGCTTGAAGTAGACGAAATAGATTTTTGTGTGGTGGTTGTGGTTAAGTTTTCGTTGTTTGCTTTACTTTCTCTTTTGAGAAGAGGTGGTATAGGTGGGAGTTGTATTCCGTCTAATGATTGTTGAGTGTGAAGCGCTATAATGCTGCTGCTGAAAGCGTCCGTATTTGGTGCGGGTTTCCATATTCGAAGCCAAAATGTTGTTTTCTACTTGATCCGTGGCAATATCCTAAACTCAGACGTCCTACTTTTAGTGTGAGACATTTTCTGTCTGACGCCGGGGACGTTTGACGTTTAGTCAATCGTAAAAAAATTCAACGTCAACGTAACGTCAATTTTTCTGAACGTCAAATTTGACGTTCAACGTCACGGAAAAGTTTTACATACTGACTAAACGCAGAATATAGAGAATGCTAGAGAACTGTATTTTGTTTATTCTTTACTCACGTTTAAGGAAAATTTTCAAAAGAATTAACATTTGCAGCAAGCTATCAGACCATCTGTTTCTCCGTACCGTGAGCACGATTGCTGCAATACTAAAGAGTCGCTCGACAGGAGCGCTTGTCGGAATAGAGGTGTTATATCACATGAACAAAGCTTTTACTTGGGGGTACTTGTTCAGCATTTCAATTGATGTATCTTTATCCCTTAAAAAGAAATCTACTTCGTCGAAATCTTTTTCTTTTCCAGACTGGTTGTCTTCATCTTGTAAGAAATCGTCAGCTAGTGATTGCCGATTGCGTTCTTCTACTGGTGTAAGTGCTTCAAATACAAGTTGCTTCAGTTTCAATTTCGTACTTTTTGCTGCTTCTCCACTCATCCACTTACATTTAAAGAAGGGATGAGTTGCGGCTGCAATCAAGTAGCATTCATCATCAAACACCTTCTCAAATCTGGGAAATGTAAATTGTTTTGATTGAAATCTCACATTTGAAATATCTCAATTAATCACCATTCATCAATTTTCTGAATAATCCTGTCAAGCATTGGTCCGAGATTGGCAGATTGGCAAAAAATTTGATATGAGATGTTCAAAACCGTTTTGAACATCTCATATCAAATTTTTCAAAACCGTTTTGAACATCTCATATCAAATTTTTGTTGTTTCTGCAGGAAACGTCAAGTACAGTATCCTGCACAAAAATCCGAACAGCTTATTGAATTTAATCACCAATTTGTTGATTTTCGAATGATTTTTTCAAGAATTTTTTTAAAGAACTATGCTGGGCAGGTTGCAGAGTTATGAAAAAAATGTTTAGTAATAGTCTAGGTATCTAATTTGTTTTAAAAAATCAATAATAGTTAAATTGATGTTTGGGTTTTTGTGCAGGATACTGTACGTCAGAGGGATTCCAACCACTTTGTGTCCTATTGGTACGATGTCCTTATCTGGTTTGTTGAAGACACAATATTTCGATCTGCCGGCTGGTGTCGTAGAGACGGCTAGTGTTATCTGACTCCGGTGTTCGAGGAATTTCCAGGTATCCTTTTCCTTTTAGTAATGTTTGGGTGTATGAACTGTTGGTTGTCCTTTCTCCCCACACGATCGTATTTTGATTTTGGATGAATTGTCCTTCCTGTTGGGTGGTGTTTAGTAATCCGAAAGGGCTTTCAATTGGGCGATCTGGTTTCTCCTGACGTAGCGTGATCTGTTCCACTATACAGTTGAGGGTTTGGTATTCCTTGATGGCGTACCATTTACCTTCTCCTGTAGAAGCGGCTGTGAAACTGAGTCCCGTCGGTCCGGTTTGCATGTTATTGTCACCACATTTTTTATCGTTGACCATCCGCCAGCATTTCAGAGAGGTTATCAATATTGTTTCTTGTGAGTAAACTGTATCGAAGGATCCGATCCAGAACGATCCGGTTATTTTCTTTGTTTTAGTCCACTGTCGACATGACCATCCTTTCCAAGTGGCTGCTGGTTTTTGTTTGGTTACCAATGGGTAAGCAGTTGGTATCCTTGGTAAGTGTTGTGTTTCAGGGTTTTCATTGTCACAGTAGTAAGGCGATTCGAAGTCTAGGATTCCTTGTATTCTCATATTGTTACAATCGCAGAGGGATGCGTAGATAGGGTAAGTTGGGTTAAGTGAATGAAGGAGGCAAAGAAGAAAGGGTTATGTCTGCATCTGTGAAAAATGAAAAGGTTTAGTAATCTGGTTCTTGATATAGTCTTCGTAAGTTGAATCGATGGTTCGTTATTGAATCGTTTTGAAGTTTATTACGATAATGGTTGGGTATTGTTTGGTTTGTTAGTTCTTTTGGTTCTCTTTCGTTCTTGCGTGGTTTGATGTTCATGTTTACTGGATGTACCTGCTTCTCTTTCCTTGGTTGGCCTGGTAGGCGTTGGTGAATTGCTGTTCGTCGTTTGGCTTCAATATTTTCTGGTAGGTTTTGCGGTATTTCTTCTTCCTCAGTTGTTTCTTGTTTTCTTGGGATGTAGAGTTTGAGACGGTTGGTATGTACCACAGATTTGAATTTTTTGTTTTCAGTGTGCTGGATCTCGTAATTGATATCCGAGAAGCTTCATGAAATTTGAAATGGTTCGTTCCATCGATTTATGAATTTTCCTGCTGCTGGTGGCGCCTTCAGTAATACGTAGTCACCTATGTTGTATCTAGTAGTGGTTACGTCGTAGTATTTTTTCTGTCTTGTCTGGGATTTGAAGAGATGTTCTCTTGCCAGTTTTTGAGCTTTTTCTCACTGCTGTGAATACACCATACTGGTCTCTTCATAGGTCTCGTATCTTCTGTTAATCTTGATTTCATTGGGCATTATTGGTTCTCGTCCGAAGAATAGAAAGAATGGTGTTTCTTGAGTTGAAGCTTGTTTTGCTGTGTTGTAGGCAAAAGTAACAAACGGAAGGTATTTGTCCCAGTTAGCAGGTTGGTCTGAGACATAACAAGCTAGCACGTCACTGAGAGTTTGATTGAACCTCTCAAACAATCCATCGGTTTGCGGGATGATAGGCCGTAGTCCTTATTTGCTTGACTTTGAATAATTAACATACCTCTTGTATCAAGCTGGATAGAAAGTTAGTACCTTGGTCTGTTAGAACTACTTCTGGAGATCCATATTTAGTAAATATCTTATTAACTGAAACCTTCGCAATGGTTTGGGCAGTTTGATTTCTCATTGGAACTGTAAAAACAAACCTACTGGCATAATCTGAAATAACTAATATATATCTGTATTCCTTAGCGCTTTCTTGAATTGGGCCCACTATATCCATTGCAATCCTTTCCCATACTCTTTCAACTAAAGGCAAAGAGTGCAATGGGGCTTTACTTCCACCTACTGCTTTTCTTTTAATACACATCAAACAACTTTTAACGTATTCTATTACGGCGGTACGCATGCATGGCCATGTATACTGTCTTTGAAGTCCAGCCAACGTTTTTTCTACTCCTAAATGTCCTGCCAATATGTGATCGTTATTTTCCTTTAAAATTTGTGGCACCAGTCTTACTGGCGTTACAATTCTTCCTCTGATATCTGCTAATAATCCTTTTTCGTTTATTTTAAATTCTTTTTAACGTCCTTACTTGGATTGGCCTTTGCCATTTCTTGTAATATTGTTCGGCAATGCTCGTCTTTGTGTTGGAGTTCGATCCATTTTTCCGTGTCCTTGGACTGATTACTTTCCGTTTCGAAAATTAACTTGTTTTGTTCTAGTTTCCTTGGCTTCTACATTTTCGTTTTTTACTTCTGATTTCTCTTTTGTACCTGTTGACCTCGTTTCTACTTTCGCTAACGGCACTATTGGTGTGCGTCTAGGAGTGTCATCATTTTGGTGTGATTTTCCTGGTCGGTACCCAATAATGATATCAAATTCTTGGATCTGAATAGCCCATCGAGCTAATCTTCCTGCTCGTTCAGTCTTACTCATTATCCATTCTAAAGGTGTATGATCTGTAAATACGGTAAACTTACGCCCGTATAGGTACGTCCTAAACACGTCGATGGCGTGGATTATTGCGTATGCCTCCTTCTCTGTGATTGACCACTTGGCCTCGCAGTCGTTCAGATGTTTAGAGGTATAGGCTATGACGACTTCTACGACGTCTGATTTACAAAGGTCCTGTCCGTCAGACTCCGCTAAATCCGCTGATTGAGGTGGAGGTTGTATTTGAGCCAAGACTGCTCCTATTCCATATCCTGAAGCATCCATGTAGATGATAAATTCTCGAGAAAAATCCGGATAACCTAGAACAGGTCTAGTGATGAGACAGTTCTTAATACATTCAAAGGTGTCCCTTTGTTCCTTCCCCTATTTCCATTCCGCTAACTTTCTAGTGAGCGCAGTTAGTGGATGGGCTTTATCAGCAAAAGCCCAAATAAATTTTCTGTAGTAGCTAGCTAGACCTAAAAATGAGCACAATTCTTTTACGTTTTTGGGAGCAGGATATTTAATAATCGCGTCTTAACTTCTTTGTACTTGGTGTTATTCCTTTCCCGGATACGATGTATGCTAAATAATCTTCTTCTTTAATCTTCTTCTTTAAAAAATTCGCTCTTCTTCCTTTTCAACTTCAGACCCGCTTGTTTAAGAATCTAAAAACAGCTTCCAAGTGTGTCACATGATCAGTAATTGGATTACTGTATCATCTAGGTAAACCAAGGAGAATTTGTACAATACCGTTTGCAAAATGTTATTTATTGCTCTTTGAAAAGTGCTGGGAGCATTTGTTAAACCAAACGGCATCCGATTAAATTCGTATTGGCCAAATTCACAAATGAAAGCTGTTTTGTTCTCCAGCGTAGCTACGTCGTATGTGTCTTGAAATCGTGTTATTAGAGCTTCTTTCCAATCCTGGTAATTTAGATCATCGCCTTCCTCCTCAACGTAGTTTTCATGCCATTCAAAGGCTTCGCCTTTCAATCGATCAGAGAAGAAACGTATCTTTTGATTGTCATCCCATTCGTTGTTTCGTGCTACGTGCTCGGCACCGCGTAGCCGCTCTGATATTAGTTTGTCAGTGCTTTTTCCTTTGAAGATTGGAATTGCCTTTTTGTCTTCTCTGGGGAATAGCTCTCCTAGGGCCTTCACTATTGGCTGAGTGAAGTACCTGTTCACTTTCTTCGCGTCTTCGTCGTCCTGCTCAGTTGTTGGAATATCGTCATCCTTGGGATTTTTCTTGGAGGTGTTCGCGAACGTCTTCTGTGTTGTGTTTTTTTAAGTGTCCTCGTCATCGTGTGTTACGCCCATGTCGACCTTCTTTTTTAACTGTTGATTTTCTTGCTCCAAATAGATGATTGTCTTGTTTAAGTGTTCTATTTGCATTTTAAGGTTTTCTATTGTTTGTTCGAAATCGTTGGTTTGCTCTATTTTCAGGACGTAGTGGAGTGACTTGTGTCCACTGTCTGTCGGCAAGGTCAGCTCGTTTATATCACCCACTAGTTTGGTTATTTCTCCTGGTTCGTCCTCGTCTAACCTTGAGTCGTTGGAGTCTTCAGTCTCGATGAATTTAACTTGAAGTTTTTTGTATTCTTTCACTTGGTTTTCTAGAAATGTTATTTGATTTTCTTGTCCTCGTACACGATTTTGTAGTTCTTGAAGTTCTTTTTCAATGTGCTTTTTTTTCCAAGTAAAATCAAGCAAGTTTTTTTTTAAACTGGTTTTTTCTGTTGTAGCCTTGTCGAGTCTGTCTGCCAAAACTTTTATCTCTTTCTGGAGCTGTTCTGCTGTTTCTGAGACTTTTTTTATTTGGTTTTCTGCAGTGTTGAGTTTCTGGATCAGTCTGGTCTTCTCACCTTCAAGTTTGTTGATTATTTCTTGTCCTTCGGTCTCGACAGCTGCGTTGTTTTCCTCTTTTCTTTTGAGAAGGTTCTGCAATTGGTTCTCGGTTGCTAAGGTGGTTTCAAGGCTTTGTTCTAGGTCGGCGATTCGGGAATTGGTTTTTTCAAGGGAGTTCTTCAGAGCCTCGTTGTTTTCTTGAACTTGCTCTAATGAACTGCATAAAGTGTATTTGGAGCTTTTTGCCTCCTTTTTGTTACTCTCCAGTGGTTTTTTGCACATTTGAAAATTCAAATTTTTGGGTAGATATCTGCTTTTTATCTTCAATTAGTGCAATTACTGACTCTTTCTGCAATACACTGATGTTACAAAAAAAATTCTTTTTCCTTTCCATGCAATGTGTGTAGCTGTTGGAGTAAACTATCAAGTGTTCTGGTGTTCCCACCTTGTGTGACTATATCGTCTTTGAGTGTTTTAGTAGCATTTGCAATGGTTTCTGCCGTTACACCATCTGTTACTTTTAAAGTTTGTTCTAGAAGGTAATAAGTGTAAAAATGCAGCGAATTTTTCGTCGCCTGACTTGCTTCTTGTTTCTGTGTTTGTAACTGTTGGATATTTTCAGTTGTTGAGATTGTCTGGTATGATTTACTTCTTTCTAAGTCTTGCTTAAATTCTAAGTCTATTAAGGTCTTCCATTGGTCCAAAAAATTTTCTCGATGGTGGCTTAGGTTTGGGTCTTGGTCGGTTAAATCAGATTCTTGTAGTACGGAGTATAAAGGTAGTAGTTTCTTCTCGTTGAGAGCAGTCTTTTTTACAGGTGAATCAAACGGCATTCGCTTAACTCGATGGTGTTCCAATGTCGGTTGCTTGAAGACTTGTTGATAGAAGCATAGAACACTTGCAGCTGGCAAATGAAGCACAAATCAGAAAACTTTTCTTCCAGAGTCTCGTTGTTAGTCTTGATCGTCTCGTTGGGACCTCCAAATGTAAAGGTTTCTAGACTGTGTATTTGCCAATTGACAACTCTGATTAAGATATTACAACCATGCACTTATATACCGAAGATTGAAGGTTAGGAAGGGAGGGGTTTACAATAACTTTAACTTTTATCATAAACAGTTAGCCTCAGGGAAGGTTGCATTCGTGACGACCTTCGTGCTGGATGGAGTTGTTGTTGCTGGGAGGAGTTGCTGCGGTCTATTACACCCGCCTTCTGCAACGCCCATTTTCCGTATGATGTCTCTAAACCTATGTGCAGTGTAGATTGCGTTACGGAAAAACTGAAATAGCGTGGCAGTAAGACTGTATGCCTGTATACCTGTATGACCGTAACTTGTCTGTAAAAACTGCTAGTGTAGACGCAGCTTTCTGTAAAAAACATTAGAATTGTAACCACAAGTTAAATAATTTTTCTCGCATGATTTTAGTAAGAAAATCAATAATATTGTAGAGGAAACTGAAATGAATCTATTTATCCCAAAGACTTGTTATTATGGTTTCAGTTAAAGGAGTCTTTGAAGATAAAAAAATATTTCAAAAAATGTGAAAAAAAACCTAGAATCAACAGTTAACATAAACAGTTTTGAACCTTCAACCAACGAGTTTGAAATTCAAAGCCTCACGACTGCGTCACAGCTGATGACACATAACAACGTATCTTAAAATAAGAACGAGTCATTTAGTGTACAGTTTGCTGTCCCAAATTAGCGTCATGTACCAAATAAGTAGATCAGCTTTAAACGCATTCTCCATAAGGAAGACTGTTTTCCCAAACGCTGTTCCAATTCGCTCTTTTACCAGTTTTCTTTATTAAACTTTTTTCTGGTGTCACTGATTAAACTTTTATTTTTCTTTAGAAAGGATTCGATAATTGAGGAAACTTCACATATAAAGCAGGCAAAGAGAATACTTTAAGTCACCGCAATCAGGATGAAACTTGTTTTGGAAGTGCGGGTAGTCGACCAGAAGTTGTACTTGTGACGGTCAACCTGAAAACTGTAGAAAATTACCGCGTTGTTCATTCTTTTCGGCACTTTCTCTGGACTCTAGGATATGTATAATTTTGCTACGATGTAATATGCAACTACGAGAAATTTTTAAAAGATCTCGTGAAAGTTTCAGAGCAACATATGAGATGCATGAAGATTGGTTGCGGATGAGCCAAGAAATGATTGTTTTTTTGTCCGTTCTTCATGGTAGAACGCATACATGGGATTGTCAGGTTAGTTTAGTTGCTGAAGATTTATTTGCATTTATCTATGAACGAGATTTACTAATTAAACCATAGGTAGATAACAATGGTAGATGGCGAGAATGGACATGTGCTTCTCTGGGCGAAGAGCAGGAACAGGTTTTGGCTCGTTTTCCTAGGTATGGGTTGGTAAAGAAGCATACCGTTGAGTCCTGCGCGTAAGTTATTAGAAGCATCATTTCAAATATTTAAATAGTGTATTTTTCGAAAAATTGCTTCATTTTCAGCTCGTAATGATCATCTGTCTGAAATGGTTGCATACCATAATAAGGAAAAGGATGACGGCATGGATTATGCTCTAGTTAAAAGAGCTAAAAACGTTTAAACAAGTCAAAATGCATCTGCAATTTAACAACCTCTATAATTCTTCGTTTTAACATTTGATTGCAGGCTAATGTCAAACAATTTGAGACCGACAAAAAATTGCTGTGCTGTTATCAAAGATAGGGCATACTGAGGAGGACCTTCCCGGTATACTCAGAAAGCAACAAGAACTTTCAAATCAAAAAAAGAAAAGTCGGTAGTAAAATTCAAGTTTCCTTTGTACTTGAAATAATAAATCAATAACTATTTAATAGATGAAGGAGACTCAGATATAAAGAACTCAGAATTTGGTGTGGTGTCTGTGTCTGAGGCGAAATCGGTTGATAACAGCGCCAAAGAAAGTAAAGAAAAGAAAATTCCGAATTCTTTTAAAGCCAACTTTGAAGGATATTCCATGACAACTTCATGAGCTCGCAAAATAATGAGCAAAGATGGGGGTAAAAAAATGAAAATTGTCAACATTTTCCTGATTTAAAGAACTCATTTGGTTATTATAACACATACTACCGCAGAACGGGAAAAGTTTTGTTTTTAAATGCAAGCTGCCAATGGTAAAGCTGCTACTCTGACGACGTTGATTAATCAGAAATCAAAATACCAAACTACCAAAGAAATGTATTCAGCGAGATCTTTTCCTTGGAACGAAACCACAGAAAGTATTATTTCGCGATACAAAATAATAAAATATCTTCTAACATTGAGATGTATGTGGTTTTTTATAGTAAACCTGACGGCTAATTACAATTTGATTGACACCTGGATGATTGTTTCGATTTCAACCAGAATGGTGTGAAGCTGATCATAGCTTACCTTCATTTTCCCCAATACCTTCTGCAACGGTTCTTTCACCAAACGTACCATCTTCTCCCAAAACCTACCCCACCCGAGGCTAGGCTTGGAGAGAACTTACAATCAATATCCCTGCTCGATAGCCAATTTGCTAAAGTAGGGTCTTTCGTTATCAGTTTAGCGGCGCATGTGAATGTTGATGCATTGCTTGTTGTTGTTTCGAGATCGCATAGCAATTTCCCGTTCAGTTTTCCCTCTTTAAGGCTCCATAGATTTCTGGGAACGCCTTCTGCTGAATATTCCATAGGATGAAGTTCTCGGTGGTGGCGATTTCGCAAACAGAGAGCCAATGAATTTCTACTCTTCCGATCGTTTCTACTGCTTTACCGGGTGGTTTCTTCTTCATAAGTCTAAACATCCAGGGAATTGTTCTCAATACCCGCAGTGGATCGGTGAAACCATCTTAATTCCGTTTAGTCATTGCCTTCCTTCTGTATAGTCTATTTATTATGGATATATATTGTAGCGTTCACGCATCATTTGTAAGAGAACTCTCGCCATCCGTTATAGCTGAAACGGATAGACAAACGACCGACGGAAGTGTCATTCGAGCGTCATCCGATTGCTGATGCATCGGATTCGCCGACTTACTCTTTCCAACACCTGAAACACTATAAATGGGACTGTATTGTAGACCTTCGTGGCCAGTAGTTTTATATAACAGTTATGTTTACTTTGTGTAGTGCTTGAGTGTTGAAGAGATTGAGAAATACACCGAACCCATCGGCGATAACTCGTTACATGGTGGAGATGCAGGGTAGACATTCCTGGTAAAATAAGGTAAGATCATTGGGCTTGATTCTGAGTTGTTAGGGGATGAAGTGATAGAGTAAGAAACTAGGAGGCAGGTGATGTTGAGAGGTCTGTTGAGAGGTCCTTAGAAGGTGTGACCAGCGGGTATTGGTACCTTAAATTGCCTGGGTATAGGACCACAGGCCTGACCGAGCTTCTTATTCGTTTGAACGTCCACAACTCAAGTAAGAGAGCGGATCTTGTCTTGTTTTATGCGGGTTAAGATAGGTCTACCGGGGGTTCGTCGATCCTGAATGATCGGGTGTAGATGAGTACTGGTCCACTGCGGCAAAGTAAACGGTTAACGGGGATTGAAGCGTGGAGGCCGAGAGACAGCGGTCTAGGGGAACGGACTGGTTGTGGATCCAGACGACTCGGGAGAAGAGGCGGGTGCAAAAGAGCAATCCGCTACCTATCCGCCCCTTCCAGGTAGTAGGGCCGAGAGTAGGCTTAACTTGGTGGAAACGGGGATAGAAGGGGCCTACTACGCGGAGTCACTTCAGTGGGATTCCAGCGACCTATGAGCGGACGCGGTAGGGCTCAGAACGACTCACGAGGTGGAAGAGGGCACCAGTCGGGAGAGCTCGGATTGGCACGGTTGGAGAAGCCGACCCATATCCTCGGGAGAGTCATCACTTGCAGATTCGGTAGACGGATAGGAGCTTACGAGTGAGTCGTCAGGCAGTTCAGCTGTTGCTCGGACCGCGTCACCAGTAGTCATGGCCCAACGACCACCTGCCCCCCAACTGAAGTACCGGGCTCCTCCGATCTTCTACGAGGGGAAGGATGAGGATGCAGCGGATTGGCTAGAGCGTTATGAGAGTACGGCTCTCTATAACCGCTAGGGACCAGCTGAGATGGCCGAGAATTTTGGGATGCAGCTGGATTGGGCGGCTAGGAAATGGTTTCTCTGCTCGGGAGCGCCGTTGGTGTGGCGGGATACACCAGCAGTGGCAGCAGCGCAGGGGGTGGTGGCTGTGCCTGGGACGGACGGACTATGAACGAGATTTCTTAGGGCCTTCCAGCCACAACATTATGGTCGCTATCAAGAGGCAAAGTTACGACAGCGTAAGCAAGGGATAGACGAATCGGGAGTGGAATACTTCTACGACGTCATCGATTTGTGTCGGAGGGTAGACCCAGGGATGTTAGAAGAGGCAAAAGTGGACTATCTGTTTCGTGGTATGAAGCCTACCCTTGTCGAGAAGATCTGGGTGACTAACCCGAGAACTACAGCGGAATTCTTGACTGTGGTGCAGCTGCACACGGAAGCGTCGTAGTTGGCTACTCGACCCGAATAGGCCGTGAGCGGGTTGGGACCAATGAACGGGTTACCTCCTCCAAAGGAGGAAGTTGGGACTGAATTGAGATATCTGGTGCTGGAATTGAAAGCTGAGATCGCCGAGTAAAACGCGCGTCAAAATCTCCCAGGGCAGAGGGTGGACGGGGAAACTCGGGGCGACCTCAAGATAATGTGTCGTTCGCATCTCGAACTTTAGATGGGAAGCCTATCTGTCATAACTGTGCCAAAGCGGGGCACATCGCTCGTTTCTGTAGGGCGGAGAAGGGCCAAGACCAGAAAAGTGTGGCCCCGAAAAAAGATGGGAAGGGCGGTCAGCGGAGTGATCGTCGAGACGAGGGAGAGAACAGATGGAGAAACGATAGGCGTAAGGAAGAGGAAAAGGCCTGGCAGGGTAGGCGACGGAACTCCGAAGAAGATGACCATAACACCGTGGGCATGGTGTCGGCTGACGAAGACGACTCAGGAGAGGCGGCCGTACTGCTTATTGACTCTTCCCACCTGATAACCGAAGAGGTAGTGTGCCGGAGAATAAGGATCAAGGCCGTGATTGACACCGGAGCGGTGGTGTCGGTGGCGTAAACTAGGAGCTCGTCGCATAGGATGGGACGGACCGTCTCTAGTCATGGTAAATGGCCAGAGATCTCCCCCGCTAGGAGCCCTCGTGCTAGAAATCGAGCATATAGGAATGAAGTTCAGTGGGAAAGTAATCCTATTGGAAATGAGAGGGATCGAGTTACTGCTGGGCAACGATTTTTTGAGCCAGTTCAAGCGACTTTAAATAAATTACTTCCTGAATGGCGCTGAATTATTGCTCGGAGAGTTACCCGTTAACGTAGTCGAGGAATTACAGGCCGTGAAAGCACCTAGATTGGTCACGAAGACGGGTAGAATGCTTCCGCCCAGAGCCATTGTTCCGGTGGGGATAGAAGCCACGACTCTCAATGAGGCAACGTGGATGATTGAACTCTCGGAACATCTTGCTCGGGCCAAGGGGGGGACGGCGGGTAAAGTGCTGGTGTCTTCGGATCAACCGTTAGGACAAGTGTTGATGGTTAACTTAACCAATCGGCGCGCCTATCTAAGGGAGGGGACCGTTTTGGGGCAGATGGAGGCGGTGGATCCCTCCATTGTCGCCGTGGATGAAGGGGGAACGCCAGATTTGCTGGGTGACTATGTTGGGGAGGACTCAGCTGAGGAATTAAGCGACTCATATGCTACACCGAGAGTGACCTCTATTCCTCGTCAAGCTTTTCGGGCTCAAGTAGCATCGACGCTTCCCTCTGCTGATGTGGAGAAGATGGTTGAGCTACTCGAGGAATTTGACACAAGTTTTGCTTTGAAGGAGGGAGAGCTGGGGGTGTGCAAGATTGCAGAGCATCGTATAAATACTGGTACAGCCACGCCGGTACATCAGTCTCCCTACAAGAGTGCTTGGAAAGAGAGGGCTATTGTGCAGAAACAAGTGGACGAAATGCTGAGCCGAAGTGTAATTGAACGTTCAACAAGCCCGTGGGCATCCCTTGTGGTCTTAGTGAATAAAAAGGATAGAAGTTGGCGCTTTTGTGTTGACCATCGCTGCCGCAACACCATATCAGTAAAGGATGTTTACCCGTTGCCGAAGATCGAAGAGACGTTGTCTCGGATGGGGAACGCTAGCATCTTCTCGACGCTGAATCTGGAGAGTGGGTACTGGCAAGTATCACTAAACGAAGAGGATAAGTTCAAGACGGCGTTTGTCACCAACGACGGCCTTTATCAGTTTCTGGTTATGCTCTTCGGGTTGGCCTCCGCACTGGGGACGTTCCAACGCATGATTTATTTGGTTTTAACTGGTCTGAGATGGACGATTTGCCTCGTTTACCTGGACGACATAATCATCTACGCGGCAGATGCGGAGAAACACTTGATGCGAGTGCGACAATTGTTGACCGCCCTGCGGAAGACCGGGTTGAAAATTAAGCTGGTGAAGTGTCAGTTTGGGGCCAGCGAAGTCAAGGCCTTAGGCCACGTCATTAGTGGGAATGGGGTTAGGCCTGGCCCAGAAAAGATTAATGCGGTCGCAAACTTTCATTCTCCGTCGACCCTATGCAAGCCGAATGAACAGTTGAAGTGCGTACGTAGTTTTGTGGGGCTTTGCTCCTATTATCGCCGGTTCATTCCTCAGTTTGAACACACAGCCAAACCCCTGACGAACATGTTTAAAAAGGGTGGTTCCTTCGTGTGGGAAGAGTCACAAGAAGTCAGCTTTGGGCTGATGAAGCAGGCCCTAGTGAGTGCGGCCACTTTGGCCTATCCCGATTTTAAAATGCCTTTCGAGATACACTCTGACGCCTGCGATTACGGTTTGGAAGCGATGTTACTACAGCGCGTAAACAACATGGAGAGGCCACTGGCCTGCGAGAGTCGCCTCTTGTCTCCAAGTGAGTCGAATTACTCGATCACGGAGAAAGAGTGTCTCGCTTTACTTTGGGCCGTCAAGAAATTTCGGAGTTACATATGGGCAATAAATACTTTGGTGGTGACCAATCACCAAACTCTGTGTTGGCTTCTAACCAAGAAGGATCTAGCCGGACGTCTAGCTCGCTAGAGCCTACAGCTTCAGGAGTTTCTGCTATGGATCATACACCGTAATGGAAGGCTACATACGGATGCAGATGCGTTTTCCCGCTATCCGGTCGACGCACCGAAGGAGTTCGACGAACAGCTGCATTGTACTCTAGCTGCCTTCAGTGTTGACACTGAAAGTAAGAGTGAGTTTCAGCTAGCGCAGCAAGATGAGTGGGACCAGGTCTTCGCGGGGCTGGAGAAAGGAAGGAAATACAGCCAGTATCCGCCTTATGGCCGCCTTAAGGACGGACAGCTGTTCCAGGCCAAGGTCGTTGACGACGGCCTCCTACTAAGGCTATGTGTGCCTCGATCCTTTAAGAACGAGATAATGCGCTCTTGCCATCATGACATTACCGCCGGCCACCTAGGTGTCACTCGTACTCTTGATAAAGTGAGGGGTAGATACTACTGGTGGGCCTTGGCCGAGGACTTGGCCGAGGACTTGTCCTGAACACTGCCAGGCTAAAAAGGTAGTCTATTCCATTTGTAAGTCTGCACCGTTCCGGTGACGTTTTCGTCTTGTAAAAGAAACCTTAACGCTTCCGCGTCCTCGTTTAGCAATTTTACCATTAAAAATGCTTGTCTGATATCAGCTGTCAGGCAATTGAGTTGAGCCTAAACGACAAGATAACATCAACAATGTCAGGATTCAGATTGGGTCCTTCTTCGAGACAGTCGTTGGCGCTTAATCCTGTTTTCGGCTTCGCAAAACCATTGAAAACAGGTCTCACTTTGCCAGTGATTTTATCCTTTCGGACAACCGGATGATGGGGTATAATTGTGTAGATACTCTTGAAATTGGTGTCTGCTTTAGAGGTGAACCCAAGTCTTTCACTTTTCTGAACTCGGCTTCGTATGAAGACTTCATCTCTGTATCCTTTTCCATTCTTCTCACCAGCGCCCATGCCTGACCCTCTGCCATATAGTCATTCTTGCTTAGGTTTTGTTTGCTCTCATTCCATGGGAGCGGTGCGACATAATGTCCATCTTCGTCTTGTTTCATGGAGTCTGCATAAGATTTCCAACGAACCGAAAGTGGCACATTTTCTAGTGGATCTAGACTTTCCAATTTCCAGCATTTTGCGAAATCAATCGTTCCTGTTCGAATTTGAGTCTTGTGTTAAGTATTGTGGTGTTCCTTCTTTTGCTTTTAGAAGGAAGCCGATCGCCGTAGTGGACGAAATCACAACTGTCTCATCCTGGCTAAGAAATAGGCAAACCCAATTTGATTCCGATGGCTCTAATTTCAGTCTTCGAAACAATTTTTTTTTGAGCTCAGTACCTTCCAGACTTGATTGTCTCTAATAAGAATGTCTATTTGGCAAGGTGCAGGTGTTCCGCTCAAAATCCTATCATCAGCCAACTTGTAACCTTGGTTCCATAGTTCACTGATGAATTCTGTCTTTGTCGATCCAGCAACTTTTCCGATTTCGGGTTGCTCAATCGCTTCTAAATCAACTGATTCGGCATTCGGAATCATCCCACAAAATCGTAACTTCCTTACACTTCGCACTTTTTCTGGGTGTAGGTGTCCCACTGCCTGAAGTTTCAATTTGATTTTTCCCACCTCCTGCAGTCCTAGAGTTTAAGCAAGCTCGCTCCGAATAAGTGTTGCATTCGATCCTTGATCAATGTATGCTTGCTTTGTGTCAACCGTTTAGTCCTTCCACTATAACAGATGCCGTTTCGACAAACACGCCACCGAATAGGCGTGCTTCTATTGAGAGTGGAGCTTCATCTGCTGCCTTTAACATTGGGGACGCCGCTACCTTGGCTGTCAGTGTTTCTGCCCGAGCTGTCTGATTACAGATGGCTGTATGGTGACCCGTGCCACATTTGTCGCAATTGCTTGTCCTCTAACAGGCTCTCACTTGGTGATTCTGCCCTAGAGACTTCCAACGCCTCTTCTTTTTTCGAACTTGATCTAGTTTTTTCTCTATAGCGACTTCGCATGTGTTTGTGGGGTGTTTGTCTTTGCAGAACAAACATGGTCTTCTTGTAGGTGATGTTTTTTTGCGATCTTGCGGATGTCTTGTTGCAGTACCTGTGACTGTGAATTCCACTGCTGCTGGTGTGGATGCAAATGTAACTCGTTGTTGCTTTTCAGCTGACTCTTGTTTTGTTGTTTTTCTCTTCTCGTTCTTTTCTGTCGAGAAGGCATATTCCCAGTCTTCTGCCACACTGTCGATGAAGGTAAAGAGATTTTTTAACCTTTTACGGTATCTTCTTGTTTCCCCATGCCATCTTGAAACTAATTCAAGAGGCAATTTTCGCGTAACTACCTCTGAAATGGCTTCATTCTGTGCAGACGCGCTTTCTAAGTTGCCAAGATTCAAAGCGTGACCCATCGCTTGGTCATGTAACTTCCTCCTCGCCTAGTAGTCTTCTACTCGATCTACCCTAGGCAATTCCGTAATTGCGATGTAGTGGTCAGCTTTTGCCGATCCCGGCTTGTTGTATTTTCCATTTAAAATTGTGATTGCCTTGTCATAATTATCTTCCGTTAGATCCAAGTACGAAATCGCACCAGCAGTGTTTTCGCTCATATACTTTTTTAACCGGCTGAAATTTTCAATGGGTCGTAGTGAAGGATTCTCGTGGATAAGCGTTCGAAAAATCGCCCACCAATTCCTGCATTTGTGTGGATCCCCTTAAAATTTAGCTAATTCAATTCTCGGTAGCAAGTGAGCAATGCTCATGATGTTTTGCTGTGGTTACAATTCTATCGTGTTGACTGCTTGCGTTGTTACTTGCGTAACTCCTGTTGTTGCTTGTGCAGCATCCCTTGATATCGTCAAATTGTTCTCTTGTTCATTATCCGATTGATCAGCCGGATCCTCTTCTATTTTTTGAGGTACAGTTGGTCTTCTTTTTCTCCAGTCGATAACCATTTTATGATGACGATCTACAAAATCTTCGTGTTTGTCGATATATGTTGTATGATTCTCAGCGTCAAGTTGCGGTATGATAACTTTATACTGCTTTATTAGTCTCTTCATTCCATCCCGCGCGAGTTCGTAGGCTACTTCAGCATTCTCCAACAAACTGTCTCAGCATGCCTCTTCATAACTTTTCAAATTCTTGGGCAATTCCCTTTCCAAAGCCTCTATTGTTAAGATGGCTAAGGCCTGCACCTGTTGCTTTTTAGTCGCGGTCGCTTTTTTGTGGAGCTATACTGATTTCAGTAATGTAAGAATTAAAAAAAATCGATTTTGAGAAAAGGAAAGAATGTTTTAAATGTTTTGGCGCTACTTTAAGTTTTGAGAAAGCAACAAGAAAATATGCTTATTGAAAAACAGGCTATTGACCTCTTCGTCGAATTACAACATAAAAATTTCTTTGTTGACCCCTAGATGGCTTAAGATATAAGCTCAACATAACATGAAGGGAACACAAAAAAAGATGAAGCCTCTTCTTAAGCGAATTCGCTTAGGGTTTTCAAAACTCTCGTTCGTTGATTGATAAGACGAATTCTTCAGATGAAGTTGAACTGTTTCCTTCACTTTCTCCCTTCACTGTCTCTCCTACTTCACTATCTTTCTTGAACTACAGTCTCAGAACCGTTTCTTCTTATTGAAAAATTCGTATTCACTTTAGTGATGTCTTCTGTATCTTCTGTACCGTCTTCTTGTCTAGTTTCCTCAGCCTCTTTTTTTACTCCTTTTGCCTTTTCTCTTGCCTCGTTTTCCAGAAAATTTCGAACGATTACATTCTTTGTTGGCACAGGGGCACACTGCGTTGGAAAGTTGAAACGATTCTCACTTAAGCTGTACGGCCCAGGATACCTTCTTGGTGCTTGGCACCTGTAGAATCTTGAGATTGATTGGCTGCCGTAATCTGGCTCACGTGTTGTTGGGTGTTGCAGTACTGCAGGCAAAGGAATATTTGGGTAGATGGGTTTCTGTGGTGAAGGCTCACTACGAGTTGGAATTCCTCTTAGGATGTCCAGATATCTGGTGTTACTTGGATTACTGAGAGATTGAAATTCTTCACGACAAAGGAAATTAATCCTCGGGTATATTATGGAAGTGGCTGAGTTCAGCTTTTAGACTAACTTCTTTCAAAAAAGAGTGAAAGTAAGAATAAACAATACTTAAATAAGTGTAAATTATTAAAAAGGAAAGCCTACGTTCTGCTGTTGTTACTAATATGGATGTTCTACGTCCCATTTGAAACAATTATTGGCAACAGGAGTTGTCCGACTAGCTACAAAATACTTTTTAGTGTTTATTCATACAGCTTGTATTGAGCATCCATCGGAGAGGAAAATACAGTTATTGTCAGTAAATATGTATTTTTTTTCTTGGGGTTTCCTTAGTGTTTCATTAAATCCATCAAAATGTTTCGTTTTTGGAAACCTGATTGCATATGGAACCAGTCACCAACAACTGGATCAAGCTCCTCGTGGGTAATTTCTTCTTGCAATTGGTAGTTTCCTAACCTTTCACCATCAACAATCAGAATATTATGCAAAGTACAACAACGTGATATAATTGTTACAGCTTTAGGGACATGAGCATGAATATATTGCAACCTGCGCAAACTGTTTTTTAAATCACCAAATGCGTCTTCAATGACAATGAGTGTTTTAGACAATTTCCTGTTAAAATTCCCTTTTTTCTCTGTGTTGGCCATACTAGATTTAAACGCGGGAACAATATGTGGGGTACAAGGGAACTCCGAGTCTCCCGAAATATGAAATTCTGGACTTGGGAAAAGTAAATTTGGATTATCATAAGTAATAGCTCCTAAATCCGAACATCGGAATACTCTAGCGTAATGAGCACTTCCCGGAAAACCAGCAAACGTGTAGCTGAAAGAACGGTTTGGGAGGCAAACGGCAAGAAGAATAAGGAAGTGATGAAAATTACGATTGTTATAGTCTTTCCGATTTTTTTCTGGAGCTCGAATATTTATATACGTTCCATCCATGGCACCTACAGTCATGCTTGGAAGTTTCTTTAGCAGGCAAACTGCTATATGCTATTTTATTTTACGTTTATGGAAGGTATACCAGGGCGTTTACCGTACCCCCTTATGCTCTCCCCTTTTCATCTTTTCTTTCTCTTCTTTTCTTTTTTTACCTGTCTTTCATCTTTCCCACCTCTTTTTACCCTTCCCTTTTCACGTGTAGACCGGGGTTTACGCAACCAGTTAATGTAAAATTGCCGTAGCTATGGATATGTAATTAATAAAAAGAAAAAAATGCATGCTGGCATTGGGTTAAATTTTAATATTTTCTCAGGTCACCATCAAGTTCAATCACGCGTGCCAGTCTTTCTGGCATCGAGTCTATCAAATTTTCCCAATAATTCCTTTGGTCTGCCATTTCTTCCCAACATTGCATGATCCAGTCCCACAATTCTTCTTGAGTGTCATCTTCAACAGCACCCATCCTGTTCACCATCCAACCCCAAAAATTTTCAATTGGATTTAAGTCAGGACTGAACGCTGGCCACCATATTTTCTTTATTCGATAATGATGGGAGGCTTCCCCAGCAAACCAATAACGAATTATGATTGCGTTATGGGCGGGACAACTTAAATAAAATAAGTTTGGAAATTTCCCTTATTTAAATTATTAACGAAAATACCATATTCTTACCCATCATGCATGAAAAATCGATATTGTTGCTGGTTTTTAGGAAGTTCGCGCAAATCTGGGTCCTCATTATCGGGAAGTGGAAACATCTCTCTTGCAAATGGCACTAGTTGATTTGCTAAAATGTCCATGTAACTGTGCATATTGAGCCTACCATTTATGCGATGTAACACACCTGGGCCATGGAAAGTAACGCAGCCCCATACATTAATGGTTTTTCGAGTGCTATGGCTACTGCGAGCAAGATTGCACGGCTCATATCGACCGCCTGTTAGTCGATGTACCCACTGAGGAGAATAACCGTCTGTTGAACATGTTTTTTCGTCAGACCAGATCACTTTCCGCCAAAATTCGCTGGTGTAATGAATATGCTCACGCGCGAATCGTAGGCGTTCAGCTTTACGCACATCGGTCAAATAATTTTTCTTTGCTGGACGTCGACCATAAATTCCAGCTTCACACAAACGTCTTCTTAAAGTGGTCAGCGAAATGTGAGGAACATTTGCGGTTTCTCTCACTTCATCCGCTCTATCATAGGGGTTAATAATACCTTAAAAAGAATAAACAATAATTGATGCTAAATATAATACTTAGTTGTCCATACTTGCTGTGATAATGTCCATGTCTTCTTCAAAAGTAGTTAAACGGGGCCGCCCTGAACGACTGCGCGTTACTAAACCTTGAACGCCTTCTCTTTGATATCTTTGAATCCAAAGATTCACAGTTTGGCACGACCGATTAAGAATTCTAGCAATGTTTCTTTGAGACTTTCCGGCCATCCTCATAAAACCAATTAACCTTCATTTTTCCACTAAACTTAAACGAGACGTCTGGAGCTCTGCCATCTTCAATAAACACAATCGAACTGATGTACTAACGCAAGCAATACGAGGGCAATCTTACATTAACTGGTTGCGTAAACCCCGGCCTACACGTGAAAAGGGGAGGGTAAAAAGACGTGGGAAAGATGAAAGACAGGTAAAAAAAATTAAAAAAATAAAGAAAAGATGAAAAGGGGAGAGCATAAGGGGGTCCGGTAAACTCCCTGGTATACCTTCCATAAACGTAAAAAAAAATAGCATATAGCAGTTTGCCTGCTAAAGAAACTTCCAAGCATGACTGTATAACACCAGGGAATCCAGCCCGCTGTTAAAATTCTTCGCTTAATGCAGGGATTTCATTTGCGGCTGGCCATTTAATGAAGTGATGGAGATGCATTTTCTATTATTCGCGTAACAGTATTGACCGTTCTCCAGAATGCTGTAATGGAACGATTAACCAAGAGGGAAAAATCTCTGTATGGACAAGGGTAGGCCAAGTACCACAGGGTTATGTAAAAAATATCTTTCGTTAATAGCTGGTTTTCTGGCGTGTCAGGTAGATGGGCATAACAAAATGTTACTAATTTGTCAAGTGTAGCGCGTGTCATATGAAAATGCTGATGAAATACATATTCCGTAAAACATGGGATGATTATTTTGCACAATCTACGAGCATTAAACAAAAATTAAGGGGTAGAAACTGGAAATGTCTTCTTCGTATTCATTTTCCTGTAACTTCGGGACGTCAGACACCACTAAATCTAGTACACTTTTGCACACGGTGAGAGCTAATAAATCCATTGCTTCCTATCGTAATAACTAACGCGAGAAAGAGAAAATTTTTTAGTGCCCTTGGATGAGTTTTTTCGACAGGATCAAGGAGAAAGGGGGGATATTTTCTTTCGTTACAAAAACTAAAACCAAAAAGGGTTTCTATATGTTTTCTTTTTAGAGAGAAAAAGAAAAATATGTTAAGCTTTTTTTTTTAGTTTAGTGAGGCCATCGTTAAGTGTTCGAGCTACAGTCATGGAAGACACGCTTGGAAAAACCCCGTTCGACTATACCGGCAATGCGGTTGCCTATGGTTACATTATCTACAGTATAAAAGTGACTTTGCTACATTTATTCGGGCACTCTACCCGACGGTAAATGTTATTAAATTTGATTAATGCTTTACTCAGGCCCGCCCAGAGAGGGGGTCGAAAGGGACATTTTGTCCCTGGCGCCACAAGCCGAGGGGCGCCAAAGGGCGAGATACACAAAAAAAAATTTCTACACAGACGGAAAATTTTTTTTTTATTTCTTTTCTTTCTTAAATGGACAATTAGTTACTTAATTTACATGAGATTTGAAATCTAGAATTTACAAGTCTATTTTTAACCCAATAGGTGGCATCTATTGTTGTAATCAGATGCCACAGACGTACGGTTAGTTAAATTTTTGTCTGCTAGGCAACGTGTGTGGTGTTTGTTTTCATTTTTAAATTAGTCCAAATGGAGGATAAATTTTAAAAACTAGACAGCGTTAGAAAGTTGTGTTTCACCATTAGCAAATGTATCGTAAAAAGCTTTCCGTAGCCCAAAATAGGGCGCAAACTTCGAAGAAAGTGAAAGAAAGCGAGAAAAACAAACAAACCTTGAAAGATTTAGGTTGGTTTACTACTCCCCCTTCTAAACCAAATGAAATCGAGGTAGGCTTGTATGAATTTTTGAATTTGAGTAAATTTATTTCTTTTTATACGTGTAAATCTAGTCAGGAGAAGAATCTGAAACATGTAACCAGGAAAGTGAAACCTCTTACCTTGAAAAAGCTGAAAATGTGGATGAGTCTATAATTTTGTCAAAATCCGATGAAACTCAAGGAAGTGAACGTGATGATGCAGCATGAGTTAATGAATCCGAAAATAAAGATGGTAATTAGGCCAAACATAAATTGAAATCGAAATTCAAAATGGTATTACCTAAACCATTTCCCCTCTTCTTAGTTGACGGAGTATAAATTGACCCAGCGCTTTGGCCACAGGTGTTGGGGAAAATGAAAGGGATAAGATTATCAAGAAAGGCCCTTCTTTAACTTTACCCGATAGTTTCCCACGAGATAGCAAGGTTAATACAACCTTTCCAAAGGACATTTTTTTCCAGGCTTTACCCAACGGGGAAAAAGTTCAAAGGGACTATTTGGTCTGGAGCCCATCATCAAGCTCAGCTATTTGTTTTCCATGTTCTCTATTTGGAAATGGAAATTGTGGTTCTAGCGATAAATCTCTTCTTCTACGCTGAAACGGAAGCATAAAGGGTGGCTGGAGAAAGTTGAAAGATCGCGTCAAAGCACACCACAGCAACCCAGTTCATCAAAGTCATTACCTCACTTGGAAAACAGCCCAGTTAAATCTCACCGAACATAGCGGGATTGACTCGGCTATTCAAAAGGCACGATTTACGAGAAAGGGAACGGAAACTTTCTGGGAGCACTGGAAATGATTTCGCGTCACAATAAAGTAATGAAGAATCATCTAGAAACTGTCGCCCGTCATCAAAGGGAGGGATCTAGGATGCAGGCGCACTATCTTTCCTGGCGTTCACAGAACGAGTTTATTAACGAGTGTGCCGCATTGGTTCAAGGTGTGCTCTTGAAGGAAGTGATGGAAGCCGTTTACTATGCTGTTAGAACCGACGGGACGCCAGATGTGTTGCATACCGAACAGATCACTTTCATTCTTCGCTTTGTTCATTTCAATTCGAATAAGAAGATCTGGTAGGTAAAAGAGCGATTCCTATGCGTCGAAAATATGGGGAAAAAAAGAAAGGCGCAGAAATTGCAGAGCTGATTTGCAGCGTTTTGAGGAAAGCAAATATCGACTTGCAAAAATGTCGAGGCCAGGGATATGACAATGGGTTAAATATGGCTGGGGTTTACATTGGGGCTGAAGCGATTATTCTGCAGAAGAACCCTATGGCTTTTTATATTTCCTGTGGGGCACATAGCCTCAATTGAGCTGAAGTTAATGCTGTTGAATCCTGTGTTGAGATCAAGACCTTCTTTGGCAACATCCAGGCTCTTTACGTGTACTTCAGTTGCAGCCCAGCTAGATGGAAAATTCTACAAGAAGAAGCAGGAATCTCGCTTCACAAGCTCTCTGACATAAGATGGTCAGCACGCATCGCAGCAGTAAAACCGCTGGTAATAAAACCTAGAGGAATCATTGCTGCCTTGGAACGAACCGTCGATGAGTTAGACCTCATAGCGGACATGCTGAATCAAGCTAAATCCTTAAAGAAATTTTTTTAATCATTTGAAACGGTTGTCCTCCTGACATTTTGATACAAGAGCCTACAAGCTGTTGACGACGTTAGTCGTCTGTTACAGTCCGATTCCATTACCATTGATGACGAGGTCATTCTCATCCAACAACTATTGAATGACCTGGGCCTCACCGCTCATCATGGAAAGATATTTTGGAAGAAGCAAAAGTGGTGGCCGGACCTCTTGGTTTTAAAACTGAATTCGTTGCAAAACGCCAGAGATAAGCGAAGCGTTTTCACGACGAACCGTCAAATACGGCTCACTACCACGACAGTCCAAAGAAGGATTTTGAAGTCAAAATATTCAACGTAGGACTTTATCATCTCATTCAGCAATTTCAATCAAGATTCAATGTGGTGAAGAATGTTTCTTCTAGATTTTCATTTATTTGGCGTGCGGCTGAAGATTCCTTTTCCCAAGAAGAAAAAGCTCGTGAGTTGGCACAATTCTACTCCGCTGATGTGAAAAAAGACGATCTCATCGAAGAAATTTGCCATTTAGACCGGTTGAAAGAATCGTCTGTTTTCAGTCTTGGCAATTCTTTGAATCTCCTAAACCAAATATATTCCAAAGATCTACATCCAATTTTCCCATCTATATCCATTCTATTGCGCATTTTTATCACGATGCCAGTATCTGTCGCTGAAGGCGAACGATCGTTCAGTAAGCTGAAACTCATCAAAAACTACTTCAGGTCCACAATGGGACAAGAGCGCCTTTCAAGTCTCATGATTTTGTCAATTGAGAATGATCTCGCGAATTGTTTGTCACACGATGAGGTGATTTCAAATTTCGCTTCTAAGAAAGCGAGAAAAATGTGTTTGCAGTAAGGTATAGGCCGGCATTGGGTTGTGCCCTAGTAAAGCTTTTTGGGTTCAAAGTGGTGTGGTGTGATGCACTCATTTAAATCCCTTTATTTCTAGTGTAAAAAGGGTGCGAGTTACTTTAACGCATTATTCCCATTAAAAAACATGTTTCGTTATTTGCCAAGAAACTGCGTGTCATACACCCCTTTCATATTGGTCTAAACCTGGACATTTCCTAGGTAAAACCGTCCACTAAATTCCCAACTGAAATGATTGAAATAAATAGTTCACAAGTTTTCAGAACCGTTGTTGTCAGCGTTTTATTCCGGTGATACACACCGAGAACAGAATAGTCTTCTTATAAATATTCTAGGTGTACGCAACTAGTATTGCACGAAAATAAACCTGCATATCAGAACGACTAAATCCGGAAATAGTGTTGCTGTTTCCCACTAAGTTTTTCTGCGTTCTAATCTGGGTACTCACACTATATTGTAAAACCCCTACTTACTTCATCTTTAAGTAATTAGCTTTTACTTGATTAAGGGAAGCTGCGGACTTCGTTCGATGGTATATTCCCGTAAAATGTTAACATGATTCAAACAAGTCGATGAATGTCTCAAACGATTGGAGGCATACATACAGGCCGTAGCCGTATAGCCAGCGTCAAACAAAGACACAAATAAGACAAGTTTAAACGGGGAACGAGCAAGCCAGTAGCAGGTCGAATAAAGGACATGAAACTTGACTCGTGAAGGGGTGAATCAACACTAGACTGGGTGAACAGCCCAGCGTTGACTAACGAAGAATCACAATTGATGGGGTTTTATACGACAAACAAAGTCAACGCGATCACCAACGCAAGGTGAGCGTAATAAAAGGATGGAAAGGAAAATGACTTGTTTCCAGGAATGAGAGGGAGGATATTTTTCCAAGAAAAAGTGAGCTGATGCATTCCTTACAATATATGAAACAAAAATAGAAGGGAAATAAGCGGTTCGTTATACGCAGCTGATCCGGGTTTTAAGTACGACACTTGTTGTATTTCAATGAAAACGATTTTCGAAAAAGTTGTCGACAATGCCATCTATAGTTAAACGTGCTAAGAGGTTATATTGGTATATCACCTTTTTTGATAAGTGCGCGTAAAATTGAACCAGAAATGCATTTGTTTATTATTAACAAGTAAACAAACAAGATTCTTACGTGCGCCATTATATATAAATGAAATAACATACAAATTATTATATTTGAATTTTATATTGAAATACAGACAAGGTAAACTATAAATGGAATCAGGATAATAGAGTTAAACTCTAATGGTTAGTGATCAAATAGTATGGCGGATTGGTGTTACGAACCATTTTATATTGGATACATTAGTTAACATTATATCTGGCAATTTAGAATAATCAACCAACTTGTAAGGAACTGCGTACATTTTACATTGTTCATTATTTAAATTCCATTCACCGATGAGGTCATCAAGTTTTGAAACTAAAAATGTGTCGTAGTCCGATGACAAATAAGGCTGAACGCAAGCAGATTCTCTCACTTTAAAAAGGGAACCAATAATCAGAAACACCTTACTCTTTGGTGGGGACTCGATGAGATCTTTGCACACTACAATATTGCCATTTTTTAGTAAACCTATATTATTTGGATATTTGTTAGTTAGCACGAAATCAGGAAAAACCATTTTTCTGGTACCTTTCCATTCTGTAAATGTAACGACAATCTTTTTTCCGCTTTTATTAGCTTCCAGCTTCTTCAATTCAATGTGCAACTGCTTTGAAGAATTAATTATCATACCATCCACTGAAGTTGGCAATAGGTACTTAGACCTTTCAACTAACCTATTCCTAATTTGTTCTAGTGGCAAGTTCCCGGATGAAAGGATGTTCCTAAAAAACCTATAAAAATTTTCAAAAACGAATGCACTAAGTGCTTCTACCCCACAATCAAATTTTACTGCGTCTTCAGGTAAATGAGAGGATGCGTGAGTGGTTGGCCTGATAGGGTACCCAAAATCAATTAATGGTTGAACGTACAACTTCAAAACGCGGGACGCTTCTTTAATTTTGGCCGACGATATGGGAGAAGAGTCAAAGCCGCCAATAAGAAGCATTGCATATTGTAGAAAAAGAAGATTTTCCAATTTGTCGGCTTGTAAAATGCCACTTAAGACGGGTATCAAAATATACATCAACATATCTCGTATCTCATGATGCTTGTATTTCTTAACGCATTGACTTAGACTTCGAACATGCCTATCGAATTCAAAAGGCTTGCACAGTTTCAATAGTGCTAATCTCTGATCCACCTTAGCTAACTGCGATGAGCTTAATTTTCCTTCACTTTTTTTTCCGGCGATACCTTTCAGTCTCCCTCCTACGCACCCAGCATAAAACGTATGCATGGGTTCCAAAACGAAACCACTGACCATGGGGAAATTCAACTTATGGAGCGGGCTGAGATCGTGAAGACTGTTGATGTGTTCATCAAGGCAGTTGTCGGACTGGCAATATGTCAGGAAATCCTCGTCTGTTCGAGGGGATGCGTTTAATTCGAGAAATTGAATAGTTTTTTTTTGTTTCTTTTTCTTACTTCTACTAGAGTTAATGTCATACGAAACACCCTTTTGCACACATCTCTCACAGCTCCAGTATCTTGAATGGCCTTTTATCCTTTTTAAATAATAGCGCATGGGCCAATCAGCAATTACACATCGAAGCGACACTGTGAATTGACGACCCCTGGTGATGAATTCATCGTGATAGTTTGGATCCAGTCTGATTAACTCTTCTAAAACAGGAGATAAGAACTCGTTGATGTCTGGTTTTCCTTTAGAGTGCCCTACACCGACAATTATAGGAGATCTCATTTGTAGCACAATTGGTTTGTGTGATGACCGATCGGAAGACTCACTCACTGAATGAACCACAATGCAAATTGGAATGCATTCTGCTTTCTCGGAGTTGTTGAAAAGTTGTACACCATCTGCAGTTATGTCTGCTTCAAAATGAGGAATATTCATGGAAGACTGCTGAGTATCAGGTACTGCTCCTTCGCCTCTCAGAATTCTCCTAGCTTCTTCCATTACTGCTTCTCCATCAAGTTGTTCAACCTTGAATGTGAAGTAAAAATTATAACCTAAGTTATCTCAATGTGAATATAAAATTGAATCACATTTTACAATAATTTCCGAGATAAAATACACTACCTTTTTTCTAATACAAATTGGTATGCATTCCGGATTAGTTTTGAATATGGTCGCGTACTGCAATAAGTCGGAATTGTGGAAGTATGATCCTGGTGAGATTCCAGAAAGTGCATTTTCTAGACCGAAATGACAGTATCTTCCATTGCCGTTAATGTTTAAATCAATAACTGGAGGTAGTGGATATTTCTTGCTAAAGAATCCAATAGTTCGCTCTGTAGCAAAACTGAATTAAAATTTGCATGAACCAAAACATACCTTGTACTATTTTCACTTGTTGCAAATGGCTGGGGCATATCGCGCCCGTCAATAAACATAAGTTGATTACCAGAATTTTGAAGTGTGTCAAAATCTATGAGGGGTTTGTGTTCTTTTAGCAACTGAAGCAGGTACGTAAGGTGGCTTTTCTTTTGATTAGTGCTAGCGGCCCAATGTTGGAGAATGCGAGTGAAAGATAATATGTTGCTACTCAGTGAGGAACTGTCTGTCACATCTAAAACAGTCGCCCCTTGAAATCCATCATAATATGCATTATTCAATTGTTGGTTGTCATCTGACATTATGACATCTAAAAAAAAACAATAGGAGTTTGGGCTATAGAAATAAGGAATAGGATTGCATATTGCCACTTCTATCGTCTTCTTCGACAACTGAACTTCATAAATAATAGCAAAGAAACATGATTACCTGACGTTAAGAAATCCACAATTTTTTCGGCTTGATGCACATGTAAAGACGTTTTAACTATGCAATATTCTGGTTCGGGATTTGTTCTCATGTCAGAGTTATTCTCTATCACATCTTTCAGCATATCAACTTCCTAAATAAAATCATTCATTCAGGTAAATTGTTAACATAGAGTTAATAGCAACAGAAATTTAAATAAATACCAAATGGTTGAATGAAGGTTGTTTACTAATTTCTTTATTCGCTGTCGAGATTTCCATAGCAGGAGTAAATGATTGCTTTAATGCAAACAGTTCAGGCAATGTTGAGGACAATTCTTTCAAATGCGTCATAAATCTTTCTGAAACTCCGTTAGACATCCACTGCTGTAGTTCTTTAACAGCAATTCTTTTCATTTTTTGCCTATATTCTGGTGTCAGAAAATTGACTTTCACCTTTCTCTTTCGTTTAAGTTTACCACAGACCAGGAGGATTTCATCCACCTGTTCATCACTCACTAGTTCAAAACGATTATCCATGTTTTGTGACACGAAATAGAGAGAAAGTATAAATATTAATTGAAATTTCTTTAGACGTGTGAATGAAACGACTAAACAAGGTAAGACTGTCACACCGCCATGACAGTTTACTCATTCTATTCTGGTGCCGTGGAAACTGTGTAATTAACTTTCATGGCTTTGAAGTCCATACCTGCAGAGGACTCTAGTGTCGTAAGTTGGCATTTTTTAAATTTTTATAAAAATAAATTATTGTCACACCCAAATGAGCATTACCATAGTAGGTGTAAATAAAACATTATCACTCGGGAAAACATATTATTAATTTAAGGACATTTCAACAGTAAATGTATAAATTTACAATGTCATTATCTGTGATTTAACAAAACACACTCTAGGACACTAGGCGCCAAGTTTGTAGATGCAAGTAGATATCATAACGTAGGCCGCGGCGCACACTAGCTTTCTTTTGTTTTCGGACTACTCCCTTCTCTAACGTACGGTAGCAGACGTCACCCACGTTTTTCAATGCACATGCCACAGTTTAACGACTTAACGACTAAAACGACTACGAAAACTCTGTGACTAAAGTATATTAGTGATATTTTATTTTTTCAACGTATATTTAACCTCAATCTATTGACATGCAGGGAACCAATGTTTTTAATTTTAAAAGAATTGTAATGGAGATAATAGTACAACCAGGGCCGTCCTGTGAAAATTTGGAGTGTGCTTTTCAGGTACTTTGAAACAGCTTACCTAGAAATATTTGTAAAGTCAACTAATTGTGTTTATCATTGTTTCGTGGTGTGCACGATCTTCAGTTAGGGAGATTACGCATACATTGGAAAGGCAACTACAATATGGAAATTGACATGATGGATGGTGCTGACGGAGGCCTCATGCAAGGTTCGATGAAATATTTCTTGGTGAGAACTGTGGAAACCGATGAAGATTACAAAGAGAATACTTTCTACACCTGTGTCCCAACCACATGGATATCTAAATGCAAGCAGTTGATGTTGTATCCACCAGTGGGGCTCCATTTTGTTAGTGGCGTAAACATTGAACCTCCAAAATGGAGAAGCAATGTGTTTAAAAGGTTCCGTTTCCCCACTCCCAATAAGCTTGAATACGATATTGTACACATCCACAACCTTCACAAACCAGGTGAGATAGAATCAAGATTTATGCAAATTATATGTATTTTCTACACCCATTGATGTTTTATAGGAAGTCACGACCGAGTTCATAAATCAGCCGCTGCTGCCATGAAAGGCTCAAAAAATTTTGAAGATATCTTGAAATCCGACAACGAAGTTTCTTTAGGAAGAGGGGCTCGCCTAAAAATTAAGAAAAATTTCGACATTCCAGAAGCTAATGATAAACCAAAAAAGAAGAAAAAGACTGATGGAACAGAAAATGAAACAAGTTTGTCAATAAATAGGACGATGGATCCTATTTCGAGGAAGGTGGTTCCAGAAAATCAGAATGCTGAATTGTCTGTGCTAGTTACAATGCCGTACATGCCGATGACATTACGATTGATAAAGAAGCAATGGTCAATCACGACGCAGTTTTCCCTTTGCTAGAAGATGACTGAAATTTGGAAAATAGTGATTACCGGGGCCGCAGTGGTATGTAAATATTTCAATTACTAACATATTTTTCTGGTTTCTTGAAATGTGCATCTTTATTAGTTACTCATGTTGACCCAACTGATTGGGTGGGCCCGATTAGTCCACGACAAAATGACACACTCCTGGATATGGATACTCTAAAGCTAATCGCATCTGATTCCGTTCAACAAGGTGAGTTAAGAATAAATGAAAATGTTGTGTGTTTTATGCAAACAGAAACATTTGGAGAAAAAAAAACTATAATATGTCTTCCTTCTACCACACAGGCACCACTGATCGTACACTTATGCTATGTGTGCTAGAATGCTTACAACGGATTGCAGGAATGCAGAAAACAATGGATGGCATAAAAACAAAGTTGTCTGAAAAGTTCCAGTCTATTATTGAGAAGATGTGTGAGCTTGAGAACAAAATTAAAGAGGGGCGAAAGTTAGACGTCTTTAAGATGGCCAAAGAAGATTTCAGTCACCATAAATGTGTAGTAGAGTCCCACGTAAAGGAGTTGCCAGTAAAGTCATCACATGCCGTGGAGGCTTAAATGTTGCTTTGCGGGATGAGAAGCTCTCCGTTAGCCTGGTAACTAGCATTAAAAAAATTATACGTCAAAATCTAACGATCCATTGACGAATTTCAGGTTTTTTTATTCATACAAAAATTTCAAACAGCAAAGACAGTTAACTCATTTCTAAGGCTAATGTTTTCCTATTTAATTGCTGATTCAACTAGCAATTAAATGCAATGGAAAATGTGCCCAAGGGGAAAAGACGCTCGACCTGCATTAGCTGGATTGTATGACCTCCTGGCAGTTTTTGGAGGTTTTTCCGATCTTAAATTGTATGCTGTGTATTTTCAACCAACTATTGGTTTGGTTTAGTTTCTGTTAGCCATTTCGTAAAGAAGAAGGGGTGTGAAGTTGTCAAAGTAGCAAGACTTCAACAACTGGTTCGGGATGCCAGAAAAGTGAACTCAAGAGTATATCGGGCAAACAACCCTAATGAAGATCTCAATAATGACGATGATGGCATTGTCCCTGATACAACCCTTAATGCAATTCAAGATTCTGATGGTGTCCTTACACAAGAACACATTGATCAACTAAATGCAGCCGTAAACAAATTTTCCCTTTGATTTTTTTCCTTAGTCATCTATTGCAGGCCCCATTATGCGTTTAATTTATTATATTTCATTGGATAAATGCAATTGTGCTTTAGTTAAATTGTTTCATTTTCATCTGTTGACGCCTGAAATAAAATGACAGTAAAAAAATTCAATTAAATAACATATATTTGCAATTATTTTCTGTTTACCGTCAATATACACATAATTTTGAAGCGTTATTAACTGGTGTAACAGACCAGTACGTAGGTACCATTCCAAAGTGGTATATTACACCAGTAAAAACTAGGGTTTCAAACGGGTATAAGAAGCTGTAATGTAGTGTTTGAAAAAGGGAAAAAAACTAGGGAAAAAAAAAAAAAAAAAAAAAAAAAATATAAAAAAAAAAAAAAAAAAAAAAAAAAAAAAAAAAAAAAAAAAAAAAAAAAAAAAAAAAAAAAAAAAATATAAAAACCCCCCCAAAAAAAAAAAAAAAAGAAAAAAAAAAAAAAAAAAAAAAAAAAAAAAAAAAAAAAAAAAAAAAAAAAAAAAAAAAAAAAAAAAAATTTTAACAAAACTTTACTAGGGTGCATCTGTAATTTCCAATTCAAAATTCGGAAAAGTCTTAGCATTTTTCATTAAAGTCACGGTAGCTGTTTGTTGTATCGTATGTTTGTTTATGTCCGTATCGTTCAAATGTTGAAATGTTTTAAAATACTAATACAGTAATACAATCAAGAAGGGATAAGAGATGTTACCGATTGCTGCTAAAATGTGAAGGTCATATGGGCGCCACCACAGGCGCTGTCCCGGGTGGCGTGAAAGCTCTGTGCGGCACTGACTTTACTTCTATTACATTTACGGTTTATTCTCAGGAACAATGTACACCGTTGAAGTAGACATCGACGCTGTCCCTCATTCCCACAATGACGTGCCATGTCAATGTGTAGAGGAATATGCTAGAGAAATTGTAGAAGAACGAATCCGCTCCCAAAATAACCAGCAGGACGTTCATTCCCCACGGAAAGTATTCAGGAAGAGCCAGCAGAGGACCCAAGCGACGCTATGCCTGAAACAGGCCACGTAAGTGACCAGAGTACCGATGAAGAGCTCTGGGCGGGCTGCAGATCTCAAGCCAAAAAATCGATAGACCTGGTGGCAAGTACCAAGTTGTTGGAGTTTTTTAAAGAACATTGGGAAGAATTGTCCAACAAGAAGATGCCGAGAAAAACAGTATTCACCACGATTTCCGCTAAAATTCGATCAGCTGGAGTAAAAATCAGTCGGAATCCTGTGAAATCCTGGCTTAATGTTTATGGTAGGTGGAACAAGCTAAAAGAATCCTACATTACGTACAGGGATTCAGTTTCAGATACAGGGAGGGGGGCATGCAAACCACCAGCCCTGTACGAAGAGCTCCACGAATTACTCGGTAAGATTTGTAAAATATATATTTTATAATTGGTTTTTTACTCTTTGAAATTTTTACAGGGAACCGTGCAACAGTAAGGCCCAAAGCTCCAAGTAGCTCCCTTTCTATGGGAAAAGGAATTCGGGAAACTGACCTTAGCGTGCAAGAAGCAGCACAAGAGTTAGCAATGATCCAGCAGGAAAATGAATACCTGGTTGCCGACGGCATGATTACAGCCGAAGAAGCAGCATTCGCGGAAACAAAAAGTGATCTCCTACCTAAAAAAAGAAAAAGCTAGGATCAAGCGCAAAATGGTTGACAGAAGTTGTTTCCAATTTGAAAGATTTTAAGTCATTAGAGATGGTAAGTACAGTTACAATGTTGGTTTTGCGAGACATGTGTTTTACTGACTTTGCTTTTATTAGAAAAAATTTTTGAAAGGAGGCAGAGAGAGTGGGATGAACAAACAGCTAAAAGAGATTTGTACATAAAGGGAACAGAGGCCCAAAAAATCAAAATAGCAACTTCTTTAGTTGACGTGTTAAGTTCCCTCGTTTGCAAACAAAAGAGAAAAAAACTAAAAAAAAAGTTTCTGTCTCCTTCAAGCTCAGGATCATCTAGAATGATGTTACGATACAGCTGTTACCTTTAAAGAACGCTACAGACAAATGAGTGAAAACATACCAAGACAAATAACACCCATTTACTGACAATAACTGTATTTTTCTCTCCGATGGATGCTCAATACAAGCTGTATGAATACCCACTAAAAAGGCTTTTGTAACTAGTCGGACAACTCCTGTTCCCACTAATTGTTTCAAATGGGACGTAGAACATCAACATTAGCAGCAACAGCAGAATGCAGGCATTCCTGGGGGTAATAAAATGATAATAATTAGTAGAATTGTATACTTACTTCCTATTTCTGGCTGAATGACGGAACTGTCTTTACACTGCAGCTTTCCATCCCATGACAACTAGTGCGATGTGCAACCAAGTTAACCAGACTCATTTGGGATACCATTCCCCTACAAACACAGGTATGAAAATGCTGTGGCATGAAACACAATATGATAAGTCAACATATTTTTACTCTGTCTTGTCTCTGTTTTTTTCGAATTTTTCTCACAATACGTTCCTAAAGTAAGATGAAATGACAATAAATTATGTGGTACAGCTGAACTAGAAAGAAGCTGCAATATATTTAATTTGGTTAGGAGTAGCAATTACTTATTTTTGTTTAAACAATTACCTTTCTTGGTTTCGGAAAACTATTGCACGTTTTTCTTAGGCAATAGCAGTTAAAATTAGCTGTCAAAAAATGAAAAAAACAAAAAAACCTGTAGCAACTAGCGATCGGCCGCGATTAGCCATAATCGGGTTAACCATTCCCGCCCCGCCCCGGCAAAAGGCAATCGGGGCTGAATTGGGTGCTTCTTTGTCAGCCGGGGCGGTGCGGGGATAAAAATGGAGGTTTACCCGCTTGCCCCGACACCATTTGCAAAAATGGCGCCTGAATTCAAGCTACGAATTTGGGTTGGGTTTTTATCGGGGCAACCGGGGCGAACTCCCCAAT